>NC_134711.1:252585164-252888194 GCF_049634645.1 Pelodiscus sinensis
GTTCTTGAAATAATTCAAAAGATTTCATTTACAGCATAATGTAATTGGGTATTTTATTTTAGTTTCTCTAAACTCTGTCTCCACTGCCTTTTAGACTTCACAGCCTACATCTGACCAAGGCTTTCATCATAGGAATTATGTAACAAAAACGAGTGAGCTGATTTTGCCCACTTTCAAACCCATTTACAATTTTGTGGTGTGAAAGTTTGACTAAAATTCAAATCTTTTGGCGTTGTGTTTCCTTTAAGAAAGGCTACAAAAAGTAGCACTGAGGGGAAAAGAGAATTCAAATTGAAAGATAAATAAAGTATGTATATTATGTGTAGAGAACCACTTAGCCCACAGACAGAAAAAATATTTTTAATCAACTGAACTGGGAAAGCAAACATAGACAATTTAAAGTAAAAGGAGAAAGTGTAATTTGTTAACTCAAATTGGTTTTTCAAATAGAAAACAAAGGGGATGAAATTGTGATTTAGGAGCCTAACTCTTAATGAAAATTAATGGAAGTTATATTCCTAAACCTCTTGTGAAAATAGAATTTAGGCTACTAATATTGAGAGGCTAACAAAATCTCAAACTCCATTAAGTATTAGCTACCCATTTGTGCTCTGTGGATTAGGAAATTAAATGCTTTGAGAGTTTATATACTCACTATGTACCAACAATTATAATTTAAATCAGTGAGAAAATTTGTAAGATCATTTTGTTCTGAAAATCCCTTGATAAGCACGATACAGGAGTGATTGTATAAATTGCACTGATTTTCCCATCTGAACAATTCACATCTTGAGAAACATATTTCTCATCTGTATAGACTACTGGTTTTATGCTCTCTAAAGTTTTGCTTTAACAAGTATGTTTGTTGAGTTCCATTATTTTAGGATACTAATTCAAAAATTGGCCTTTTCTTGACTGAAATCTCTCATCTTGTTGTACTGCATATTAACATGTCTATTTATTTATTTATTTATAAACAATTTTACCCCGTCTCTCTATTTAAAATATTCAAGGCAGCTTAAAATTTTTTAAAACACAATATATAAAAATGTAGAATAAAAGATCCCAAGAGGGGGTCATAAAACCTAAGATACATTAAGAGAGGAGGGGACACACACACACACACACATACACATACCCCTTACAGCCTGGGAGCAAAGGCTGAGAAGGCCCTGCCTCACGTAGATGTCAGCCGTATCTCCATAACTGGAGGAACATGGAGCAGAGCCTTGCCAATTGACCTCAATCCCTGGGCAGGTTTATACGGGAGGAGACAGTCCTTCAGGTACCCAGATCCCAAACCATTTAGGGCTTTATAGGTCATAACCAAGACCTTGCATTGGGCCTAGAAACATACCAGAAGCCAGTGCAGCTGCTGGATCACTGGCATAATGTGTTCCATGTAGCGAGTATTAGAACTCAAGTGGCTGCATGCCGGACCAGCTGAAGTTTCCGAAGATTCATCAAAGGCAGCCCCACACAGAGCACATTGCAATAGTCCAATTGGCATGTTACAAGAGCATGAATCTCTATGGCCAGGTGTGACGGAGCTGCAGGGCTCTGCACTGAGATGCCACCAGTCTCCTAGCATAGGGAGGGGGAGGAGACGGACCGCAGGTGTCTGGCTGGGGGGCGGATCGCGGCACACCAGCTGGGAGCACAAGGGCGCTCGACGATGACGTCAGGGGGCGCACCACTCAGGGCGTGAGAGGGCGGAGCAGGGACGCCGGTGGTGGGGTCACTGGCTGCATCAGCTGGCAATATGCCGCCAGCTTTAAAAGTGGCCTCAAGGACCCGGGAAGGCCGGAAGGCAGCACGGAGCTGCCAGAGGCAGGGGCCGGCGTGGAAGGACTCCTGATGGTGAGGGCCTAACCCCCCCGACTACTCCAATGTACCAGGACAGGCAGTGGGTAGGAAGTGGTCCAGGGCAGGGCACTGGAGGCCCATTAGTCGTTGGTATGACTGGGGTGCCCTGGTGCGAACCTTCAAGTCAGGCGAGAGGGTGCTGTTACTGCTCCCTGATCAGCACTCAAAGCTGCTAGCCAAGTGGCAGGGCCCCTTTGAAATATGGCATCGTATAGGGTCCGTAGATTATGAGATTCAACTCTCAGGGAAAAGAAGGGTCACTCAGGTGCATCATGTAAACCTGTTAAAGAAATGGAAGGAGCAAGATGTCTTGCTGGCAGACCCACGACCACCGGAGCTGGAGTTGGGGTCCTGGAGCAAGGAGTGAGTGGAGTCGGAGGAGGTGACACAGGTTGGGGAGGAGCTAACACCACAGCAATGAGAAGAAGTACATCAGGTGTTCCGACGGTACTCGCAGGTGCTCTCGGCAGTCCCCGGATGAACAACCTGGGCATCACAATGCATCGACACTGAGCCGGGTAAGAAAGTCCGGGATGCGATCAGTCCCCTACCCCGTAAAATGTGGGGGACGGTCCAGGCAGAGGTGGAGACCATGCTAAGACTGGGGTGATAAGGGAGTTGTATAGTCCCATAGTGTTGGTGCCCAAGTCCGACGGGACCGTCTGGTTCTGCATCGACTTTAGAAAGATCAATGCAGTATCCCATTTTGACGCGTACCCCATGCCCTGGGTCGATGCGCTGCTAGAACAGCTAGGGTGGGTCCAGTATATCTCAATGTTAGACTTGACAAAAGGGTACTGGAAAATTCCCCTAGACCCGATGTCCTGGGAGAAAACAGCCTTCTCCACCCCTTTTGGCCTATACCATTCAGCTTGCATGGGGCTGCTGCCACCTTCCAAAGGTTAATGGACAAGGTGTTGTATACCCACCGGCCCTACGCAGCTGCGTACATCGACGATATAGTCATCTATAGCGATAGCTGGCCTGAACATCTACAGCAGGTGGAGGCGATGTTGAGGACGTTGGGGGAGGCCGGCCTAACTGCCAAGCCAAGTAAGTGTCGGATTGCACCCGGGAGGTCTCATACTTGGGGTACACAGTAGGGAGAGGCACGTTGAAACCCCTCATCAGCAAAGTAAGCGCGATCAGGGACTATATGTGCCCCAAAACAAAGAAACAAATTTGTCAGTTTCTAGGGCTGGCAAGCTACTACAGACGTTTTGTGCTGAACTTTGAGACAATAGCCGCCCCCCTATCTGAGTTAACCCGGAATAGCCAACCAAAACAGGTACAAGGGAACACGCAGGCAGAGAGGGCCTTCCGGGCCTTAAAAGACTGTCTGACACAGGCCCCGCTACTGATACAACCGGATTTCAAGAGGCCATTCACACTACAGACAGATGCCTCCGAGGTGAGGCTGGGGGCTGTCTTATCACAGGAGACTGAGGGGGGTGAACAGCCCATACTGTTCGCGAGTCGCAAATTATTCGCATGAGAAAAGATTTACTCCACAATTGAGAAGGAGGCCCTGGCTGTCAAGTGGGCTATTGACTTATTACGCAATTACCTCCTAGGCACTCGGTTCCGGCTGGTAACAGACCACTCACCACTCCAATGGATTCAATCGATGAAAGAGACAAACCCGCGGATTATGCGGTGGTATCTAGCACTGCAGCCCTATTGTTTCGATGTGACACACCGGCCGGGTAAAGCCACCGGGAACGCAGACTTTTTTATCACGAATCCCAGAGGAGGGCGAGGACTTTATAGATGGCACTCTGACGGAGTTGAAAGGGGGTGTGTGTGACGGAGTTGCGGGGCTCCACACTGAGACCCCACTGGTCTCCCAGCAATAGGGAGGGAGCGGAAACGGTCCGCGGTCGTCCAGCCAGGGGGTGGATCGCGGCACGCCGGCCGGGAGCACAAGGGCGCCCAACGATGATGTCAGGGGGGGTGCCGCTCGGGGCGCGAGACGGCGGGGCAGGGATGCCGGCAGCAGGGGCGCAGGCAGCATCAGCTGGCGATCTGCCACCAGCTTTAAAAGCGGCCTCAGGGACCCGGGAAGGCGGGGGAGGTAGCACGGAGAGGCCAGAGGCGGGGGCTGGCGTGGAAGGACTCCTGACGGAGAGGGCCTAACCCTCCCACACACTACTCCGACATCCCAGGACAGGCGGTGGGTAGGAAGTGATCCAGGGCAGGGCACTGGAGGCCCGTGAGCTGGTGTGTTCCGGGCAACCACCCCATAGACTGCAGGGGAGGGAATGCAGCAGTTCCCCTCTCCTTAGGGCTTTGGACCAGGACCCGGCCGTGAGGGTGGGCCCGGGTCCCCCTACCCACTCCTATTCCTCAGGCGAGTGCACCACGAAAGAGGAACCAGAGACTTTGTAAGGGATTGGAGGGCACGGACTAAAGATGGTGAGATCAGATCTTGGACTGTGAGCTGACTCTTGATTACAGCAGGGGGAGGGGCACAGGCAGAAAAGAAGGGGCGCGTACCCCACTCACCCTCACACCAGGTCATTCTTACTCAGGAATGGTTGCAGCTGGCAGATCAGCTGAAACTGCCCAAAAGCACTCCTGGCCACCCAAGAAATCTGGTTCTGAAATGCTAGAAAAGGGTCCAGGAGGACTCCCAAACTGCACACCTGTTCCTTCAGGGGGAGTTCAACCCCATCCAGAACAGTTAACACACTCCATCCCCGGTCAGATGGCTTCCTGATCTACAGGACCTCAGTCTTCTCTGGATTCAGCTTCTGCTTATTCAACCTCATCCAGTCCATCACCGTCTCCAGACACCGGTTCAGATTGGTCACTGCCACACCTGAATCTGATGTCACAGAGAAACAGAGTTGGAGGTCATCTGCATATTGATGGCACCATCCTCAAAATCTCCTTACAACCTCTCCCAGCAGTTTCATATAGATGTTAAACAGCACAGGGGTCGATAGTATCAAAAGCCACAGAGAGGTCCAAGAGAAATAAACAGGGACACAGTACCCCTGTCCATCTCTCGGTGTAAGTCATCTACCAGGGCAACCAGCGTGGCTTCCGTTCCAAAACCAGGCCTGAAGCCAGACTGAATTGGATCCTTACCAAACACAAAACACCTACATGTTTATGGTCAGTAGTGACATAACAAATACAGACAAAAAATTAAATAAAACCATCAGTATTTTCCTCCTCACCCCCTACTATCTGATGGTTATATAAGGTCTTGTTTCATTGTACCATTCAATGAAGTAAAATCAGGTCTTTTCTGATGACTGTGTCTGTAGAGTATCTGTTGCAGTGCCTATACATTCCATATTCATTTTCAATCTATTCCATATCTTATTTTTCATTGGCTATTTTATAGATCTTGCCAAGTGTAACAAGTTGGCTTGCACAGCCCAACTCTGACACCTATACAGCAGTGGTGGGCAACCTGCAGCCCGGAGACCACATGGAGCCCACTGCCTTGAAGGTTTTTTTCCCCTACCAGTACTATTGAAGTGACATGTACATAAAGCAAGGATCCATGAAGTGAAGTTTGTGCTGATTGCACACAACATTGACTATGAGAGACGTGTGCTCCCTCTGCATGCAATCAAACCGTTGCTACACTTCAATAGGCAGACCCTGAAAATTCTAGACGCGCAATTACAGTTAACAAAATGACACTATCCCCAGAGACCCTCTTGGTTACTACAATCCTGTGGCCCATTGAGATGAAAGAGGGCCACTAATGTGGCCCACTCATGAGCCTAGGATGCCCACTGCTGGCATACAGCATCAGCTGCAGCTCCTTTGTGCCAAACTGAAACTGCCATGACTTTTCTACCTTTGTCTTTAGTATGGAATCAACATCAACTAAAAAGAAAGCAGGGGGCAGAATTAAGGATTGTAACAGGAGAACAACTAAGCAGAAGTAATCCCAACAGTGGACTCTGCTAAATGTTTCATCTAGATTCAGCATTGAGAAATTCTTAACAGACTTTCTCCTCCTAATAGGTACAATTTCCAGGATAGCAAACTTTTTTGTATTTGCTACAGTAAAAAGCCAATAGTCCTTATTTGGCATATTCCTTAAACACATTCCTTATTTGATTTTTAGAGCTGATCAGAAATATTTTGCCACAACTTTTTTCATCAGAAAATTACAATTTGTCAAAACCCAAGCTTTTCATGGAAACATCAGTTTTGAAGGAGTTTCTTAGGCCTACATTGGAATTTCAATCAAACTGTAAGACAGAGACTAATAGTCTATAGCAGGTGGGATGTGGGAGACCCAGGCTCAAGTCCTTACTGGCCTTGCTTCAGTACAGATGAATGCATTAATTACTATGCCACTGATTATTCTGGGGTGAATTGGTCTCTCTCTTTCTCTCATTTTCCCCGCAACATATTTTGGAAGATTGAGTTTTCAGTCTTATATGGAATGAAAACAAATGTCAAAACCTCAATTTTTTTGTGACACTGAACTATTGGATTTCTGGCCAACCCCAAAATTTAGTCTCTATAACAGGTCTGCAGATCATTTGCTGTCAGTTCTGGTGGCCTCCATTTACCTTTGAATCCCTATGTCTACAAGGAGTAAGACATTATTGTTTTGGCATTTTTCAAAATAGCACATTCTACTATTTTGTCAGAAATGGAATCATGCAACACTTCTCCAAAACTAAAGTCAATGATGGTTCTTTTGATGCAACTGTTCATTGCTGTTATTGTACCTTGTCAAAAATTTGAAATGACTTTGTCTCTAAATAAGTCACTGAATGTTTATGAAGTTTTCAGAGGCTGAATCCTTCCCTTTGAGAGAGCAGATTTATCAAATTGAAGCTGAAAGTGTTCCTGGAAATTATTTGATTGAATTATACATCACTCAAGATTAGGAATGTAAAGGGTTAACAGGTCATCCTTTGAGGCTGCTCAAAGCTTCTGGCTTCTGGCAAATGTGTGTTCTAGATGACCCTTCAGGGGGAGGGAAGCAGGTGTCTGCACACTACCCATGTGTGAGGGACCGGGCCGTGCCTGGGCACAGCTGAGCGTGCCTGCTCAGAGCGAATTGCTCAAATCCGGGGCTCCTTACAGCCCCCCCAGACTGGTGACCTCTCCAAATAGGCCACAAACCAGTCCCACAGAGCGCTTCAGCAACCTGCCTGAAGCCTCCCGAGCAAAACCCCTCCAACAGCCCAGCAATATCCGTGCCCCAGATGGCCCCGGGCCTATACACAGGTGGGGGGTCCTAGCACCCAATCCCACCTACCCCGAACAAGTTCTGTCCGGTTCCAAGAAACCAGCCACAGATCCCTGGTCAATTTACCCTCTGGACCTTACCCACAAATCACGCTGGGCCAATCCTTTAGAATCTATATCTAAAGGTTTATTATTACAAGAAAGAAAAGCATGAGAGTAAGGTTATTAAAGTACAGTACGTTACATGCACCGAATTTCCCAGTCCTCGATGCAGGCTCTAGCAGAGATGTTGCAGCTGCTGGTTTAAAAGTTCTTATTGCACATCCTACGATCAGGATGGGTTCACAGGTCTTCCGGGCTCTTCAATCCCTGCAGTGCTGCCTCTGGGATGAAGTGCTGAGCTGAGAACAAAATGGCATCGACCACATGGCCTCTTTATACCCCCTTCCTGGCCTCTTCTGGTATGCAGCTGGTCACCTGGTCCTCAGCCTCTCTCTGCTGGCCGCTCTTAGGTGTCCGCCCTCATGCTTTAGGTGTGTCTTTGGGCCATTAAGTGCCATTGTTCCACAGGGCTTCACTACTCAGCCTGTCCATAGCAATGCTTAACCACATTCAGAGAAATATTCAGCTTCCACACAGATTACAGATCCACACACACAGACATTATATACTCACATAAACAGTGTACACAGGATCAGAAAACAACAAGCTCCCATTCAATACCCCACATGGCTCCCTTTCATACCAATTTCTGGGGCCAACACCTCCACCTAGGGGTGCAGCAGCGATCTGGCTGCTTCCCTCCATTTCGGTAATGTGACACCATGCATGCAAGCACCTCCCCTACAGTTCCATTGGCTGGCTTCCGACCAATGGGAGCTATGAAGATGGTGCTGGGGCAAAAGCAAAACTCAGGGACACACTGGCCTACTCCCCCAGGGGGCCCACAGAGACATGCTTGCCCGCATCCTCTGGCCGTGGTGCTTCCAGAAATGGCATTACTGGGGCTATGTCAGGGAAACTACCTGCCTGAGCATCTTGCTGGACATGGGACATTTTCTTTCGACCTTGGTCTGGCCCCAGCCGAGAAGGTCATGTCAGGCCAGAGCCAGCCCGGGGGTCATGTTATTACTGAAAAGTTGCATACTTTCTTGTTTTTACAATATAATTATCAAATAAATGATGTTCCAGCTTGAGAATCACTGATATAGTACATAATAGTGCAGTATAAACAAGTCATTGTCTGTATAAAATCTTAGTCTGTATCAACTTTGCTAGGGCTTTTCATGTAGCCTGTTATAAAACTAGACAAATATCTAGATGAGTTGACGGACTCTGGGAAAAAACTGTACCCTGGTTGAGAACCACTGCCTTAAATGGTCTCAAGCTCTGGTTCTAGCAAATATTCAGATATTAGGTCTAGATGCCCTTGGCCCTCTTCTCTCCTTGATTATATAAACCCCTCTCAACATGTTAAAACCCAAATGCTGCTTACATCAGGCTGGTAATTGGCCCACTATGCAGTGTGTACACAAGCTAATTCACTCCAATGCGGACAGTCCTCCAGTGCCTTTTCATAATTCACCCCTACTACCCAGAAGGACAGACAAGTTCTCCTCCAGTTCACCGGGAAAGAATCATAGAACAGCTCAGCTTGTGAGAACCCTAAAAATCATGGGATTTGATTTCAGAATATGATATCAGAAGTCCTGATGCCTTTCACAAATTTAGTACAGCACCAGCACATGCCTCGTAAGTTGAATAAGACTTTGCAATGTGGCTGATCACAACTGACTTAGGCTAAACCAAGTGCTTCTTTTCAGTTGCCTATCACCCGAGTTAATTCTGCAGTGAAAATACTCCATGTGAAGATCTTTAAATAGCAAACACTCTGCTACCACCCCCAGATAATTTTATCATAGGGGGTAACAAATAAAATGATCCAGCTGATCTGAATTGACATAATATGACTTAGAGCAGGCCTGGGCAAAATATGGCCCGTGGGCTGGATCCAGCCCACCAAGCCACTGGATCCAGACTGTGGATGCTGCAGGGAGCCCCAGGCAGGCACCCTGCTTGTTGCATCCCACCCGCATGCTGTTCAGGAATGAGGCTGTGGGGTGGTTTTTCTTTAAAAATTGTGAGTCTAGAGGGGAGGGGGGAAGCTTTAGGAACTGGTCCCGCCCCCAGCACAATCCCATTGGTCAGTTTCTGGCCAGAAACTGGCCAATGGGAATTGTCCGTTTCAATAACAGGAAGCCATGAAGCTCAAGGGGCTCCACAGCACGTGGCTTGTGCTGGGAAAGGGCAGGCAAGGAGGCTGATTCAGGAACTGCTGCTCCTGGCACAGCCTACATCTGGCACCCCAGTCCTCCCTCCCTCTGGCACCCCAGTCCTCCCTTCCCCAGCCCTCTGCCCTCCATGCCTGCCCCCTACTCTACATACCCAAATCCTCTGCCCCCATCCTGTACCCATATCCTCTTCCCAGATCTGGCACCCCAATCCCCCACCCCAGATCACAGTCCCCTCCTGCCCTACCTCACAACCCAAATTCCTGCACCCCCTCCTGTACCCAAAATCCCTGCTCTAAGTCACAATCCAACCACCTGCACCCTAGTCCAGTGCCCCAAGTCACAATTGCCTCCTTCACCCAAACTTCCCCCTCTCACCCCAAGCTCCCTTCTGCACCCAACCTCCATCCCAGACCCTGCACCTCCTCTATTAATGCACCTTTATTAATGAGGAAGAGTGCGGTCCTCAACCACTTTCCAAATACTTGGAATGCCCCCCCCATCAAAAATTTTTGCCCACCCCTGTCTTAGAGAAACAAGAGGGATGAGATATTTTACTGAACCAACTCTGTTGGTGAGAGAGAGATGTTTTCGAGCCACATAGAGCTCTTCACTGGGTCTGGGAATGTTCCTAAAGAAGATCTGAAGAACAGCTGTGTGTAGCTCAAAAGCTTGTCTCTCTCACCCAGGCCGTGTCC
Source organism: Pelodiscus sinensis (assembly GCF_049634645.1). Taxonomy (NCBI): domain Eukaryota; kingdom Metazoa; phylum Chordata; order Testudines; family Trionychidae; genus Pelodiscus; species Pelodiscus sinensis. The sequence continues at coordinate 252,595,195 of NC_134711.1, forward strand.
AGACTCAGGGGTTTTTTCGGGAAAAATAGCCTTTTCCCGAAAAAACTTCCCCTGCGTCCAGACTCAAGCCGCGTTCTTTCGAAATTATTTCGAAAGAACGCGGCTTTTCTTTCGATGGCGGTAAACCTCGTTTCACGAGGAAGAACGCCTTCCTTCGAAAGTTCCTCTTTCGAAGGAAGGCGTTCTTCAATGTAAAGAGGCCGTCTTCGAAAGAGAGCATCCAGACTCGCTGGGTGCTCTCTTTCGAAAAAGCGGATTTCTTCTATCGAAAGATCCGCCTGCTGTCTAGACGCGATCTTTCGAAAGAGCCTCTTTCGAAAGAAGCCTGCAGTCTAGACATAGCCCCACAGATGTTCATTACTTCTCCTACCTTATTGCTCTAATATCCTGGGATCAACACACCTACAACTACCTGCATACAATAATAAGACATCAAGTGACTGGCAGTTTCTTAACTTGTCTTTCAAGGATTTTTGTTTTTTTTCCAACTGTCTGATGACAAAGATGTTGTGGTACCTTTTGTCCTTTCACTTAATTAGTTTAGCTGGGTCCTTCAAGCATTGTATCAGCCACCACCTCCCGCCTTCTCTCTCTTAGTAGACGGAGGAATATTCCATTCCTGTTGCTCCACAGAAACAAGACACCCATTTTTGGTTGATTTTATCTGTGAGTTTGTTGTAGTTATGTTATGTTTTTCAACTACTTTTTCCTTTTGATTATAGATCATCATGTCTGAAATGACAACCCATTAGCAAGGTGACATCTGCCCCACCACTAGTTATGATTATGCTAGAGATCATGGTAGGAGGCTTATCACATACTTCTCTGACATAAAGAAGAGTGACAAAACTTTTTTTTCATTTATACACAGTGAACTTTCTTCTGAACTCACTAGTAGTTCCATTTTGGATTTATAAAGGGGAACCAGAGAGAATTTTGTAGATTACAAAGCTAATTTCTTCTCAGTTGCCCAGGATTTGAATCTATGTATGCTCTAGTGGCACAGAATGTGGTAGTTCACCCCTGTGATTCAGCAGCTGGCCTCATTTTTGTTCTAATCACACAGTATCAGTATCTATTCAATTTTTATGCTGAATCTTAGCCATTCAAGCTCTCGTCCTTATCTGACCTTGATGAACTGATTGCATTTGTGAAGTTTACAATTTGCTCTTTAGACTTTTTTTCAGATGAGTTATTGGTTAAGCGGCTGGATATACCTGGTTAATCTTCTCTTGCCTCTGGGCAAGAAATCATCTTTGCTGAAAACTACTCTGATGAAACATATAAAACATTCTTTTTTTTACTAGGAGGAGGGTGAATGTTCTATGTCATACTATTCATTTTTATTTTTTGGTATTGTTATTTTTTCTGAAGAATTTAGAGTGTATTGTTCCCTTTAGAATAGCAGCTTATCAGGATACAGGTGTTATCTTCTTTCCAACATCTTGTTTGTTCTCAAGTGAAGGAAAGTGTAATGGGGTGGACTAGACCCTACACCCCCTGCTGGAGGCTTTGCCACACCCTGCCCCAGGGAGAAGAGCAGAAGAGGGGTCCTACAAGCAGGATAGAGTGGTAGCTTCTGCTGCAGTCAATCAGAGTCCAGGAGCTTGATATAAAAGTAGCAGCTGGGCCAGGGCCTGGCAGTTTCTTGCTGGAGCTTAACCCAGGCAGACCTAAGGGCTGACAGCAGCACTTTGGACAGCTCTGAGTGGGTGCTGGACTGCTGATTTGGTCAGAATCCAGGTCCAGTGGCTGAAGACCAGCCTTTACAAATAACATCACCTTGCAGAACCCTGGAAAGGGTGCAGGGAGCGCTTGATGGCAAAACCCAGAGAGAAAGGGCTGAACAGAGCATCTTCCTGGGGAAGTGACCCAGGGAACAAGACAGAAATAGACTGTAGTGATACACAGCAGACAACTGCTCCTTACCGGATCCTAAGGCCAGAGGAGTGGGTGGGCCTGCGTCCCCTCCAATCCAGCAGCACCATAGCAAAGGGGGCAAGAAGCAACCTAGTCCCAGGCAACTGGCTGGCAAGACTTTTGGGACACCTCCACTCCCAGAGAACAGCTGGGCCGAAAAGTTGCAGACACATCCTCAGCCATAAAGGGCACTCGCGGGAGGGTGAGTCCCTTCACAGAAGGGTTGTGATTACAGGAGGGTAATTGCCTGCTGCGTGCCTGCACATGGCCAGAAATCGCTCTGTCATACCCAAAGGCTATGTCTACACTAGGGGTATGTCTAGACTGCATCCCTCAGTCAGCAGAGGGATGCAGATTAGGCAGGTCGACATTGCAAATGAGGCAGGGATTTAAATATCCCGTGTCTAATTTGCATAGAAATGGCCACTGCGATTTGCTGACTCTGCACTTTGTCGGCAAAAAGCGGCAGTCTAGGGGGGGATCTGTCAAGAAAGAAAGCCTTTTTTGACAGATCCCTTATGCCTCCTGCAAGGAGGTTTACAGGTGTGTGTTTTTGTAATCATCAGTTTACCCTCCAGTGCTAAAACAGCAAACTACCCAGCTCCACCAATCACAATATTTATTCATGTTACAGAAGAAAACCAGATGCTGGTTGTTGATGAGGATGCCCCATGACACCAATGCCTAAATTTACTATTTGACACAGTAAATTCTAGTTGGTTTGGATTTAGCATCCCTTGGTTGGTTCTCCGACAGCCTTTGGCACTGACTTTTCAACAACAAAGAATGGGGGAAGGTTGTGCATATCCCTGGAAGAAGACAGGAAAGGAGCAGCTATAACAGAGTTACGGTTTGTGGCAACCTGCCACTAAAGCAGAAATGGGTGACAATGATAAATGGATGCAGGGTACAAAACTCATAACTCACGTTGACCCTTACAGCACCTTAGTGCCAGCAAGCAATGGGCTCTCTTCATATCTAGCAGGGAATTTCAGCTGGCCTGAGCAGCTTGGTGAACCCCAACTCACTGCTGTCATAATTGGGATGGGAAAGAGGCTATGTAAGGTTTCAGATGCATATTGGTAATCAGCTGCTCATTAATTTCTGTAGGGGTGGGTTTGTGCGGGTGATATATGCAATATGTTCTAAAAGTGTATTTGGCAGGTAAGGCTTCAGGCACCCGGCCCTAGACAAAGGGATGTGGTTCCATTCATTTGCATGTGTCTCTAATGTGAGCTGAGCAACGAGAGGCAATGGAAGTGTGTCAAAAAAAGGGAAATGAAGCCACCAAAATGCAAGTCAGGAGACAGACACTTAATTCTGATAAGGGGAGAGACTGCAAAAGCTCATATGACATCAACTACTTGGTACAGGTTGGACCTCCCTGATCCAGCACCCTCAGGGTATGTCTACACTACAAAGTTAATTCGAACTAACAGACGTTAGTTCGAATTAACTTTGATAGGTGCTACAAATACAAACCGCTAGTTCGAACTTAATTCGAACTAACGGAGCGCTTAATTCGAACTAGGTAAACCTCATTCTACGAGGACTAATGCCTAGTTCGAATTGAGTAGTTCGAATTAAGGGCTGTGTAGTCACTTAATTAGAACTAGTGGGAGGCTAGCCTTCCCCAGCTTTCCCTGGTGGCCACTCTGGGCACCACCAGGGAAACTTGTCTGCCCTCCTCCCGGCCCAGGAGCCCTTAAAAGGGTATGGTCTGGCTAAGGTGCCTGTGCCAGGTGCAAGCCTGCCAGCACCCAGCCAGCAGATCCTGCACCTGGCATGGCACGAACCAGCCACCCGCTGCCACCCAGCCCTCTGCCTCTTCTGGGGACCAGGCTGGCGGCTCCCAGGAGCCTGCCCGGGGCCGCAAGAGGTGGGCGCCCGCCTGGTCTAGTGCGGAGATCGTGGACCTCATCCATGACCTCCGCACTAGGCACAGGAAAGTGGCCGTCTAGGGCAGGATAGCTGCCAGCCTGGCCACCCAGGAGCAGGTGTGCATGAAAACCAAGGTGGTCCACTGAGACCCCCGACCCTGAGCCCTGAGCTTAGAACGGCCGTACTGGGTCAGACCAAAGGTCCATCTAGCCCAGTAGCCTGTCTGCCGACAGCAGCCAACACCAGCTACCCCAGAGGGGATGGACTGAAGACAATGACCAAGCCATTTGTCTCTTGCCATCCATCTCCAGCCTTCCAAAACAGAGGCCAGAGACACCATTCCTACCCCCTGGCTAATAGCACTCCATGGACCCAGCCTCCATGAATTTATCTAACTTCTCTTTAAACTCTGTTCTAGTTCTAGCCTTCACAGGCTTCTGCAGCAAGGAGTTCCACAGGTTGACTATTTGCTTTGTGAAGAAGAACTTTCTGTTATTAGTTTGAAGCCTGATACCCATTCCTTTCCTTTGGTGTCCTCTAGTCCTTCTTTATGGGAACTAATGAAGAACTTTTTTATGCACCCTTTCCACACCACTCATACTTTTATAGACCTCTATCCTATCCCCCCTCAGTCTCTTCTTTTCTAAGCTGAGAAGTCCCAGTCTCTTTAGCCTCTCTTCATATGGGATCTGTTCCAAACCCTGATCATTGTAGTTGCCCTCCCCTCTCCCAGCCTCTCTCTTCCCTTCTCCCACCTCCTTTTCCCAGTCTCCCCCAGTTTTGTTCAATAAAGAGAGTTTTTGTTTTTGAACACACGTGTCCTTTATTTTGTACATCAGGAAGGGGGGGATAGGGAGGGGTAAGTGGAAGGAGGTGAGGGAGGAATGGGGTACGAGCCCCCGATGGGGAGGAATGAGGTGGCTCTGCGGGTTCCTCGGGGTGGAAGCTCTCCTGCAGCCCCCCGATTGACCCTGCCCCCGGATGGCAGCCTGCGGCAAGTGCAGCCGGGCTGATGGCCGAGTGCTGTGATGTGCCCAGTGTGGGTAGTCCGGGCAATCCAAGCCAGGACTGCTTTGCAAGCAGGGAACCTCTGAGAACTGTCAGTCCGGGGTGGGGGTCGGGTCCCTTTAAGCACAGCCCTTGGCTAGCCAGAGACAGCAGCTCCACGCTCTAAGTCCTCCTCTGATGCCCTGCCGGCACTGCTTCCGGCCATCCTTAACCTCGGTTCAGGGTCCACTCAATGTGGACATGCTAGTTCAAATTAGCAAAATGCTAATTCGAACTAGTTTTTAGGTCTTTTAGATGCACTAGTTCGAATTATCTTAGTTCGAATTAACTAATTTGAATTAAGTTAGTTCGAATTAGTGCTGTAGTGTAGACATACCCTCAGGTCCTGAGCTGTCCTGGACTAGGGAAACTCAATGCTCCCTGCTGACAGCTCCTTTCCATGGGGCTCCCAAAGCTGGGGCTCCCCACACTTCTGCTGCCCGGCTAATTCTGGGCCAGCCGAAATTCCTTGCCCGCTCCCACCGGGGGTTCCAAAGCCAGGGCTGGCTGACCACCACTAACTCCGCTACCTCTAGCAGTTCCTCAGGGTTTCCCAGCCTCAGAGCACCTGGCCACCACCGGCCCCACTGCCAGGGGCTCTCCAGCCACCTGATCCCACTGACACCAGGGTTCCCCAGCCCAGGAGAAGGCTCCCCAATACCACCTGGCTCTGCTGATGCTAAGGTTCTCCTGCTCAGCTGGGACTCCAGAATCCCCACATTCTCTTGGCTGGCTCACACTCCTGGGACTCTTGGATCCAGCAGGGACCACGATGGACCACAGATGTTGCTGGCCCAGAGAGTCCCGGATTTGGGAGGTTCAACCTGTAGACACAGCAACCTGAGTTAGGGCTTCCTTACTTTGAAAGCAAATGAATTCTGAGGATATAAGGGGCAGGGCACATTTTTGGCATCATTCAGCTGAGAAGACCAAAAAGAAAAAGAAAAAGAAAAAAAAAGCACTTTGGATTCTGTGTTGGCTACTGACTGGGGTCTTACCAACCATAGGAAAAACAAAAATTGACTGTGGTTAAAAAACTTCTTTGGGCACTAGTCTGTCAAATTAGATTTTAGTCCCTGGGCTTGACTCCACAGCTACACTTGCTACAGTAGCACTGCAAATTTTCTGTGGCATTTCTGAGTAGACAGTACCTTCACCAACAGAAGGGTTCTCTCATCAGTGTGGGTAATCCACCTTTCCAAAAGGTAGCAGCTAAATCAATGGAAGAAACCTTCATTAGCCTAGAGCTGGCTACACTGGGGAATAGATTTGCCCAACGAAGTCACTCAGTGGTGTGAATTTTTCACACCCTCGAGAGAAGTAGCTCAGTTGTTCTGACTATTTACTGTAGATCAGACATTAGAAGTGTAGCATTTCTTTTGTTTGTTTGTTCCACCCCATTTCTTTTACTTGAAATCGTTTGAATATCTGTTCTTTCTTAGTAAACGTATTGTTTTATCATGCAATCTTGTCAATGCATCATCACAACTTTAGGAGTAAAATCCTCCACGAAACTTACCAGCTAGTGCCGTGCACTGTCCCTTTAAAAGGAGCTTTAACAAAGTTTTGTTGAAATTTGCCACGGTTTAGTGAGTGCTCCAGGAAGAGTGCTGCAGAGGAGATGGTTTGGGGGAGACTCAGGATTGGAAGAGCTGTTGGGAGTAAGGAGTAACCAGGCTCCAAAACGTCAGGGTAAGATCGCTGTGCTCTGCATAAGCTGCTTGTATCAGGAGTTTGAACCAAAGCTGCACTGCTCAGAAGCACCCAGCAGCACAGGGCAGGTGGTGTCAACATCTTATTGGTCTGGGCGAAACCCAACAGTGTTACACACATTGTGAAGCCTATGCCCTTCTCTCTTGGCTGCCTGCAGGTTTCATCGCTCTGTTAATTTGGCAGCATTTCTTTAATTTGCCACACCAGTGAAGGGTTGTCAATCAGAAAGTGAATTGAATTCTTTTATGTCTTTCTTCCCTCACAATTACTGGGGACCATAGATCTGTTTTTGCCGAAGCAAAAGGCCAGAATTGTAGTTCAAGAGTTATGACGTCTCTGAGCATCATGCAGGACATGGACAATTTTCGCTATAGTGTTACAGTGTAAGTCCTGTAGATTACTAGACAGGCTAGACAAACTGAATGCATTACTGTGGATTATCTGTGTGCATTTAATAGTGCATGAAATAAATTGGTATGTAGAGTAATGCAGGGAAAAGCCTGCCTCATCACCACCGAAGTACCCCTCTCTTCCAGCCAAAACCAAATGTCTGTATAACAAGCAGTTCTTTCAGCAACCCTACCACAGGATTTCACAGGACAATGCAGATGAGGTTCTCCTCATTTAGCACCCCATCTTCAACAGGGAGCAATAGCTTTATAAAGTACTTTACAGTTGCTAATTTGAACATATGAAGGGTTGTGGCAAGGAGGGTGTGTTTGCTTCTTGAGACATGCACAAAATTGCCTAATGCCCTGAAGGAGGTTAGTATAACCCTTCAACAGCATCTTTACAAATGTTATTAATAGTCACAAAAATTATTTTAAAACTCAGGCACTCAAAAAAGGACTCACTGCAGTTGTGAATTGCATAGGTTGTAAACAACCTGTAATACCCATGAAAAAAACCCCTTCAATGTCACATAACACAAATGTCCCATAGAAGTTGAACATGACTGTACTCCAAAATATTCTAACTCTTCTATCCACACATACCTCATTTAAAAAATCCATATAAAATCTAGGCAAGAAGGCTAATTTGCCAAACAACACTCCTGTAAGAGTGATATTTTACAACACCTCTAACCTGGTTTAGGAAAGGAAAAATATTGCTTGTTTTAACATTTTTATCTGTGCAGTTAGATCCTCTCTACCTCATTTATACACTTGATTAACTCTAATATTATTTAAGTGCCATTTTCATTATTTATTATAATGGTGCTGGATGAAGAAAACCATTTAAGAGTTTTTGCAATTATTGCTTTCATAGTGTGGAAATGTGCCATTCATCTTCTCCAAAATGAGACTGGGAAAATGGTAGGTCAAGAATATTTATCAGTGGGAGAGACCGCAGACAGACAGACAGCAGCCACATTAGGGCTGCAGCTATATCTCTCTGTCTAATTTAATGAGCCAGCCTCAGAAATGCATGTTAGAAAAAAGTTGCTAAAGGAAGGATGCTCTGAAGAGAGTAAGCAAACATCAATTAGTCACAAAGGAAGATTCTCCTATGCCAGGTGTATCATCACTGTAATAGGCTTACATCGTTTTAGAAAAATTACTCTGTGTCCTAATAATTCCCATTAAAAAATAAAATTATCCCAACTGCAAAATTACCTATTGAACACATGCATGTTCCAAGCTTTCCAATTAGAGAACACCAGTCAGTCTGAAGAACTGGGAAATATTTGTACAATTTTTATAAAGATCATATGACCCTCAGTGTACCTATGTGCTATCACCCAATCTGAAGGCACAGTTAAATCAAAAGAAACCAGACAGGAAAGGTAAAACAATGGCCTAGATTAAGTGCAGTCCTTCACAGCAGCACCCCTGAAATTGTATCCCATGGTATCCACCAGCCACCCATGTGGAACCATTTCCAAAACCACCATTCTGATCCCTGGTGCCTTATCTGCCAAGTCTAGACTGCACGCCAGCCCCACCGTTGAGCCTTGTCTCCTCAGACATAGTGTCATTCCCATCTCTGAGAGCATGAAGCCGAACAGGCACGTGTTGTGGGGTAGCCCTGGTGCAGGAGCCACCCCAATGGTCACAGTGAAGGGGAGCACCACTAGCTGCCCCGTGTCCCCTTCTGTCACAGAATGGGGAGGAGGCAGGATCAAAACTGAGCAAGAGACATTGCAACCTGGTGCACAGGAGTCACAACACCATTCCTGTTTGCCCCACTGTCCCTCAATCATAAACTTGAGCAGCTCCGAAACCCTCATGAGCCAGGTCACAATGGTGCTCACTCAGTTTTGGCCCTGTCAACCACTGTCATGATAGAGGAGCTGTGGGACCACGTCAGAGTGGGAAGTGGGACACCTATAGCAGTGCTCCTCCATATCATTAATGGTACTCACCATGTGCAATATGCATATGGCTTCAGGCACCACTGTGCCTTCAAACCCCACAGCCAGCTTTATAGCTCTGAAAACAGACTCCTCAGCTCCAATTCTGATGACAGGGCTATATGCCAAGACTGAGAATTCTGGAGATCAGAAAACAATGGCCGGTAAAAAGAATCTGCCCTCTATGCAGCCTCCTTTGTTCTTTTAAATACACTTTTCTAAGACCGTGCTCCTTTTGGCAATGTAAGTCATACTTTGTTTTAGTGAAGATGTTTCCATTCACCACTGTCCACCGGCCACCTATGGGGAACTCTAGCACATGCCAAGGCCCTGAGATGGCAAAATAACATGGTTAGCAACATTTCTTCAAAAGCAGTGTTGGCATGCAGGATCTTGCCTGGTGATAGTAGGTAGAGCTAGAAGGAGTCCATGGTGGTGTGGGAATCTGGGGAAGGACCAGAGAAGGATAACTTCTCACAGACCCTGTCCCATCACCAGCTCCCACCTGCCTGTGTCTGGTTCTTACTCTACATGAAGGATTCTATTGTGTAGTAGCCCTGCTAGCTAGTGCTCAACATTGCCCACCTCAGAGTCTGCCTCTTCCCTGGACTTCCAGCATCTCTGGACCCTGCACCTCCCTACCAGGTCTGCGCTTTGGCTTGGTTTTGGCATTGCTGGATCTGTAGTTTTGAGAGGATCTAGAATGTTAAAAGGAGAACTAACAAGAGACAAGACCTCCATTGATAGACACCAGTTTATTAGGAAAGCTTCACATCTCATAGCAAAAGCTAGCAGCACAGGGGTGACTGCATCAGACGATATTGATCAGTACAGAGAAAGGACGTATATGAGAAAAGCGCAGTCAGAACAAATTTACAACACAAGAACAGTGCACAGTTAGAAAATGGCAGACTGAAGAACCTCAAGAGGAGAGAAGTTTGGAAAAGTTGTGGCACTACACCAAGCCACAGCTGGCAACAATGTAAAAATGGAGAAAGTGTAGAAGATGCCTCCAAATGGGACATGTTATAGTAACATGCAGGTCACCAAGGGCAATGGAAACAAACCAGGAGGTAGTGTTATCATTGAATAACAATGAGCAATATTTTGAGTAAAAAAGGGGCAAACTATGGCTCATGGGCTACATCTGGTCGATCAGTCATTTTTATCCAGCCCTCGAGCTCCCACTGGAAGCTCTGCCCAGCTCTGCCCAGATCCTGGAAGCAATGTCCTCCTTGCCAGCACCTATGCAAAGGGGCAAGCCAGAAGTCTCCGTGCACTGGTCCAATCCACAATCCCAGCTCTGGAGGTGTGGTGTAGCCAGTGGGAACTGCAGGGACAGCGCCTGCAGATGTGGCAGCACACAGAGCTGCCTGACTGTACCTCCATGTAGGAGCCAGCCAGAGGAGGAACATGCTGCTGATTCTGGGAGTTGCTTGAGGAACTAGTAACTGCTCAGAGCCTCTATCCCTGAGCTACTTCCTGCCCTTTGAATCCCTCAGTCCCAGCCCAGAGGAGGAACCTGCACCCTAAACCCCTCATCCCGGAGCACATATGCCAGGTGGACCTCTCACTCCCCTCCCCCGCACACACATACTTCAACCTCCTGCCCTAGCCAAGAGCCTCCTCCTGTCCTCTTAATCTCTTGGTTGCAGCTTGGTACCCCAGACCCATCACCCCTGGTCCCATCCCAGAGACCACACCTCTAGCCAGAACCCTCACATCCTCCTGCACCCCAACTCCAATTCTCTGAGCATTCATGGCCCTCCACTCAATCTTCATATTCTGATGTGTCCCTCAGCCAAAAAAGCTTGCCCACCCCTTTTCTAGAGACTATATCCTTAGTATAACAGATCACACCTTTACACACAAACATAAATGTAAACTGTTAAAATCTTAAATTAAAAGCGATGCAAGGGCAAGAATTATGGGAATTCCAGTCAATCAGTTGTCACGTTACTGGATTTTGAGGGGAGCAGCCAGATCACTGCTGCACCTATGGGGGGGTGTTGGCCCCAAAAATGGTATAAAAGGGGGCCATGTGAGGTGTTGAATAGAAGCTTACTGTCTGCTATTCATGTGATTGTTTAATGTCTGTGTGTGTAGTTAGGAATCTGTAATCTGTGTGGATAGTGAATATTTCTCTGCATGTGGTTGAGCATTGGGCAGAGCCCAGTCTATGGACATGCTAATTAGCAAGGCCCTGTGGGACAATGGCACTCAACGGGCCAAGGACACACCTAAAGAATGAGGGCTGACACCTGAGGGCTGCCAGCAGGGAACACAGGGGTAGGCCGCTGGCCAGGTGACCTGCTGCAGCCAAGAAGAGACCAGGAAGGATGTATAAAGAGTCCATGTGGTCGACTCCATCTTGCTACTCAGCTCAGCACTTCATCCCAGAGGCAGCAGTGCAGGGATCGAAGAGCCAGGAAGAACTGTGGACCCATCCTGATCCTAGGGTGTGCAACAAGGACTTTTAAGCCAGCAGCTGTAACATCTCTGCTAGAGCCTGCATCGAGAACTGGGAGATTCGATGCATGTAATGTACTATCCTTTAACAACCTTACTCTCATGCTTTTCTTTATTGTAATAATAAACCTTTAGATGTTAGATGCTAATGGATCGGCTCAGCGTGATTTGTGGGTAAGATCCAGAGGGTAAATTGACCAGGGATCTGTGGCTGGTTTCTTGGAACCGGACAGAACTTGTTCGGGGTAGGTAGGATTGGGTTCTAAGACCCCCCACCGGTGTATGAGGCCCGGGGCCATCTGGGGCACGGATATTGTTGGAGTGTCAGAGGGGTTTTGCTCATGAGGCTTCAGGCAGGTTGCTGAAGTGCTCGGTGGGACTGGTTTCTGGCCTGTTTGGAGAGGTCACCAGTCTGGGGTCTGTAAGGAGCCCTGAATTTGAGCAATTTGCCCTGAGCGGATGCCCTCAGCTGTGCCCAGACCCGGCCCGATCCATCACATCAGTATTATGAATTGATTCCAGGAAACAGAACTGCAAAGACCAAATAAGAACTTGCAAGTAGCTAATAATACTTCACTGGATTTTTGTGGTCTGTTCTTGGGAAACTGCAGAAAGGTTTTCAACAAATAGCAGATGTAAGTCCAGGACTGACAACTCCCTTACTTGGGTTACTGCCAGCAATATGTGGAATACACCCTAACGGAGAAACTGGAACATATTAACGACAGAAAGCAAATTATGCAAAAACTGTAACCATGTGTTTTCTCAGGGCTAGGGAAGTGATCACAGAAATTCATAATAAAAACTGGTTCTCCCAGTCCCCTTACTAGGGATAATAAAAGAAGAATTAAAAAGAATTGAGGATACAGTTATTTTCTAAATAGAGGAATCCAATGACTGATGTGCAGGGATGATTGTAGTGTCAAAGCCCAGTGGCAAAATCTGTGTGGACTTTCTCTTTTTATTTGGCATCCAGATAATTTCCCCTCAGGAACTTCCAAAAAAGTCAATGCAAACGACAGTCATTCATTTTTGTATTACTTTTCAAGAAACTGACAAGTGAATGAATACGTTAATAACACAGAACATTCCTCATCAATGAACTTGAATGCTGCTTGATGAGTATTCATGGTCTGATCATGCACAAGTACTTGCACATGTTCCTACAAGAATGTGTGTGACCTTACTGCAAGAATATCTTTGATGAACTGATGAATAAGGTGGAGAAACAGTCAAGCAATGCAAACATGGAGAAATGTTGAGTATTTTTGTTAGTTTCAGTTTAAATTCCAAATCATAGAGCAAAACACATTCGAACATTCCTTCCTAGCTACATCTACACATTTTTGCTGTTAGCTTTTCTGGAAAAAAATATGAGAAGTTAGCAGGCCCTTCCATATTTCCCTTTGTCAGTTTTGCTCTGCTGGTCAGCAATTTTACAGCCAAGCACAGGAAAGAAATGAAATGCAGAGGCATAGAGGTCCAAGCTAATATGAGCACAAGATGAAAAATGAAGCAGTAGACCAGCCAAGATAGAGAACAAGGAGGCCTGCTGAATGTTTGATGTTCTGCATGCCAAAAGAAATGGAAGTCTTAATTATGATTCATGAAGTCATTAATTCTTTTCTTTGCAATGAGAGTTAATGGAATAATGATTTTCAATTATGCTGGGATGATTCCTGATGTACCTAAACAAAAATAGTTAGCAGTTAAGATGCATATTTTTTTTTAAAAAAAGAGCATTGCTAAAATGTAGGGCTACATGTTCAAAAAGTGCATTTCTGGGTTGCAGTTTGGACCAAAATGCATCCAAGAACCAGATTTTCTTGCAGAAATAAGTGAAAATACTAAAAAAACCAACAAATGGTTTGGTAGCACATTATAGACTAACAAAACAAATAGATGGTGTCATGAAAATACCCACTGCAACTAAAATTAAGGAGCCTAATTCTCCTATCACTTCCTTAATTTACACACCACTCTAATCCAAAATCTGATGTTTTTCTCAATATGTCTATTAGGAGAATAATTTACAAAAATTCTTGTTTCTCTCTTTTCCCTTGTAAATGTGGAGCTTCAAGAACTGACTATATGTGTTTACTGCTCCTTTAAGGTCGGTAATAACTTGTGTGGTAGAGTCCAAAAATTTGTCAGAGTATCAGCTGTAGCCTGAGCTTCCCATGAGACTGAATTAGAATTGGAATGGACCAGTTGCAATTTATAACAAAGGCTGTGCTAGTCTGATGTACTGCATTTTTCATTTTGAGTTCTTTTTAATCTTATTCAATAAAAGTTATTGTAGCTAATTAAAAAGTCATGGCTGGCTTATTTGTACGTCCAGACATAACATTTTCCAAATCACGATGTGATGAAATCATATGAGATACCGCGGCAGATTTGTATAGAAATATTCAACAGCTCACTCATATTTAGACTATGAAATACAAATCCAATTTGGGGCTCTTTCCCCTGAGATTATTTTTAAGTCTTAATATGTATGTGTCATAATGGAGCTTTACATTGTTTTAATCATTTTTCTGTCTTTGGTTTTGCTTTCTGTATTCTAATATTTTATTTGGGGGATAACTCTTTGGCACTATAATAACTGAGTATTTCTTCTGGAAGTTTTTTTGTTTGTTTGTTTGCGTATCTGTTTTCCTGGGTGTCCATATATATATATTATCTCTGTGCTCCTGAACTGCATCAGAGATTCAGAACTGTAATTATCAGAGAGGTATGTATGTGCTTACATTTATCTGAACACTAAAGGGGAGACACTGCAAATCATGTATTTCCAAGAAAAAAAATCAGTAAAATTAAGGCTGAAAATTAAGATAAAGGACAACAAAACAAGGCCCATTTGTACCAAAAGAAAGACAGAAACACTTAAAAGCTAGCAATAAGTGGATTCAACCACTCTGGAAGGTCAGAACTGTACTGCACAAGAAACATTTTACATTTACCTTTTATTCTTCAAGACTCTGCTCTGACAAATTATCCTCTCTCCCTAATTCACAAAGAAAATATTACTAAACCAAAGTGCTAATCATGCAGACTGTCATTTACACTGTGGTTACGTCTAGACTGGCCCCTATTACGGAATAGGGATGCAAAGCAGGCAAGTCAGAATAGGGAAATCCGCGGGGGATTTAAATATCCCCCGTGGGATTTAAATAAACATGTCCGCCGCTTTTTTTCCGGCTTGGGGAAAAGCCGGAAAAAAGCGTCTAGACTTGCGCGATCCTCCAGAATAAAGTCCTTTTCCGGAGGATCTCTTATTCCTGAAAGTAGGAATAAGAGATCCTCCGGAAAAGGGCTTTATTCCAGAGGATCACGCAAGTCTAGACGCTTTTTTCCGGCTTTTCCCCAAGCCGGAAAAAAAGCGGCGGCCATGTTTATTTAAATCCCGCGGGGGATATTTAAATCCCCCGCGGATTTCCCTATTCTGACTTGCCTGCTTTGCATCCCTATTCCGTAATAGGGGCCAGTCTAGACGTAGCCTGTGAAGGGTGAATTTTAGTAGGAATTTTAGCAGTTGGGAAATACTGGAAGGAAGCACTTTTCTTTCCTTCCAAATAATGCTGTCTGGCTACAAGTAGACTGCAGGCTTCTTTCTGAAGAAGCTTTTTTCAGAAGAGATCTTCCAAAAGAACTTCTTCTGAAAGAGCACGTCCACACACAAAAGCTCAATGAAAAAGTGATGCACTTTTTTGAAAGAGAGCATCAGACTGACTGGACGTTCTCTCACATAAAAGTCCACCAGGAACCACTTCAGCCAGGGCTCTAGGTCACCAGTTGCTTCTGAGTGCTGGTGCTGGAGCCTTACAGAGACACGCGCTTAAAGGGACCCCCCTGGACAGCTGTTTCTCTGCTTCGGCTGCATGCTTGCCTACCTCTATGAGGTACCGCAATTCTCTTCCAGTGCTTGCTGTGGTTGCCATGCTTTTGTGGATGTCACAGTTTTTTCCTTTGTGCCATGGAGCCGGAGCTGCTCCTGGGCATGCGATGGGCCCACATGGCCATGTTGCAGTTTTTGCAGCACTTTGTGCCAGCTGCCTTCCTGGTCCTGCACGAGCTCGACCCCGAGCTCATTCTGGGGATCCTCTCCCAGGGTGCGGGAACTACAGTCTGGCAACCATACCCCACAATGGAGAGACGTTTCTAGAGGCTTGACACCAGTTCAGACTGGTGGGACCTGCTGGTCATAGAGTGGTGGGATGACCAGCAGTGGCTCCAAAACTTCCGCATGCGGAAGGCCACCTTTTAGGAGCTATGTGCCTGGGTTGCCTCCACCCTCCGGAGACACAACACTCACCTGTGGCCCACCACCCTAGACAGCTATCAGCTGGTGGGCAACCAGTTTGGCATTGGGAAGTCCACCATCAGGGCCCTCCTTATGGAGATAAGGTACACTCAGGCTGCAGTCCCTGATTGGGGGGGGAGGGGGAAGTCCTGTTAAAGAATGTGATTTCAGTGTGGACGTAATGCAGGTTTTGTTGGGAAAACAGCCATTTTTCCGACAAAACTCTGTAGTGTAGACATACCCTCTGCAGATAAGTGGGAAAGCAATATTCCCAGATCTGACGATGTAACCATGACTGGACTACAGAGAGAATTCCATGAAATGTTATAATCAGTATTTGCCATACCATGGACAAAGTTACTGAACTACCATATATATGATTTTAAACATGTACAACTAATCAGGGCCCCAACAAATATTGCTTGGCACACATACTTTAAGGCTTGGTTCACTCTTGTACTGATCGGTTGTGTTTGTATCACAGTTCCCTCTCTCACCCTGTCAGGGATCATATGGTGGGAGGTCTTTAAATTGCAGTCCCAATTCCACAGAAAACCACATATATGGAAGTTGCTAAACATGGCCTGTATCTTTTTTGACTGGCTTTCAAAGGTGCTGAACATCTGAAGCTGCAGTTGATTCCAATGCTCAGCAGTTTTGAAAACCCAGTATCTTGAAGTTAAAATATATGACTGCATCATACCACAGTTCTGTTTGCTTTTGTTTACAGAAGGTATAAATGAAGCAGCTCAAAAAGAATGATAGACGATCCATATATCAGCAATCCAATTTACAAAAGCTCTCCTAAATTAAATTGTAATTAGGTCAAATCCTCTTCCCCTGTGACTGAAGTGATATTTGTAAGCTTCTAGTACGGTAATGTAACTCACACAAAATAAACTGTAGCATTATATATATATGGCCAGCAGCTGTAAAATACTGCCCAAAGGACTGAAAAGTTACCAAGAATGGAATTCTCATGTCACATGCTGAGGGTACTATTACCCTGTTGAGATAACACTTTGATCCCAAGTTCAGTGTTTTATACAGCTCTTGCTTAGAAAATCATAGCAACCATTTGTTTTATATCCTAGTTTTTAATTTGCACCAAGCAAACCTGTAACAAATACTTCTCTGTTCACACTGGCCATCCTGTTGTTTGAAAGCAAAGTGCATTGAGATATGTGAAGTTTCTAGCATGCGTTTTCATGTTCTGTAGCTTGACTTTCCTATGTCACACTGTCTCCCCGGGGATCACTTGGTAATCTGGGCACAAGCAAAGAATGTGTTTTTATACAGCTACATATATTGCATTTATGAATACAAAGAATATACACAACAATTGCACATAGGGGATTCCTTCTTGGGAAGAAGATATTATAGAAAAGATTTGGAGGTCATGATAAAATATTAACTGAACATTAGGTCTCATTGTGAAGCTATGGTTAAAGAGGTAATGAGATCCTTGGATACGTAAATAGGGGAATCTCAAGTAGGAATAGAGACATTATTTCACCTCTGTATTTGACACTGGTGCAACCACTGTTAGAATACTGTGTCCAGTTCTGGTATCCACAATTCAAAAAGATGTTGAGAAACTGGACAGGGTTCAACGAAGAGCCATAAGCATGATGGAGGAATTAGAAACCCAATAATATAGTGAAAGACTAAAGGAGCTCAGTCTATTTAGTTTAGCAAATAGAATATAAGGAGTTATTCATTTACAGCCTATAAGTTTCTACATGGGAAACAAATATTTGATAACTGACTCTTCAGTCTAACAGACAAAGATATATTAAATATATTCATATTATAATGAATGAAACTTGAAACTAGATAAATTCAGATATATGTAAAGTATACTTTTCTAACAGTGAGATTAACCAACAATTGGAACAATTGATCACCGAGTTATGATGGATTTTCCATCACTGACAATTTTTAAATCACGATTTTCTAAAAGATCTGCTCTAGGAATTATTTTGGAGATGTTCTTTGGCTTGTGTTATACAAGAGGTCAGATTGGATTATTGCAATGGTCCCTTCTGGCCTCAGAAGCTACTAAAAATCTGTGACCAACAATTCATTGGGAAGCAAGGCTTGAAAAAATCCACTTGTCTCTAATGAGAAGAAAGCTATTCAGAGGGAATGTCATCAAGCTATCCAGAATTCAATAGGTATTTTTTTTAAAGGCTCATAACCTTATGAATAGAGTATAAACTGTTTGCTTGCTATCTTCCTAAGCTTTCAGACAGATTATTGCATTCTTCTGCTCCTTGGTGAGCTTAAACACAAAAAGGAAGCTTATAAGAAGAGGCAACTTGGACAGATGACCAGAGAGAAATATAAATATATTGTTCTAGAATGAAGGGGAGTAATCGGGAAGGCGAAAGCACAATTGGAATTGCAGCTGGCAAGGGATGTGAAGGGTAACAAGAAAGGTTTCTACAGCCATGTTAGCAATAAGAGGGTAATCAGAGAGGGTGTGGGGCCCTTACTGGATGAGGGAGGTAACCTAGGGTGTGTCTAGACTACAGGGTTTTGTCGACAAAAGTAGACTTTTGTCGACAAAACGATGCCTGCGTCTACACTGCCACTGAGTTCTGTCGACACCGATAAACCTCATTCTACGAGGAATAACACCTTTGTCGACAGACTTCTGTTGACAAAAGGTAAGTGTGGACGCAGAGGACAATTTATGTCGACAGTAAAGGCCTCCAGCAAGAAGCCCTGCCACTGCATTGCACTCCTGCCACTGCATTGCACTCCTGCCACTGCATTGCACTCTATTATTCCTGCCTGTAGCCATCTTTAAAAGGCACAGACACTCAGGATCAGCACTCTGGCAGCAAGCCTGCTACAGAGAGGACCCTGACACTCAGGAGACATTTCGCAGGGACAAGCACCCCAAGATCCCCCTGGTCCTTCCAGGGACACATCGCCCCAGGAAGCCAGGGACACAAAATGCCGGGCACCCTCCTGGTCAGGGCTGAGAGTCTTGTGGAGTCAGGCATGGAGACCCCTGTGCAGCAGCGGCTGCAACACCAGCCAGATGACCGGGAGCTCCAAGAGGAGGAAGAGGAGGAGGAAGACAACACCCAGAGCATGCAGGAGCCAGGTGCCAATGTTCAGGGGGCCTCGCAGACCACCTTGGACACCGGTGAGTGCTGTGAGGGTCCAACACACACAAAGCAGGGCAGGTGGGAGCAAAGTGGATGGTGCAGCACTGTGACATGTCATGCTGATCACAGCCTGAGGTGAAGGCGGGTACACCCATGGCTGCCCTCAGGGAGGGCCATTCTACCCCTGCACTCACACAACTGCTAGGCACCACCTGCTACTGCAGGCAGCGAGGCCAGGAGCAGGCATGGGTTGTGGACGCTGGGATTGCCTCACAGCTGCAGGCCACTCAGCACTTTGCGGGAACCCCTACCGTGGCCTGACACTTGTCTGTTCTGCTCATCCATGGGGTGTGTGCGGGGGGGGGGGGGGGGGGGGAGGGAGCAGGATGGTGGCCTGCACACCTTCTGAACTCCAGGGAAGCTGTGGCTGTGGGCCAGGCCACATCATGCCTTACTGAGACGCACATGAACAGCCTCTGACCCTAGGACAGGCAGTGCCTGCTGAGAAGGAGGGCATGCCCTCTCAGGGAAAGTGTGAACATGCATGATTGATGACTTTTCCCTCTTGTCCTCCACAGCCGGACCAGCTGACTAGGATGACCAGCTGACCTGCCCCACCACCCAGATGGCCACAGGGAACCTGTTGGCACTGGTGCACCTATGTAGACCTGGAGCTCCAGCACATCTCAGTCCTGCAACACATGCAGGACTCAATGGACTGGAGGTTGGAAGCAGAGGCCAAGTGGTGCTGGCGCTTGCTGGAGGAATTCATCCAGCAGCGCAGAAACATCTGTGCTGTGATCCAGGAGGCCATGACCTTCCCCGGTCCTGTGCCTGGTCCTGCTCCTCCTCCTTAGCCTGCTCCCCCTCAGCCTCTGCCCCCCCCCCAGTCCCTGCCATCCCAGACCCAGGTACAGCCCCACCTCCTGCCCAGTAGCCTGCTGTCGCACAGCTGGGTGCGAGAAGGCATCTGCAGCCAAACTGCCAGGGGCTCTTCCTCCAGGTATTCCTCTCAGCCCTGAGCCTCCCTCCCCCCTTCCTGGTTGACATTTTCCCCTCCCACCAGTGAGAGTAACTGAGGGAAGCACTTTATTTTGTTAGCAAACCGTTTATTTTCTCTGAAAAAAAGAGTTTCTTATTTAATTTTGTCAAAAAAGCAACAGTGCAATAAACAGTTGAAATGTTTTCATCCACACGTGTCTCTGTTCTCAGTGTGTGAGGAAGTAGTAGAATGTGTGAATGTGGGGCCAGGAGGGGTTTGGGGGAGGAAGGCACCGGGTTCATGGGGCAATCCCACATTTGGAAGGCCCTGAGGAAACTCATTGGCCTCCATGGGAGAATTGCTCCCTCAGGGCTTCTTGGATTTGCAATCCCAACTGGTGGGCTTGCTGGATGGCAGTTGTCTGGGGCTGCTCAAAGTGCCTCCCCTCCACATTAGCCCATGTCCCCCTCGCAGGGAGGAAGGCCTCCCCTTTCCTCTCCACCAGGATTTGTGTATCTCTAGCTTTTCTAAATAGTTCTTAACCTTTTCTTTCTCCACGAGGGCTGCCCACCTCCTTCCCATACTGCGTTGCCTAGTGAACCAGTCTGGGAACTGACCTTGTCTGTGATGACAGAGGCAAAAAACACATTGAGTACTTTAGCTTTTCCCACATCATCTGTTGCCTGGGGTACGTCTAGACTACAGGCTTTTGTTGACAAAGTTTGTCGACAGAAGCTTTATCGACAAAGAGCATCTAGACTACATTAAGCGGATTGACAAAATGATCCACTTTGTCGACCTCCTGAGGTCTCTTCCAACCCTAGGATTCTATGATTCTATGACCCTGAAGCTGTTTATGTGACTCATAAGCAGCAGCAGATGCAGACACTGGGGGTATTCTCTACCCCTACTGCTGCAGGCAGGAGACTCAGGAGTGCGATGAAGGACAGAGAGGTAGTTCTTTCTTCCAGCACCCATGGCCATTTGGCTGGGAGAAGCAGAGCATTTGTTGGATACTTACTAGCAGGCAGTTGGTAGGGTCAATGGACACTTGTAACAGGTCCACCAATAACAATTGTAAGAATCCCTGCATGCCCACCTCCCACTCATTATGATTTGTATCAGGTTTTGGCTAGTAGGTTTCGTTTTCTGGTCATTAGGTGGTTGGTAAAATGTTCAAGCCCTACATAGCTGTGCGTTAGTTTGCAGGTGAATGGAAATGATTGATTAGAAAAATCAGAAGTACATTTTTGCATTCATGAAGTGTAGGGCAGATTTTGTACACTGAAATAGAAACAAAAGATGCAAGCTCAGAGGTAAATTATAGAGCACATTAGAAGGAAACAAATATAAGATGAGGGAGGAGAAAAAGGAAACAGAGTGAAGACAACACAGGTTTAAAATACAGAATCCAGGAAGAGAAGGAAGAATTAACAAAATCATGTTATATAGTTGATTAACAATAAATAACAATTAGCTATTGTACTCAGTATGCAGTGGACATCTACTTTATTATTTTAAATGGCCATGGGTGTTTTGGGGGTAATACAATGCATGTGTAACAGACCAGGTAGTTTTTATTATGTCTAGGTAGATTAGTGTCTGTTTGGCTATATTTCAGCCCCGGCAGTGGATATTCTTGTCCATGACAGAGAATTTTCTTCAGGCAAAAGGACAATAATTCCCTTTGAAAACTAAAAACATTCTCCCCTAGAACTCAAGAAAAAAAAACTCCCCCACATATTCTCTAACTAAGGGATTCCCCATTGTTTACTTAGTGTGCCTTTAACTAAAAATTAATCGCCATAAATTACAGAAGCCCCTGATGATAGCAGCTTGTGAAGAAGTCCCTTCAATTGTCACATTCACAGTGTTCTTATTATTACTATTATTTATGGTTTGTATTGCAGTTCTGTTTATGCACATCATATATGCAGCAGCACACAGACATTATGTGTGGGTGCTCATAAAAATAAATATTGTTATAGTAACAGATTCCTATAAACTCCATGATATAACTCACTGACAGCAGCTGTGGAAGCCTCACTAGTAGCTTTTTGTGAAATTTGCTTCCAAATTCCATTGATTGGATTTGTTGGCATTCAGCTTACATTGAAAGGCAGATCTATCATCTCAGGTCTTTGGAGAGCACATGAATTAATAAAATGTGGAGAGCTTTTGTTCTGAAGAACCTGTGGTTTTTGAGCTGTAAGGTTTTTTGGAAGGTCTTGGGTCGGAGGCATTTCTGTAATTCTGCTCCCTCTCTTGTAAGAGACAAAGTCCAATTCCAATTCCCCAAATTAAAGTATCGACTGTACTCTGCTGCTACCACAACTGCCAGGTCATTGGGGCAAAGTTATTCTGGTGATGTCTGCCCGTAATTAAAAGGGAATAAAATCCTACCTTATTGAGTAACCCATTTCTCCCTCAATTGTTCCCATTTTTTCACTGAGTGACTATTATCCAGTAAAAATAATGTGAGATTATGGAGAATGAACTGGGATCCTCCTTTCCAACTGGGATTACATAGGTATATCTTCCCAACAATTACCATGTAACAACAATTATGGAGAATGAAGATGGATGACAAAAACTAAAGTCCAGTAAATTCAAACAATGCCCTTTGTAGATTAGTACTATATATGCAATCTATCATCTCTGATAAAGACATGTAAAATGTATGGCATGGTCATCCTAGTGTATATTTACTGTATGTTGTAAAAATACGTTTTTACACTCTTTTTAAACATATAGGAAAAGTCATCACAATTCACTTGGCTGTAAAAGGGATCCAACAAATATAATACAATTTATATCCAACAAATATAATAAAATACTGGAAATATTTAAGGTGACATTACTGTATCTGGGAAGGAAAATCAAACAGGCAGCTAAAATTATTTTGGATTCACTGCTTCCATATTTCCCATGTGTGGCTCAAGTACAGGGACACAGCCTCAGCATTTGACAGCTCTAGGCACAGTAGAAATTCTCTGCTTAATGACATCTGCATTCAAGCCAAGCACATTGGGGAAAAGTGTAACAACAAGATACCTTTCTCACTCTTATTTCTTGCATGTCTCCATGTCTTTCAGGGCACAATCTGGCAGACAATTCATATCACTTCAGGAATTCCAGCAAAAGCAATGTGATAGTATGGAGAATAAAGTTCATCCTCTCAACTGGGATCACATAGACAAGTCCACCCCATTGTTACCATGTGGCAACAATTATGGAGAACAATGATGGATGACAATAAACCAAAGACCAGTAAATTCAGAACAATGCCATTTGTAGATTAGTACTACACACACACAATCAATCATCTCTGATAAAGGTATATACAATGTGTGGAATGGTCAGGAATTCCTGAAGTCATTAAGAAACCCCATCACTTCTGTTTTTTCCTCAAAGGTCGCTCTTAGAAATGAGCCACACTCCATCCTGTCTGAAATATAACAACATAAAGAGTTGGATTCATGACAGCCTCCTGTTCCAGTGCCTGCTCTGCTGCCCCAGTGTGTCTTACAGTGAAAAATGTTCGGTGGGAAGGATGTAGGATTTCAAGATATCTGCAACATCCCCAACCCCAAGCAGCAGTGGTGGCTAAGGATGGGGTTAGCACAGACCACTGGAAGGATTGCTCATCTATACTACTTTTTTCAGCCTCTGCTGCCTGGGCTCATGTGGAGCTCCAAGCATTAACCAGTGATGAACCCTCATGCTTTAGGGCATAAACCAAACTCATACTATTGGGGGCCTGGAAGGACCTTTTTCTCTGGAGTCCTAACAACTTAAAGCAGAGTTTCTGGCACCTTCAACTGGAGCATCTGGTAACAACTACAGCTGGAGACAGGATGCTGCATTATCTGGATAAATGATCTAATCCTGTGGGACATTATCTGTGAATGTGTGTTCAATTGCTAAAACAGGGTGCAATTTTCTTATTTTATTACAGGATATCATTGGACACAAAGGGCAAAACACTAGCAGGTGGATTATGGATACAGGAAGGAGAAATGACAGAAGAAACCTTCCTCCTTGAACAATGCAGCCAAGGATGAGAAGGACAGAATACAGGCCTACTTTTTTTTTGTAATAATACATGATACCTGGCATCTGAGGGCCATTAGAGATTTTGATCCTCCATAGCATATGCACAAGTGTTCAACACCTCCACACATCCACCCTGCTTGTAGCATCGTTCTATGAGAAATATATTGTCAAATATGTCCATACTGTTTTCAGCAGCAGTTGCCAGTGTGACTCCAGATTCCTCAGGATGAGAATCAAATGCATTTTTGTGCAAGTAAAATGAAAGAACAGAGGGGTTTTTCCAGTGTAAATATTCCTCTTTCTATGAGGAATAACTCCCTTTTACCCAAGAGCTCTTGTGCAAAAAGGTGTGTGTGGACAGGGAACAGGGTTTTTTTGCGCAAAAAGAGGCAATTGAAAAAAGGCCAGGTGCGCTAGTGGCCATTCTGTGAATAGCAATGGGAGTTTCCTTTTGAGAGAGCATCCATGCAGTCTGGACGATCTCTTTCGCAAAAGCTCATTGCTTTTTCAATGTGCTTTTGCAGTCTGGATACTCTCTTGCGCAACAAGTTTTTGCAGAAGATCTCTTCTGCAAAAAGCTTTTTGTGCAAGAAGCCTGCAGTGTAGACATAGCCTCAGTCTCTGAGCATACTCAAAGTGAATTAGATGTGTTGCAGAAAGTTGAGCAGACGCAGTATGAGTTCTCTTGCACAGTTAACAGACATTCTGCACTTGGTCTTGCTGTTTGACAAACACATCCTTTGAATTCTTACTAAACCTAACATGACCCATCACTTCATAAACTGCTCATGAAAAAAACGTAACTTGGGCAAAACATGAGGAAGCAAATACACTGCTGCATTCTGAGCAAGCTAAGCACAAAGGAGAAGTCCAGCCCTGAGTCCCACTAATTAACATGTGATCTTGATGCTATGTACTGCTGTCATGAGACTGTTACAGGATAAAGAGAAACACAGCCTGCACAAAGTGGGCAATTGGAAAAGTACTTAGTCAAAACGGGAACCAAGATTCTTAATCTGATTTGTTAACTCCAAATGAATCCCTTAAATAAAGAGGGACATGAAGATGGCATACTGTCAGTTGCAACAGGCAAAATAACGTTTGTGGCACTCAGCTGGCAAGTGTGTTCAAGCACCTCTGTAGGAGACAAACCAAATCTGCATGGAGCAAGAGACAAAGAGTGTGCACCTTAGGCGTATTGATTATTCTCTCAGGCATGTTTTCCTGGTGATCTCTACTTCAAAGCATCCTGAGAAAGACTGCACCAGTAGAAAGACATGATTCTAGCAATTAAATCCCGCAATAATGAGTAGTTTTCTCGTTATCAAGGAGTCAGAGTTAGGAGGAGGGAATGTAACCCAGCTTCCATCCTCTTATCTGAACAGGATGCAATATTGACTGCTGAGAATTACTGGTTTGATATCAACAATCTTGTGTTTACCTCACTGAGCTATCAGAACTCTTTTAGATTGAAAGATAAAATAAATGGATGGGACTTGAATAATTAATACCCTGAAACTGGAGTCCAGTTTTTAAGAGCCACATGATACTAATTTTAAATAAAAGGAGGGCTAATAGTGTCAGAAAGAGAACTTTGGGAGTCTTTTAAGGGTTCTAAGTCAATGATTTGAACATCTGGCTACTACAATTCATGTTTTACATGTGAGGATTAGGTAAAACACACCTCTCTCTGGAAAACGGAACACCGTGAACTGAGTCAGCATATTGCACACCTGAGCCACAACTATTATTAGAAAGGCAATTTCTCGAGAGTTTCCTACCTTAATAGAGACATAAAAAATGAAAAGCAAATACCAAAGCTTAAGTCTTTAATAAAGAGGAAAAGACAGCTAGAAGAGATCAGTGAGGCAGCAGCAAATGCCTAATCCTGACAGAAAAGACAAAATCCTTCCTCCTCCTGCTACTCATTATGCACGTCAGTCTTTGCCATTGGAGTCTCAATGTATGAAATAAAACCATCACTGAGAACAATAAGAGCATTTGCTTCAACATGGTCAATCTTCTTCGAGAACTGTGTGATGGCAAACCTAACTGATGAATATGTATATATATTCCACTCACACACATATATAAATAAAACTTATGGAAGGCATTCATTATCTATCTATCTATCTATCTATCTATCTATCTATCTATCTATCTATCTATCTATCTATCTATCTATCTATCTATCTATCTATCTATCTATCTATCTATCTATCTATCTATCTATCTATCTATCTATCTATTCTGTATTTATGTCCCTTACTACCCTTACTAATGTATCCAGGTAGCTTTACATAAAAGAAGATCTGTAGCAGTGATCTTGTGGAGATTGCAGTCCTTTTCAAATGAAAGTTGGTCACAGTCAGAAAAATATCAAAATACTTTTGGCAGGCTGCCTCCAAGTTTCCAAAAGTATTTCAAAATAGTTTGCTTTAGCAATTAGAGTTTCTCTAAGTTGTTCTGTTCTATAGTTGTAGGGAAATATTGTTTCTCTTATTGAGATTCCATTTAGTGTCTTATATGCATGGTCTGAAGTTGAATGAGGAGATAGTGTACAAAAATTCCTAGCAGAAGAGCAGCACTTGCAAGCCCGCTTTCCATCCTGACCCCAATTACAGTTACTCACCAAAAGAGGCAACAAGTGCATCTGGAGAAAGAATTATGTGGCCCATTTGAGACCTATGTTGAATTATTCTGCAGGGCAAAGAAATCATATCCACAGCCTTATTGCATTGCAGAAGGATGCAAATCAATCCTGCAGAAAAAAGGCCCTAAGGTTATGAATTTAAAATGTCCAGGACAAACTTAATACATCACTTCGCAGCCTTTTTATTGTAGATATTGTTGATTGACTTGCTCTATTAAACTGAAATACAGCAGAGACAGTTGTGTTATGAATTAAGAGTAACAAATGAATAACATGTATATAAATGTGTCATAACCCATCCAAATCAATGTTAACCCCTTCTCCATGTTTAGTTCTAGAGATCTCCAAACATATTTTGAAAAATGAAACAGTGATAAGCAATGCACAACAAAATGAATTCCCTAATTTATCTAATGTCATTTTAATGGATTCAATTTACTTTTTTCTTAAACAAGTGTCAAGTTCAATTGAAGATGATAAGTCTTGGCTATTATTGTAAATATATCTTTTGTACTCAAAATGCTAATCAGGCTTATTTCCTGCTTGGTTCTATTAGCTACCACTTCAAAGCAGAGCTTCTAAGATTTAAAGACAGTTTTGAATAATCAAGACCTCCCTGTGGCACTGGAAATTAAACTCACTTTTTCTTTTCCCCTTTTGCAGATTACTTATTCCATCAGGAGTAATTTACTCTAATTAGGGGTTGCGTGTTCTGAAACTATAACTATTTCTCCTGTGATATTGCATAGTTAGTTACTATCCCTTTAACTTCATAAGCAAATTTTAAACCTGAATAAATTACACCTAGAAACAAAGCATTTGTCACATTAGATCAGGCAATTGATCTATCAAAGTGCCCGGTGTGCCACTGGCAATGACCAAATATCTCACACTTTAGCGCAAGGGAAAAAAATCCGTTCTAAATCCAAGGCAGTGATGTAGATACAGAGGAAAAAACATTCCTAGCCTCTGCAGGTGATAATTTTTCTCCCTGAAACTTTACTTTCACTCCTACTTTTGCTTGCTTGCCTGCAAATGAAATGGATATGAATTTATCCATCCTATTTATATGTGTACAATCAGACTTAATATTTAATTGTGCCCTCTCATGGCAGAGTGTTTCATGAGCTGAGTATGTACGATATGACAGTCCTGCACCACTACTGTTAATGGAGTTTTACCATTGACTTCAATGGTTTCGGATCAAGTCCAGTGTGATTTACTACAGAGTATCCCTTTTCTTAAAAAATCCAGATCAAATTAAATTATATCCTTGAGGTCACTTTTAGCTATAATTTTATTAACTTTTAAAAAAATACTTAACTGATTACATGCCCAATTATCCAAGCCATTTTGTTTGACACGATCATGTTAGCATTGTATAACACTATATTTTAAGAGGAGTCCCAATTAGCTTCCTAGGAATCACAAGGTGTTATCTCGCTTATTCTTGAACTCTGCCTTATAGTCTGGGCTTTCTAGAAGGATCTTTGCTGTGTGCTGTGTTGCTGTTGGGCGTTGAATATTTTATTAATTGGTTAGTGTTGATTTTTTGTAGGGTTGCTTCCTCAGAGACCTACTGGAAATTGGGCACTTCATTTTTTTTTTTGGTGTTTCCCCAACAAGGCCAGGATGTTTTGTTTATTTAAGGGTACTGTGGAGGTATTTAAAGGGCCATCTCAAAAGGAGAAAACAACACACACTAAGAAAAACCACTACACTAAATGTTCTGAAGTGAAATTCAACAATGCATTCAGAGCACTGTGTCCTGCTTCTAATAACAAGGAAACACGGTCACTTTATTTACCTGAGCAATGATACCTTTTATCAGACACCATTCATGTGCACTGCTCTGTCACCCAGAACAGAAAACATTTATTTTAAAGAGTTTGTGTGATGTCCAGGGCATTGCTGCTATGAGAATGAGCTCTCTTTGAGATAGGATAATAATTTATGTCATCATCATCATGCAAAGGTCCATCTGTGCAATTTTTTTCTTGGATATAAACTGTATATTTAAGAAATCTGAAAACAGTGAGAGGGTGTGTCAGAAATGAATACCTTACCCCCCAAAATTACTGAATACTTTTGTGGATTCCACCTGCAAATACTTGTGTGTCAGAATAACTTTGTACATATATACATGAACACATTCATGAATAGTTACTCAGGTGCATTAGTATTTGAAAGATCAAACCCTATACAATGGCTATATTTTTATGTGGAGAGAATTTGCTTGTACTTACACAAAGTTAGAATCTTAAAGTTCACCCAACTAAAGCACAAAACAAAAGCCTAGAGGTTGTACAATATTACAGAGAACTAAAGGGAGAGAAGCTCAGAGAAAGGAAACCATAGGCTGAACTACTCACATATAGATTGTAATAGGGACAGACCATGCATTACAAATACTTTAAAGCTGGATTCCTTATCGCTACCAAATAGTATTAGGACACCCTTGTCTTTGAGAACCACAGCCAGTCTTCAGTATGCCAAAAAAACCCTTTAAAAACAACAAATAGTCTAGTAGTACTTTAAAGACTAACAAAACAGGGAAATGGTATCATGAGCTTTCTTGGGCACAACCCACTTCAGTGTTGGAAGTCCAGATCCAAGAATAAATAAGGGAAGAAAAGAGGGGGACAGGATAAGAAAAAAAAATGGAGGGGAGGAAGAAAAAAAAAAGACAGCGAGTAGATAAGCTTCAGAGGGACAGCTGAGTTAGTCTATAACAGGAACAACTTAAAAAACAACAAATAGTTTAGTAGCACCTTAAAGACTATATAGTTACAAGATGTTGATAAGAACCGTTAGTTTGCATTTGAAAAGGAAGATGACCAACACCAGATTCTATGCAGACATCAAGAACCATTAGCACCTTCATTGTTTGGTTGTTTGGTTAAGTCATGAAGATGAAGAAGATAATGTGCGAACCATCGAATATCCCCATTCATACCATTTGCATAAGTATTAAACTTGTAAATGAAGTTAAGTTCCAACCCTTCTCTGTGTATTTGGCTTGTGGAATTGGTCTGAAATAAAACAGTGACTTGGAGATCCATTAATGAGCGTGCAGGTAGATTAAAGTGTTCTCCAATAGGTTTTTGTGTGTTGCCTTTTTGGATATCTGATTTGTGTCCATTAATTCTTTCCCGCAAAGACTGTGCAGTTTGGCAGATATACATGGCAGTGGGGCATTGCTGGCATTTGATGGCATAGATCACATTAGTGGATGTGCAGTTGGATGGGCCTCTGATTTGGTGGCTGATATGGTTGGGTCCAGTGATTAAATCATTTGTATAAATGTGTGGATGGAGTTGGCACCGGGGCTGATTGCAGGGGTGGGTTCCTTGATGATTATGATGGAGGAGTGTTGTGTGGTTACTGGAAACAATTTGTTTGAAGTCAGGGGGTTGTCTATAAGCAAGAATTGGCCTTTCTCTCAGGCCTCTGAGAGTGAGGGGTCATTTTCCAGGATAGATTGTAGATTGTTGATAATTTGTTGGAGGGAGAAAATAACAAATAATCATTGCATAAAAAAGTAGGCACAGAAAGAGCATACACACAGAAACTGCAATGCATCCAGATTACATGACCATCAGAAATCTGCTATGAGTTTCGGAAACAAAACATCACTTGGCAGAATGATATCCTGGATGTAGCATTTATATCTTAACTAACAGTAATGCTGTGCGTCATCATTCCAAATGTGGAAAAGAGATAAATTATTTTCATTTTTTCCCAAATATATAGGCTGTGTCTACATTGGCGCGATCTTGCGCCAAAGCAGACGCTTTTGCGCAAAAACATGCTGCCTGTCTACATTGGCGGGGAGTTCTTGAGCAAGAACACTGATTTTCTAATGTGTGAAATCAGTGCTTCTTGTGAAAGAACTATGATGCTTGCGCTCAGGAATAATCCCTCTTGCACAACTATTCTTGTGCAAGAGGCCAGTGTAGACAGGCAACATGAATTTCTTGCGCAAGAAAGCCCTATGGTTAAAATGGCCATCGGAGCTTTCTTGCACAAGAGAGCATCTACACTTGAACGGATGCTCTTGTGCAAAAGCACATCTTTTGTGCAAAGGCACATGCCAGTGTAGTCGCTCTCTTACGCAAATACTCTAACGCAAAAACTCTTGTGTTAAAGAGTATTTTCACAAGATCATGCCAATGTAGACGTAGCCATACTTTTTTGTCAACTTCCATTGCACAGCAGAGAAAAGATGGTGGTAGATAAGATAAGTCAACTATTTAGTGACTAGAAGTTAGTTATGTTAATTTCTAATTTTAATTAATAGGCTTTCCAATTTACAACAAATATATTTCTGAGTATTTGGAGTCTTCTGAGCACTGACAATGGATAAATGCATTTTCCTTGATTTAGAAAACCATCTTTATTTTTGAAAGTGAAAATTACTCCATGCGGGTACGCCCTCTCTACATTATGTTTGTAAGCTGTTACTTCCGAAGGTCTCAAGGACTCTTAGCCAAGTAGTACAAAGTTACACCCAGACAACCTTCTTCGTGCCACCAGCATCATGTCCAAAAGTTTCTCTAGCCTAAAAATAAAAATTACTCCACAAACAATGCAACCCCTTTTACTCCATACTAAAATAATACATTTAATAGCAATATTACACAATAATCACAAGAGCAAATAGTATTACCATATACAATAGTATCAACATTTAATTTAAAAAAAAAACCTTTCAGTGATTGAAGTGCAAAACCTCAAATACATCTAAACAACATCCACAATTAGGAAATACCCCAAAAGGGCAGAGTTAAGGTTGTCTGAATGTTTGGATAATTACGGTTATATTCTTGGCACAGTGATGGATGGATGCTAGGGGTCAGTCCTGCATGGTGCTTAGTACTTTAACAATGACCTAGGAAGAGCATTTAAGAACATTGTGACTTATTCAGAACTATTCTATAACTACTATTACAAGAGTCAACCAAAGAGAAAGACTATGTAAGAGGGATTTACTGTATGAAGCAAGGGATTATTTCAACCTTCAGTTGGTTGCATATTTGCAGGAAAGATAACTTCTCATTTACCCACATTTGAGAGATAATAACAGATACATTTGCTTTCACGTCCCACCTCTAACTGCCTCTTAAGCTCATTGGACTAAATTTTTCAAGGAGAAGATCTGAGTTTATAATCACAGGAAAACAAAGAAGCCCAGATACCTATGACAAAGAGCTATATGGGAGGAGAAGGAGCAACTTTCTTGTGAGAATGGGAGAGTGGTTATTGGGAGCTGATGAGGAAAAGCAGTTCTCACACTTACAGACCACAGAAGCCAGTGGTATGAGTAAAGGTGAGTCTGCCTATGTTTACTGCCAAGGGATAGCAAGCTTCTAGGTAAAATAAGCCTGCCTATAAGCCTTTTGTTTTGAAATCCCATTATTGGCATTATACAATATTTTGGTTTAGGCAGGCTGCCAATCACTGTTTTAGCTACTGGTCACAGCTCCTGAAAAGAAGACTTGCAGGTAACCAAGTAGAGTAGCTCACTGGTCTAACATGGGGAAATCATGGGTTATCAGTCCACAAAACGATAAGGGCACAAGACCTGAGAGGGTGCACTCAAATTAAGGGGGGGAGGGAATCAAAGATGCATTAGGCCCCATGACCATGACACATGTGCTTAGCTATCAGTGGGTAGGACTACTCAGGGACTTGGTTAAGTACTTTGTGCTCAGCACCTAACAAGGACAAGCCCTTAGGGAGCACATGTGGTAAATATGTGGAAGAAGATGCTATATACAGCAGTAGGCTTATTTCCTGAGTTGTGTAGTGTTGCGTTTGGGGTTATTTGGTTTCTAACAACTTTCATATTTTATAGAAATTCAGGCATACAAAAATTCATAACTCCCCTCGGCCTCTTGCCCCCAAAATAATTGAGTGATATCCTCCAGACTAACAGCTGTCTTACACTCCTTCTACAATCATTATCTAAGCACTTACATGATAACCCACTAGTAAACTGAGCACTATAACCCAAATCAGAGATAAATATACGTATCAGTATATTGGTACATCTAGTGTACTTATACATAAGTCGCTCCTGGTAGTTGTTTAAATGAATCTAAGAAACAAATGGCAGTGTTCTGAATGAGGTATTGATCACATTATGAGCAAAATTAACATTTAAAATACAGCAACAGCTCTGTAGATGAAAAAAATCAACTTCCCCCCAAAACAGTGATCTTTAAAATAGGTAATTTTAATGATATACTTAAAAGGTGATTTATTCATTTAACATTTTTCTTCTGTTCAGTTTCAAACACTGTTGAATTCTTTGGTTTGTCCTTTTCTGAGCTGTACAGAGCATCATTATCATTCTCTAGTTACACTTCCCTTGTTAGATGCCTTTATCACCTTCAAAAATTATATCGGAGCTTGGTTAATTACCCTTGCATTTACTAATTGGCTATTACCCACAATTCCCTTTGCTCCTCTTTGCATATAAGATTTTCTTGCTTTTATCATGGGAACATACACATTGCAATGTGGGAACAAAACAATGGGCCATCTGGTATCCATTCTCTAACTGTGGCCAATGATAAGATACCTGAAAAAAAAGGGAAGTAATACCCTGGGCCTGCTCTTGTCATTCTCCATCATGCAATACTCTTGGTAAAGTAAAAGGCAATTTTACCTACACATCATTTTTTCTTACACAGCAACTGTGCACCGCACAGATGTCTTCATTGACCTGCCCACAGTGACACTTACATCTTTTTTTCCTGAGAGACTGCAGCTAATTCGGAACTCAATAAGTCTGTCCCTCCCAAACAGATTTTACATGCTAATTTGGTACTATGCCCTCTTAATGGTCTCTAATCACAAACTAGTTACCTAGGGATATAATCTGCTAAGGAAGGAACTGTCATGCCTAGTTAGTTCCAAACTTTTGTGACTTATAAAGTTTCCAAGTTTCAAGCTCACTTTCTTTCCCATCATTTTTTAAAAGCAGAATTAGATAAATCATGTGTTTTAAAACAGTAATTCAATGGAATGTTATAAAAAAGAATTTAAACTCTGAAGTCTGAGCCAAGATCCACACTTTCCAAACGTTTGGGATATTTGATTCTCAGTAATGGCAACCTTACACATTTAAAACTCACAAGACATGCTCCAGAACATCACAAGACTAGCTTAAAAATCACAAGAGTTTTACAACTAAATATATATGATGTCTTTTTATTTGCCTCTGATTCTTAAACTTTGAGGATTCACATTTTCAGGCTTTTCTTTGGAACCCAAAGGGCAGAAATTTATCTACCAAGAGAGAGTTTGTTTGCCCATTTATTCAAGAACTCCTCCTAAATGATAAAAGCCGGGACCACCAAATTTGGTATAAAACTTCCTCTTATCATAATTAAACAATGTAAGAGTTTGGTTGTGCCAGGAAAATGGGATGTTCCTGGAATGGGATTGCTTCTCAGAAAACAATACAGAAAAAGAGATAGAATCACCAGGCAGGTGATAGGAGCTGGCTGGCTGAAGGCCTGATCCAACCCCCCACCCCATATAGGACAGCCTCAGCCCCAAGCCTCCCTCAGACACCTTTTATAAAGGGGGGTGAAGTTCCTCCTCCCCCCAATTCATACAGGGATATAGCTGGCTGTTCCCCTTCATCAGAAGGTGAGGGGAAAGTTCACAGTTTGCTGCATTGCTCACTCTGGCTGGTGGAGTGCATGGGGAAGATGAACCTGTACCTGGACCTGCCCCAGCCTGGGAACATGCACCTTCCAGTCCTATTATTCTATGATTCTATGATTATCAAGAACCATTCCAAACATTGAAAAGCTTGTCAGCGAGAATAAAATCCAAAAATCTGTTAGTAAGAAATAAATTTCAAACCAAAATGTTTGTTGTCTGCTCTTTTTTATCATGTCTCAAAAAGGAGGTGATCCATGAAAATTTTTTGATTGGCCTGGTGATCCGTGGACTGAAACGAGTTGAGAACCACTGTGCTAGCCAAACAGAAGTAGTGCACTTTATTTGGAATCTGATGTTTCTAGTAACTAAACAAAGTACCTTATGAATCCTGATTGAGAGTCATTTAAATACTATGCAGACTAGAAAATATAGTCTGATCCCAGTAATCATTTGTCCTAAATTCGATGCCTCTAATTATACTTTTATTACCGTTAGAGACTTAAATATAACACCCACAATCCCAAAGATAATCAAAATTAAATTGTTTTCTTCAGCCTGAATGAAATAGCAGCCTTTTATTCTGCTCAGTAGGGGAGAATGTGAGTCCTAAAGGTGTGTGCTGGGAGAGGGCTATAGAGGTGGGGGAAGAGTGCTGGGAATGAGGGAAAACATAAGGACACACTCTTGTGCAAAGGATGGAAACTAATCAGTAGAACTGCAAGAAACATTTTATGAGTCACACACAGAACTGAAAGCTTTTCCTTTTGCCAGAGAGAATGCAAGGTACCCGTGACCTTGGCAGCACGATGACCAGATAGAAAGTATGAAAAATCAAGACACTGTTTTCTTTTTTCAGAGGTTGGAGGGGTGGGGCATTATATGGGTGTGTCTAGACTACATGCCTCCTTCGACGGAGGCATGTAGATTAGCCAGATCGGAAGAGGGAAATGAAGCCGCGATTAAAATAATCGCGGCTTCATTTAAATTTAAATGGCTGCCCCGATCTGCCGATCAGCTGTTTGTCGGCAGATCGGGGGAGTCTGGACGCGATGCCCCGACAAAGAAGCCTTTCTTCATCGACACAGGTAAACCTGGTTTCACGAGGCTTACCTGTGTCGATGAAGAAAGGCTTCTTTGTCGGGGCATCGCGTCCAGACTCCCCCGATCTGCCGACAAACAGCTGATCGGCAGATCGGGGCAGCCATTTAAATTTAAATGAAGCCGCGATTATTTTAATCGCAGCTTCATTTCCCTCTTCCGATCTCGCTAATCTACATGCCTCCGTCGAAGGAGGCATGTAGTCTAGACACACCCTATATGACAAAGTCCCTAACATCGGGATGTCTGGTCATCGTCCTTTTAGGGATAAATCTTCATGGAGCACACTTCAGATCTTCACACAACTATCATTTATTTCTAAAACAAATTTCTTCAGAGGTCTCAAAAGAGGTCAGACAACATTCTAATCTAACATGCACCAAACACCTAAGCCCCCAATTTCAAGTGAATAAGAGCTTGAGAACAATCCAAACAGTGAATATCTGAAGCAATTCTGCCCTGGAACAGGATCAATTTTCTTCCAACACTGTGTCTCTGTGCAGAGGACATGCACCCTGGCCAGCCACAGACAGCTGCTCACTTCCATTTGCTCTATTGTAGCCCAACCCAGCCAGTGCCCTAATTTCCCCAGTGTCTGGATTGGGGATTTAGTGAACATGAAAGGAAATTAGTAGTTTTCTTGGAGAAACTAAACAGAATATTGTACTTT
Organism: Pelodiscus sinensis; assembly: GCF_049634645.1. Lineage (NCBI taxonomy): Eukaryota > Metazoa > Chordata > Testudines > Trionychidae > Pelodiscus > Pelodiscus sinensis. The sequence continues at coordinate 252,631,142 of NC_134711.1, forward strand.
TTCACATGCTTGGACTTATACTCTTGCCCCACTCCCACTGGTCTGGAGTTTTAAAAGTCAAGTGAAAAATATAGCTATGTGTGTCATAGATTAAGGAGCAGAAAATATTACTGTGTAAATATATGCTATGGGGTGATGGTGCCAACTGACAAATAGCACATTATATGCAATGTTTAGAGACAGGTGGCTTACTTGGGATGTGAAACAGTGGTATTTCAGGACCAAGTATGAATTCTAATCTGATTGCACTACAGTTTTGGCAGAACCATTGGATTGCTATAGATAGAATCTGGCATCTAAACAAAGATTAATTTGCTATGTATTTCATTTTGTATTACTGAAATGGTGTCATTACATTAATAGTAGCTTTTCTCTCTCCCCACCCCACAATCACTGTTCATTTCTGCCATGACACCTGTGAAGTGTGACAGACTGATAGCCATAGAAGTGATGGACAAAACCTGAAGTCTTGTTGCAATGTAAAGATGCACATTTTTCCTCACCTCATGGCACCTTTCAAGTAAAATCACACTCCCAAAGATCATCTTACATTCCAAGATAACTCCCCTTGTATGTCCATTAGAGTACAGATTACAAAAGAAACCAGTCACTGCCATAATTTTCAGATATGTGAACTCTCTTCCTATTGCAGCTTTAAAGGAAATGGATTTAAAATGAACCAGCATAGAGAGCAGGGCTTTGCCAAGCTTTCACATTTAAACTAATTAAAAAAAACCCCCAAAACCTAAACACTATCTGAAAACCTCTCTCCCTGGTTCCATTCCCTAATTCTTTGGTGCCATCTTCTGAGCGTGGGAGTGAGAGTCTTGGGGCCTGTAATAATTCTTCCCTTGTGATGTGTCCAAGGACAATTGGGCTTTCTCCCTTCCTTCACTATGGCTATGACCCAACAAAACACTGAAACAAGTGTTTATCATTATGTATATATGCAAGCGTGCCGAGAGGGGCACAGGGGAAAGGAGGGGATAAAGAAGAACAAACAGGCAACTGCCCTGGGGCTCGGTGATTCAAAAGGGCCCAGGGACCTTTAAATCACTGCTGGAGTGCCATGCAGCATACTCCAGGGCTATGTCTAAACTACACCCCTCTGTTGGCAGAGGAATATAAATGAGGCACTTCAAAAGTGCAAATGAAGCGGGGATTTAAATATCCCGTGATTCATTTGCATAATCACATCATGTCATTGTTTTGAACAAGCACCATTTCAAAACTGAAACCACAGTTTAGACGCGTTTTTTTTTTTACAACGGGGCACCTTTTCGAAAGATCCCAACAGGGCGCTTTTTCGAAAGATCCTGTACTTCTGTTTCGAACAAGCACCATTTCACTCCGGAGTACAGGATCTTTCGAAAAGGCACCCCGTTGTCAAAGAAAACGCATCTAAACTGCGGTTTCAGTTTTGAAATGGTGGCTATAGGGTTACCAGACGGTTTCAACAAAAATACCGGACACACTTGACATTACATCACAATCTACATTACATCTTATTTAGAAAATACCGGACATTTATATTTTCTCATTTAGATTTTCTCAAGTTGTTTCCCAAACAGAAAGCTCAAATACTGGACTGTCCAGTTCAAAACCGGACACCTGGCAGCCTTAGGTGGCTATGAGGGCTGGGAAAGTCCAGGAAGTGCCACCCCATCTGCCTGAGAACCTTCCTCTTATGAGAGTGCAGAGCCAGGGCACCCCCACCTTGTCCAGGAGCCCGGCAAGGCTGTTGGCTCCCCTATATAGAGAGAGTCACAAGATCAAAGGACTATGCACATGTTGAAATGCTTTCTGGATTAGGTTCAGAGCACTAAGCACAATGGGCGCCTAGATATTGGGTAGACATACCCTAGGTGTCTCCTCCAGCATAAAAGGGTGACATCCCCTTTGTCTCATTTTCACTAATGTAAAGTCAGAGTAACTCCACTGAAGTCAATAATGTTACTCCTCTGGCCATAAAACTAGAGCTCTTCTAGGAAAGCATGAGCATACCTTTTCTTGCCACTGCCCTCCAGGCCTGCTATACATAATTGTCAGTCAGAATTCCAGGGAACTATCAATCAGCATAGGGAAATGTGTATGATTTTCACCATGTCTGACTAGGAATACAAATAAATTTGTTTCACAGTTCAGGTTTTTCTGGACTTGTTATATTATAGCAACATTGGACAGGTTTTTGATCTTCTCAAGAAAGGCAATTGTTGCATGAGTTCTTTCACAGACGACTAAACACATAATTCTGACACTTGCTCCAGGTAGCGTTGTCAAACATGGCATCAGTATGTTGTGTACATCATACAACCTTCTGACATAGCATGTCATAACACCTGCATTTTGTTTCTTAAAGAATAAAATACTCCTCATAACTGTAATACAATTTCCACAGACATTGCATGTCATCACAGTAACATCCTAAATGTAGTATTATCTAAAGCAACAAGGCTGTCTCGATCATTGGTAAATGTACAGGTATTAATTTTTACAGGGATGTGTCGCATACTTAATTAGCAACTGCAATCTGTGTTGTGCTGGATATATTGGTATAAAAGTAATCCTAAGTATTTTTATTATGATTTTCTTCCTACATTGTTAATACTATAAATTCATGAACTGATAAAGATCAGATTGTTGATTAAATTAGATGACAGCTGCCTCTGTGATGTATGCTTTAGAAATGCCTATAAGTAGGAAAGCTAATTAAGTATTAAAATATTCTCTTATCCTTTCTTACATCCAACATTATAGTATAATGCAGTCTTTCTAAAATATCCATCCTATGATTCTTTGCTCTTGTGTTCACTAGCAGAATGAAATACGTGGATACTTAGGACTTGTCTACACTTAAAACATAGCAGTACATTTTCAACACTGCAGCACGTGCCATAGTATCTAAGTTGATGGAAGAATTCTTCAGTTATCTTAGCACTTCCTACCCAGGGACTTAGGTCAGCTTAACCACTCCCCTGAACAATGTGGTTAAATTAGCCTGATTTTCTAGTGTTTACTAAGCCTTATGCAGCAACATCATCATTTGCTCCTGATGCTATCTGGCAGGACATTAACTCCACTGAGAACTGTCCACTATTGGTACTCAGATACAGTTTTGACCATGTAAGTGCACACAAACCATGAGTCAGTTTCTCCAAAATCATAAAAATTGTTTTTTGACAAAGGTGTGTTTTTTTTTTCTTAAAGAAAATACAATTGGGGTTCTTTGTATTTACTGTCTGCTTTTCTGAGCCTTTATGTTTCACTCAGGTAACATTTTCCAGCTTTCCTCTGCAACCACAAAAGCTAGAAATATCCTTTTATGAAAAAAATGAAAACTGAGATTCTCACATAATCGCAGGACTCCAGGAGTTAGGACATTAAGAAAAACACTAAAAATCAAGAGTTGCACAATATAGTTCTGGAACTAGGCAAGTCTACAAGTAAAATGGAGCTTGGGGATATTATAAGAACCTGAATTTAATTTCATGAAGATGGAGATAAGCTGGCACAGAATTTTTAAGGGGAAGGGAAGCTGAACACTCTTCCAGAAGAAACCATGATTTAGTTGGGAAATCCTGTCACTGATCGAGGCACAGGGAAATGAGGTAGGAAATATCTTTGGGTCTATTTTGAGTTGTACAAAGAGGTCGCTTGCTGCCTTGGGGTTTGGACCAAAATTACCAAGCACATCTCAAGACCATGAATGGCTTGAATCAAGCCTAAAGGCCAGCATTTCACACAGCTTTACAGAAGATCAAAGAGACAGTTTTACACATACAGTGAGACTATTAGTCAAATCCCCAGCTGGCATAATTCATAGGGGTCCCTACTCTACAGGACTGCCATGGAATCTCCCGGAATTGACATTGTTCCTGGTGATAACTGAGAGCAATCCTGGAGATTTCAATAGAATATTTTAAGAAAATGATATGGCGTGTTGGGAAACAAAAATCTCCTGGAATTGCTTCAGTCACATTTGGCAGCCCAAATAAATCAGCGTAGTCGAATTGGCATCAATGGAGATACAGTGATACACACCAAGTGTGGATCTGGCTCTATATCTAGGAGAAAATAATCTAAAATAGATACTCTTTAAAATGAGTAGCATAAGACACAAAACTGGAAAATCATCATTCCAAAAGAGATCTTAATGTGATATTGTATATTACTGATATAAGCAGGATCTGAAGGAATGAATCTCTTACAGCTACCAGGAAGTAGAGAGAGACCCTGGGTGTGTCTATGTAAATACAGTTTGTGCCTGCTCTGCTTAGCTAATGGAGTGATGTTTTTCTCATTGTAATCAACTTGGCTGGTGTTGAGTCACAAATTATGTTAATATGAAATGGAGGAACTGTGCAATTATTGTAGGAACACGGAAAAGACAGACTGTGCTTAACCTATTTCCAAAGTAGGACACACCATCAGTTTAAGGAGCCTTGGATGGAGAAGGACTCCACTGCTAGAGTTCTGTGAGCTTAAGAGGTGAGGGCAAGACTCTCAATCACCAGGCTATATGCTTTCAACATACTTCTTGCACTAATATTAGATTATGATTACAGTATTAGGGTACATCCAGTAGCAATGCCAAAGAATCACAAATGTCTTGCTTTCGTCACACACTCAAGTTTGTTAGAATAAAGAAAACAGTACTATCTGAGGATCTTTGAGCACATGGATATGCAGACTCACAGCCAGCATCCAAATGGAGAATAAGTTCAGCAAGTGAGCAAGCCCTTTAGGTAGCTTCTAGGTAAAGTTGACCAGCAAAGGTTCTTTTTAAAAGAAGTTATACACTCATTGGAATATTTCCAAACTTTGGCCTATATAGTGAGGTGCACACAGGAATGGACTTGATACCTGAATAATGTGCTCTATTTGTACATTTGATGGATATTAAATAGTACATATGACAGATATACAGTGAGAAAGCATGGCACCACGAACAGACTGGTGAATAATACATTAAAAACATTCTTATTTTGTAACCTTATTTGTTGACTAACATACTCAGAAGTTGGCTGCATAATTGCAAGGCACCTGCTTCCATTTAAAAAAATTCAGTGAACTTTTGAAGTAAAGTACTTCCTTACAGGAGACTAAATCATACAGATTCTATATTTAAAGAATCTTTAATAATAAGCATGTTTATCCACAGTTGTCCCTGGAAAGAAATTCAGTAGCTCCACAGAAGCAGAGTGTGACTTTTGCAGATCAACTATTAAAAAAAAAATCACCAAGACAAGTATATTGGGTGGATCCAAAAGAGGGTTAGATATTTCTATGAACAGCAGTAATAGCTAAAGCTATGCTGGCTAGGTCAAGAAGTTAAAATCAGAAGTTCTTCTTGGTTCAGGACATAAGATGACTGCCTGCTGGGAGCAAGGAAGACATTTTCCCCTCAGAATAAAGCATCATAAGAACATAAGGAGAACATAAGAACATAAGAACGGCCGTACTGGGTCAGACCAAAGGTCCATCTAGCCCAGTATCCTATCTACCGACAGTGGCCAGCACCAGGTGCCCCAGAGAGGGTGGACTGAAGACAATGATCAAGCGATTTGTCTCCTGCCATCCCTCTCCAGCCTCTGACGAACAGAGGCCAAGGACACCATTTTATCCCCTGGCTAATAGCCTTTTATGGACCTAACCTCCATGAAATTATCTAGCTTCTCTTTAAACTCTATTATAGTCCTAGCCTTCACAGCCTCCTCTGGCAAGGAGTTCCACAGGTTGACTACACGCTGTGTGAAGAAGAACTTTCTTTTATTGGTTTTAAACCTGCTACCCATTAATTTCATTTGGTGTCCTCTAGTTCTTCTATATAGGGAACTAATAAATAACTTTTCTTTATCGGCCCTCTCCACACCATTCATGATTTTATAGACCTCTATCATATCCCCCCTCAGTCTCCTCTTTTCTAAACTGAAAAGTCCCAGTCGCTTTAACCTCTTCTTATATGGGACCCGTTCCAAACCCCTAATCATTTTAGTTGCCCTTTTCTGAACACTTTCCAAGGCCAAAATATCTTTTTTGAGGTGAGGAGACCACAGCTGTACACAGTATTCAGGATGTGGGCGTACCATAGTTTTATACAGGGACAGTAAGATATTCTGGGTCTTATTTTCTATCCCTTTCTTAATATTTCCTAGCATCCTATTTGCCTTTTTGACCGCCGCTGCACACTGCGTGGAAGTTTTCAGAGAACTGTCCACGATAACTCCAAGATCTCTCTCCTGATTTGTCGTAGCCAAATTAACCGCCATCATACTGTACGTATAGTTGGGGTTATTTTTCCCGATGTGCATTACTTTACACTTATCCACATTAAATTTCATTTGCCATTTTGTTGCCCAATCACTCAGTTTGGTGAGATCTTCTTGGAGTCCCTCACAGTCTGCTTCTGTCTTGACTATCCTAAACAGTTTGGTATCATCTGCAAACTTTACTACCTCACTGCTTACCCCTTTCTCCAGATCATTTATGAATAAGTTGAAAAGGATTGGTCCCAGGACTGACCCTTGGGGTACATCGCTAGTCACCCCTCTCCAATCTGAAAATTTACCATTTATTCCTACCCTTTGTTTCCTGTCTTAACCAGTTCTCAATCCAAGAAAGGACCTTCCCTCTTACCCCATGGCCATGTAATTTACACAAGAGCCTTTGGTGAGGGACCTTGTCAAAGGCTTTCTGAAAATCCAAGTATACTGTATCTACTGGATCCCACTTGTCCGCATGTTTGTTAACCCCTTCAAAGAACTCTAACAGATTAGTAAGACAGGATTTCCCTTTACAGAAACCATGTTGACTTTTGTCCAATAAATTATGTTCTTCTACATGCTTCACAATTTTATTCTTTACTATTGTTTCAACTAATTTGCCCGGTACTGAAGTTAGACTTACCGGTCTGTAATTGCCAGGATCGCCTCTAGAGCCCTTTTGAAATATTAGTGTCACGTTGGCTACCTTCCAGTCATCAGGTACGGAAGCCAATTTAAAGGATAGGTTACAAACCACAGATAATAGCTCAGCAATTTCCCATTTGAGTTCTTTTAGAACTCTTGGATGAATGCCATCCGGTCCCGGAGATTTGTTAACATTAAGTTTTTCTATTTGTTCCAAAACCTCCTCTAATGACACTTCAATCCGGGGCAGTTCCTCAGATTCATCATCCAAAAAGGACGGTGCAGATTCAGTAATCTCCCCAACGTCCTCAGCTGTGAAGACTGAAGCAAAGAAATCATTTAGTTTCTCCACAATGGCTTTATCGTCCTTGATTGCTCCTTTTATAGCTCGATCATCTAGGGGACCCACAGGTTTTTTAGCAGGCTTCCTGCTTCTAATGTACTTAAAAAACATGTTGTTATTTCTTTTTGAGTTTTTGGCTAGCTGTTCCTCAAAATCTTTTTTTGGTTTTCTTATTACATTTTTACACTTTGACAGTGTTTATGTTGCTTTCAATTTATCTCACTAGGATTGGACTTCCACTTCTTAAAAGATACCTTTTTGTCCCTCACTGCTTCTTTTACTTGGTGGTTAAGCCACGGTGACTCTTTTTTAGGTCTCTTGCTATGTTTTTTAATTTGGGGTATACATTTAAGTTGGGTCTCTATTATGGTGTCTTTAAAAAGTTTCCATGCACATATACCTTAGAGAATACCTGATGTTTCCTTTGAAAACTTAAATGCTTAAGAATTTGGAGTTCTCCTGCATATGCAGGTAATTTGAAGTTCCAAGGAACTGGGGTTTAGAAATGAGAAAACCAGAGAAATGTTGCTTTTAAACAAATCTATACATTTGAAATTCAACAAACAAATCTTTTTCTACAATTGATCCTCTTCCTCAGAAGACACATCTACAATTTCCAAAATACTTCAGCTAACATTTTAATTTCAAGCTCTCATAATAGTGCGAGGCACTGGCATACTCATGCCACCTAATGCCAACGCCTTTAGACCTCACCAAACACTGATAAATGAATACCTAGAAATCAATCAAGCTCACTTTGTGTGTAGCATGATGTAGATGGTGCCACTCTGCCAATGAGGTACTGCCCCACATCCTGTGAGGCTGCCAGAGCCACTCCAGGGCCTGGCAGCTCTGCCACAATGCCATCCAGGACCAGCTGGTCAAAGGCATGCTGACAACCCTGGACTCTATCATCCCTGAAACGGACAGCCAGCTGCGACCCATCATCATTATGCTCAGCAAAGAACAGAGGGTCATCATGGTAGACATCACAGTGCCCTTCGAAAACAGGACCGCGGTCATCCACAGGACCTTAGCTCAAGTGATCGAGAAGAATAACCAGTGGCTGACATCCTGAGGGTCTAGGGCTATAAGGTTCAGATAGGGGCCTTGCTTATGGTTGCTTTCTGTATGTAGGGTTGTCAGATGGTTTCAACAAAAATACCAGACACAAATGACTTTACATCACAATCTACTTTACATCTTATTTAGAAAATACCGGACATTTACATATTCTTAATTTGTTTCCTGAACAGAAAGCTCAAATATTGGACAGTCCGGTTCAAAACCAGACACGTGGCAACTGTATCGGTATGTGGGACCCCCACAATTAACTGTTGCTATGAGCTCATGAGGCAGCTGATGGTATCTGACACCATTAGGTGGTCCAGAAACATTTACACAGAGCATGTCACAAGCTGTATTCAGGACCAGGATGAATGACCGAGACGGCTGATGAGGGACACAGCCAGGGAACCACTCGCTTCCTTCACTGAACAGACCATATCCTTTCAAAGGAGAAACACAAGACCAACAACAAGAGACACAACCAGGGAAATAATCTGCTTCCTTTTCTGACAGACTGTATTTTTCCACAGAAGACACACAAGACACCAGAAGACCAAGAGATACACTCCATTGAGGGACACATTCCATCCATATGCCTATTCACTTTACCACCACAGATAGAGATTCAACAGCCTTTATGGGTGGCACCCCTGAGGACACATTCACTGATGCTTCAGAAACCCACCCACTTGTAAACTGTTGCAAGCATTAATTTTATACCTGCTAATTATTGAACACATAACCAATTTGGGCTTTGTGTTCTGCTCATGGACAGTCTGCCCTTAGGTTGGCATTCACATTTGTGAGCCACTCCAGGAACTCTACTATTTTGTTCTTCCATCTTTCCATGTCCTATTTATTTATCCTTTCATCCATTTATCTTACATTTATATTTAGTGCCTACCACCACACTATTTAAGTGCTTTCACATTTGGTTGGGTTGAACATACCTTTCAGTTCAAGAAAAATTTGTTTAAAACCCTTTTCAAGCAGAGTCTAGGGGATTTATTACATTTATTAAGGAGCTTTTGAGAATACTCTTCTGAAGAAATTTAATAAGAATTTCATTTTATGAACAGGTGCAAATTTCATTTTAAGTCCCTTTCAAAAATAAACAGAATATTTTGTCACAATCTATTGTTTTTCCTAGGAAGATCCAGATCAGGGAACATTGTGCAAAATAAGCACAAAAAACTTTTTCCTCCACTGTCAGTCATGAGAACATCAGTGGCAGCAGAGCCTTTTTAAAAGTTGAGGGGGGGGGTCAGGGACCTCCACCTATTAGCCCCTACTACACCTCGTCTTCCAAGGCTCTATCCTTGCCCCCAAAGACCCAAACCCCCAGCCAAGCCAGAATCTGGAACAGAACCGGGGTGTTGAAAACTGACCCCCGCCCATGGCCCCAACTCCCAGACCACCTGCCCAGAGAAGGTGGAGGGACCCAGGTGCTCCTACATACCTACATACCTACATACAGCCTACAGCTGCCTACATACCTACATACCCTGAGCAGGGGGCCTGGGATGGGATGGGGAGTGCTCATGGCAGGCATGGTGGAGAGTCCACCATAGCTCTCCTCGGCTGCCTACATGGTTCTTACCATGGTCTGACTGCGGCAGTGATGCCCTGCCCCTCAGATGGAGCTGGCTTGGGGTAAGAGCCATGTGAGCATCTGTTGAGAGCTGGCAAAGACCCTCCACCTCCATCTGTCCTGGGCAGGGCACCTGGCGGTGTGAACAGAGAGGGGAGAGGAGGGGAAAGGGGTGGGGTCTACTGTGGCAAAAAGTGGATGGGCCGTAACGCCTTGGTTCTCCTCATTTCAATGCCACAGATCAATAACATCCACAATAAAGGTCTCCAAGTTAAGATTGTATAACAATTACAAAAGTAGAGTAGTGGCTATTATTTTATGAATTATGTATAAAATACTTGTGAACTACTGGCATTACAGTCTCCTCTCACTGGTACTTCAATTCACTGTTCAGTGGGCACCAGCCTATTAGAGTTACTCAGACAGGGATGCTCAGATTGTACAATTATTATACACATCTAACCTTAAAACCACCTGCCCGTTTCAGTATTTCAGACATTCTCTCTTTCTGCTCCATCTAGGCACGATGGATTCTATACATGGAGTCCAATTTGCTTTGTACAGAAAATACTTTCAGAAATGTGCAGAGCACTTGCTCGTCAAATACCATGCACCAACTCTCATATGCTAACATTTTACTATGCTTCAGTGCAAAATGCAAAACCTAAGTGTTAACTATGGAGTCATGAGAGCCACCATGATATTTACAAAGCAAATGCCATTGGAAACAAACTCCCTCCCAGAATTATAAAGAAAAGAATACACATGATTTTTGCATAAAATCAGGTACTGAATATGGGAAATGTGCACTGCTGAAATTCATTTGCTTAACAGACATAATAAATGGAACTGTTATGAAAGTGACCAAGTTCAATATTGAATAAAACTGCAATTTCACGTTCCTGTGAGTCTTTCATTTAGTGAGAAAATGACACGTGCAGTGGAGAATGTGTCAGACCATTTATCCTCAGTTTTTGCCTCACAGATCAACACTACACCTCCTTCCTAACCTCAGTGTGACAACCTGACATGGTGATATGTGTTTAATATGTAAACCAATTACCTAGGCACCTGGCTTAAATTTAGAAAGTTTCAAAATAATAATAAAAAAATAAAGCATTGCTTACTCTACAAAACCCTAGCAAGCACTTATGACACAAGAAATGGAGTTTTCCCTATATTATACTAATTTTATGGTCCATTGTATTACGTGGTAAAAAATCTAAATTAACAGAGAGTCGGGTTGCTTGGTGATATGTCATCCCCTTGTAGAACACTGAGTTGAGCAGGAAACCAGGAACTGCAGAGTTAAAGTTGCCCATGCAACCTTAAATCTGCCTTGTTTCAATAATATCCCTAAAGGCCTGTTAATATGCATACCTTTTTGTGGCCAGTCCAACAATTGCTGGAATTTACAAGTTCTTCACCTCCATTTACAGCCCTCTCAAATGTTCTCCCCTCTCAGGAACCATTCACATATCTGTTTCACCCTCTCCACAAGACTTCAGAAGATGCAGGGGGATTGGGATTTGCTGGCAGAGCTGGGGAAAAAAGGGTGCTGGGGTTCAAGGCTGGAATGGGCTGCAGGAGATTGGGATGCACTAGTAAAGATGTGGGCTGCAGGCACATTGGAATGCACTGGCCAGGATGGCCAACAGACTTGCTGGACCCAAAGGCAAGATGGTGGGGTGCAGCTCTGGGCCCCCAGAAAGGGCAGAGTATTGGGCCAAATGGGCAGGGATGAGGCTAGCCTCCCACAGTCATGCCATCAGCATTGCCCAGAGATGCCGCTTGGGTCTCTGGCAGCGATTTAAAAGGCCCAGGGCTTCAGCCACCACCACTGACCCGGTAGCGGTTGCAGCCACGAACCCTGGGCCCTTTTAAATCACTAGGCCCTGGATCAGATGACCCCTTCCCCCAGCAGAGCAAGGGGCCAGAAAGCACTCAGAGCTGTGCAGTGCAAAGGAGTTGGGGGCATCTGGAGAGCTGTGGTTAGGGACTGAGGAACACTGGCAGAGCTGTGGAAGCACTCAGAGCTGGGGAGAGCTGAGGACTGAGGTACATTTGCAAAGTTGGGAAGTACAGGAGGTGGGGTGCCCTGGCAGAACTGAGGGCTGCAGGCAGATTGGGCTGCAGATTGGAGTGCAATACAGTCGGGGAGCACTTACTGGTTTAGTAAGTACCCTGATTTGCTAGCCACACATTTCCACTTATTCTGTCTCATAATCCCACTCCCCTCTACTCACTGTGGCCCAATACCTTACTCTTTCACTTCTCTCTTGAAACAGGCACGTTTAATTTTTTAATCAAATACTTTTATTACATCCCTCCACAAAACAAAGCTGATCCTCATGACTCACAAATTGTGACACCTCCAACAATTCAGTTCAAAACTCCTTTTATCTCAGGTAGGTGCTCGTGATTAACTTATCTGTGGCAGACATATTAATTGAAGGGAGACTTCAATCATGGTTGAAACATAATAAGGTTTGTGATTCATAGTCACTAGCACCTCCAAGTTTAACAGTATGTGTGAGGCAACAGAAGAAAAAACAGATTTTTTTTGGAGGGCAGAGGTGGTGGGGAGGGGAACAGCAGCTAAAACTCAGCAACTTTTGGCCACATGAACCCAAATTTGGATGCCTAGGTCCGCCCTACTCCCTCCTCCTCCCATAAGGCACACCAGATTTCAAGGAAATCTGTCTGAATAATCAGATTTTAGAGAAGATGCAAAAGTTGAGCTTTGAAGTGTATAAAGTGCCAGGAATGGAAACCCGTTGCCCATTTTTTCTGTATGAGTGTATGCCCACTGTAAAAAATATACATGTTCTCACCTACCATTCCCAATGTAACCCTTCTGACAGGTGGAGCCAACAGGAACCAGGGTTTTTTTTCATCCATCCAACAAACAGCCAGCTCAAGTCCCCAACCAATATCCTGGGAAATTACACACTGCCCTCTGCCACTGTTGAGAAGCAATATTTCTCCAATCCCACCCACAGCATCTGAGTGTGGAAAATAAACTTAATGGAAGGAAGGAAGTTACCTGATATTAATTAGGGGAAATGCCATAAGAGGGATTCATAATACTAGAACTGTGGCAAGGACTCCTACCCCGAAGTGTGTGGGGTGGAGTCTTCCGCCTTATGTTCTTGAAATCTACAACCAGAATGCTCATTGTCTGTGCCTCTCTCTGCTCCCTTTCTATCTCCCACTTAGGCTGTGTCTAGACTACACCTCTCTGTCGACAGAGAGATGTAGATTGGGCACGTCAAAATTGCTAATGAAGCAGGGATTTAAATATCCCACACTTCATTAGCATAAACATGCCCACCGCTTTTTTTCGAAACAGAGCTTTTTTTTAAAACAGTTTAGATGCAGATCTGTCGAAAATAAACCCTTTTTTGACAGATCCTGTAAACCTCATTTTTTGAGGAATACAGGATCTGTTGAAAACGGCTTTATTTTTGACAAATCCATGTGTAGACTGCCAGGGTTTTTTTTGAAAAAGCTCTGTTTTGAAAAAAGCAGCAGCCATGTTTATGCTAATGAAGCTCGGAATACTTAAATCCCTGCTTCATCAGCAATTTTGACATGCCTGATTTGCATCCCTCTGCCAACAGAGGGATGCAGTCTAGACATAGCCTCACAGTGTTGGTTAGAAAGGACCCATGTAGCTCATAGGCATATTTCTGTGAGTTCATCTCCCACCAGGAGAAGCATCTTGCTTGCTCTGACATCTGAGCACTTGCTTTGGCTGGCTGCCTAAGAGCTGATGCTCCTCATTGCCTGGCCACCCCACCAGTTATGCTGCCTCGCCAGCCACTTCTTCACTAGTGGGTTGTCTTTCACCTTCTGCTGCCACTTGCCTCTCTGTGGCATTGTGTTTGGTTGCAGAAGTGAAAAAACAAATCGACAGAGCCAAAAAAGTACCCAGACATGAACTACTTCAGGATAGTCCCAAAAGAGAAAATAACAGAATTCTACTTGTTATTACCTATAGTCCACAACTCGGACCCCTCTAGCACATTATACACAATCTACAACCCATCTTGGAAAATGATCCCTCACTCTCAGAGGCCTTAGGATAAAAGCTTATTCTCACTTACAGACAACCCCCAACCTGAAATGAATTCTTTCTGGTAATCATGCCACACACAACCACATCATACGCATCCAGAAACCCAGCCCTGAAACCAGACATGATGCCAACTCTGCTCACATATCTATACTAACAAATTCATCACTGGAGCCAAAAACATAAGCTATCAAATCAAAAGTTCATTTGACTGCACATCAAGTAATTTGAGCTATGCCATCAAATGCCAGCAATGCCCTACTGCTATATATACTGGACAAACTGGACAGTCTCTGCAGGAAAGACTCAATGGACACAAATTAGATATACATAAAGGAAACATACAGAAACCTATTGGGGAACACTTTAATCTTCCTAATCACTGTTTAAAAGATCTTCAAGGGTGTGCCTAGACTACATGGCTCCGTTTATGGAGCCATGTAAAATAGTTTACTCAGCATAGTCAAAGAAACGGGGATTTAAATAATCTCCGATCATTAAAAGAAAAATGGCCGCCACTGACAATCAGCTGATCGGGCACAGCGCAGCAGTCTGGATGTGCCGCAATTGACAAGAGAAACCTTTGTGGACCGCTCTTGTAAACCTCGTTTCACGAGCCATAACGGAGCAATTGACAAAGGCTTCCCTTGTCGACCACAGTGTTTGTAGACTACCATACTGTGCCGGTTCAGCTGAATGGCGGCACAGCACGGCGGCCATTTTTATTTTAATGAAACGGGGATTATTTAAATCCCCACTTCTTTGACTATGCCGAGTAAACTACCTTACATGCCTCCGTCGACGGAGCCATGTAGTCTAGATGCACCAAAGTGGCTATCTTGTCACAAACCAGTTCTACTAGCCAGATACACACAGAAACATTGGAATTAGAGTTTGCATCCGCAAATTCAATTCACATGCTAATGGACTCAATAGTGATGAAGGATTGTTGGGGCACTATCAATTTAACAGTCATTGAAGGTGCAAACAGCTCTTTGTATAGATTCCTTTGTCAGGGATGATACTATAAATTGATTGATTCTTATCTGCTTCATTTTAACTAACCAATCTTCATATACTTACTGATTCCCTCTAAATCCCTGTCTTCCACTACCCTCTCCCCCCCCCCCATTTATTTTGGGTCTGTACATCTTAAACTCAAAACTCCAGTCATCTGAAGAAGTGGGCTATGCCCAAGAAAGCTTATGATACTATCTATATGTTTTGTTAGTCTATAAAATGCTACCAGACCATTTGTTATTTTTTCTGTACAGACTAATTTGGCTACCCCCTGAAGCTGTCTGCAACAACTTTGCCTGTAGCAGCAGACAAATGTAAAACTCAAAATGTAAAATGCAAAAAAAGTAAAACATTTAGATCTGTAATAATATGGCTATTTTTTGTCTGTAAAAAAACCATACAATCAGTAATATTCCTGAAACTTCAAAGCTATTATCCAATGGGACACAGAATATGTTGAAGGAAAAATAAATTTTCAGTTATCTGGCATGAGGACTCAATATAAAATAGATATGGCAACAAAGTCAATGTCCCTATGAAGGGACATTGCTTATATAATTTTCATCCTTTGAGGGATATTGTCAAATACACAGGGAAGGACTGGAACTACAATTCGTTCACAAGTTTGATACTCAAGCTAATAGATTAAATAAAGATACAGGATGGCTGGGACATTATCAACCTACCAAATAATGAAGGTGCCAATGATCCTTTGTGTGTATAGTATCTTCTGTTAGTACTCGTCTTCTCTGTTGCCTACTAATGGTTCTTATCTGCCTCTTATCCAGTTCTTATCTACCTCTTATCCAGTCTTCAGGTACAACAAATGGTCTGGTGCCACTTTATAGACTAACAAAACATGTAGATGGTATCATGAGCTTTCATGGGCTTTACCCTTGATATTTTTTATACCCGCTACCTCTTCTTGTTCCCCCCTCTGCCATTTCTTTCCTTCTCGCCATCCCCCATTCCTTCTCCCCTATTTATTTTAGTTATGAACATCCAACACCACTCTGGTCATCTGAAGAAGTGGACTGTGCCCATGAAAACTCATGGTACCATCTACATTTTTTTTAGTCTTTAAAGTGCTACCAGTCTATTTGTTGTTTTTTTAAGTTTATCCTGTACAGACTAACTCGGCTACCGCCTGAAGCAAATTCAAATCAGTCCATTTTATGAAATGAGTTATAAGTACTTTCAGATATTAATCCCACTCTGGAATTCCCCTGGCCATGAGCCTGATCCAGAGAAATGTGTAAGGATATGCTTGCTTTTAAGCATGTAAGTAATCTCATTGTCTTCAGTGGAATTGCTATCAAGCTGACATTTGAACACACACTTAATCACCTTGCGAGATCAGGCCAATAACATTTTTTCATATCTTCAAACACTCTTCTCCTCTTTTGTCTTTGTATTGTGATGCACATAAACAAAAGGTGACACTGATTAGTTGGTAATGGATTGTATAGGGGAAACAGTTTAACTTTAGACATCAACACTGGAAAATTAAGGTTACAGTTTTAACTATACCTTTTCTTCCTATAATATTGTTTCATGGTTATATTGAAAAGGCAAATAACTTATTGATACAGGATATGGTAATACCATTTTTTTTCTAGTCAGAAAAATATGAGCTACCCTGCATTAATGCAATTCAGGAAGGGTAAAAAATAATCTAATATGTACAGAAACAAGATTATAAAGTTCCAATGCATTTTGGATGTTAAAAACCAAATATCATTGACACATAAGGGCCAAACTTTGTCATGATAATGAATATAACTATAATTTTTTCATGTACATGATAATGGTCATGTAATTACAGTGTACTAAATGTACCATTATAATGTTTCAAGTCAAACAAGTTGTGCAAGTCAGAACACTCTGGCTTTTTATCCTTCAATGAACAGGAAAATTGCAATGCTTGTTCTCCTATTTAACAGATTTTGATGTTTTGAGGATAGCTAATATTCACAGCTTCACTTTCTTGCAAGTTGGCAAACAATTCTCAGGCACTAATTATTATTTCTTTTCTTTTTTAAGCTTCCATATAGGTGCCTCTCACTGTCATGTTTTTGGTTTGTTTATTTGTTTGTGTATTGTATTGGCAAAGGGGCCTATTTACACTGATTTGGAATAATCACGGCATCTTTTTCGTCCTACGTATTAAGCTCCAGATTCTGCCAAGCCTGTTCAGGATACTTACTCTGCAAATGGCACAATTAGTTTGAATAAGAGTGGCAGAGTCTCACCATAGTTTTTGGTGCAGTTTCTTTTTGGGGAAAGAAGCCTCTGATCTGTGCACATTTAGTGGACATAGACATCATCTAAGGGTCAAACTGTTCCATTGACCTTGAAAGGATGAAATGAAAACATATTAAAATTACCAGTGCAACCCACTCACAAATGTAATGGAAACAGGGGATATATACACAACAGCTACCAGGATAAAGGATTTCCTCCCACTTCTCTAATCAAGATAAAGTGTGACAAACAACATTAGCTGCCACCTACAGAGAGTATTTTTCTATGAAGGCAGAATCACAGGGATGGTAATACTACTTACCTTGCTTTTTCTCATCATCAAGGCAGACATTAAATGATAAAGGGAGAATAAAAAATTGTTCACATTGCTACCGCAGGAATAGTTTTATCTTGAATCTAAAAAAAAAAAATTACTTTCACATCTTCTTTGACCACAAGGTAACTGTTTCTGTTTGTCAACTTGCTGGCTAGAATTTATAGTAAAAAGAAAATTGCAGATGAATAGAGCTTGCAAATAAAATGCAAACACTGGCAACTGCCTCTAGTGCTAGTCAGGCATTGAATCACTAATTCTCAATTAAGATCTTAGATAAGCTATTATTTTAATGTGTTAAATATGAAAGCAAAGTTACAATTTATTTTGCAATTAAATATCTATCTGAATGAATGCTGTACAAATGTCATTACAATTACAGAGGCATCAAACATATAATATTTAGAGAGGAAAGAAGATTCCATTAGAATAGGGGTGGGGAACTTGCAGCCCCCAGCTTGCTTGGATCCATCCCCCGAAGCTAGGGACTCCCCACCCCTGCATTAGCACTTAAACATCAGAGAAGATGAGATTTGAGAAGAGATTTGAAATTAGGTGGTGACTCAATGAAGCAGAAAGGAAAATAATTTGCTACATTAGGTAACGTCACCAGGCTGGTGAAAGGTGCTGGCTGGACGCATGTGGGTTGGGACTGTCCCAACCCTGAGCCACCTCCCCATCACCAGTGCCTTTTAAGTGGGGAGCTGAAGCTCCCCTTTCCTTATTCATACACGAATATTGCTGGATGGTCCCCTTCATGAGGAAGTGAAGGGAAAGTGCACAGTTTGCTGCATTCGTCACTCTGGCTGGGGAGTGAAAGGGGCAGACATACTTGGACATTCCTCATCTGGGGAACATGTACCTCTCCCCTGGTTGTGCCTACGGAAGCTGCAGATGCCATGGAGCAGCACTTCTCACCTGGCCCCAAGCTGCTGTGATGAGAGAGGGCTAAATCTAGTATATTGTACAGGAGACTTGAAAGTGGAGGATTTAAAACTCAAGGATGATGCCAAGTGTAGACACAATAGAAAAATGGAAAATCTGAACTGAGGAGTGGCTAAAAGAAGTGTCACAGGATAGACCTCTTGCCTGTCAATAGCATTTCTGTCTATATTTGGATGAGGTACATTGTAATTAAACCACATGTTGGCTTGGTTGAGGTAGGATGAAAGGAATATCACACATAGAGGAATCCTTAAAAACTTTAACAGATCTGTACAGTAAGTATAAATTCATAAAAGCAGTGAATAAGATAAAAGGTAGAGGTAAGGTGACCAAGAGGGAGAAGCAGAAAGAAAACTACTGAGGGTCTAGCATTATCAGCGGAGATGCCAGAGGAGAAGAGCATGCTGAATAGAATCTGAGTCAGAGACTGACAGAACAGTATCATCGCGGAAGGGAACCATATGGAATGGTCAACTATGATCAACTTGCATAGCTATGGGAGTGCTCCAGGAAAATGGAAGGCCCAGTGTGAAAGCCTGTACTAAGGGTCCAGAACAACACAGAGAAGGAAGAATCTGTCAGCCACAGAAAGTCATTACAGATAGTCATTACATGAATGATTGTGTCTGTCCTATGGATTGTCTGAAAGTCAAGTGGGAAAATAAGTCCAATACATTGTAGTTTAGAAGCCCCTCACAATCTGAAAGTTAACTTCTAAAAAGTCTTTTTTTCAGTGAAGAGAAAGGTTAGAGAATCAGAAAGCACCAAGATCAAGAGCAATTAAGGCAGTGTCAAATTTTAGAGAGCTGAGCAATATCCAAATTATAATGGAGTTCATGACAAGGATGGGAGTGTAGGCAGCAAGAAAAAAGAGACAACAAACGAGTAGCAGAAGAAAAAGAGGGAAATAGGTTGTTTTCATAAAGGATTTGATGTCAGGACGGTCTCAGGAAAGGAGGAGAAGCAATGGGGAAAGAAGCAGAAGGAAAAAGAAAAGAAACTTGGGGAAGAAGAAGGGGACATGGGACTGAGACAGAAAGGCTGTTATGACTAATTACTGTTCTCTCTATATATATTTTAAAAAGTTTTTCCTGCAGGATGACAGTAATGTCATCACGTCACTTTGCATCCCTCCTGCCTCCTTCCTCTCTCCCTGCTCTTCCTGCTCAAACTCGACCTCACAGTTTCCCCTCGCCACTTAGAATTGTTATTTTAAACCAAACTCCTATTCCCCTTCCTTCTCCTCCACACCACAGGGCTTTCAGCACCAAGAAACATGGTGCTGGCAGACCCCACATCATAGCCATGACAGGTCAGGGGTGGGGAGGAAAGGGTGCAGTACTTGTGACAGCAGCCCAGGGACAGGTGCTAGAAGCGGGTATCTAAGCCAGACTTATATGCCAGCAGTGGGTTCCTGGGGGGCTCCTCAGTTGCCAGGCTCTTGGGGAGTTGGAGCATGGTGACTGACCACCTGGAGTCTGGCTTCCCCAATGGAGACTCACCTCTCCCCAGCAGCTGCACTTACTGTAGCTGCCAGAGCACCCCTGAGCCGCCCTGGGGAGCAGCTGCATCAACCTGTCTGCTCCTTTTCTTCTGCTCCCAGCGGGTGGGCGGATGAGGAGCCCTGGGCTCTGTGGACAGGACTGGGGCTGTGAGCAGACCAGGTGGGACCACAGGGGGACAGGACAGGGGCAACTCAGCAGGCAACCCTGAGCATCATGTGCACACAGCACTACCTGTACCTCACTGTGCCCCAGGCAGGGCCGGCAGGAACCCCTGTGCCTCCCTACCCACTGGGGTTAGAACTGGGCCTGGCGCTTGCCACAGATGGGAGGAAGGGTCTGGGAGGGAGAAAAAGGGCCAGGTTGGTGACGGGGGGAGGGAAAAAGGGGTCAAGGGAGAGGAGGGAGGTGGGAGGCCAAGACTGGCACAGTGGGGGAGGGGAAGAAAGAAGGGGCCCAGGATGGTGTGGCAGGAGGGAAAAGGGACCCTGGCTTGCGGGGGGCGGGGGAAGGAGGGAGGAGACAGGGTTCAGGCTGGTGGGGCCGGGGAGAGGGGGAAGGAGGGAGAAGGGCAGTCTAGGCTGGTGTGGTAGGGGAGGGAGAAGGGTTGGTGTGTGAGCTGGGGGGGGGGGGGGTAAGGGGCCTGTGGATGGGTGAGGGGAGGGAGATGGGGCCCGGGCTGGCGTGGTTGCAGCTTGGCCTTCCCTGGTGCCTGGGAGGAGAGCTAGGGTTACCTACCCCTGTGAAAGGGGGGTTGGTGAGTGCAGTGTGCAGGGGGCATACCCCCCAAGTTTTAAACTAACGAAAGAAACACATTTCTTGTAGCAGTACAGGTATAACCCACACACCTGTCCTGTGTGGTGGCACTTAGACCACTTACAGTGAGAGATAAGAATGAGTGAGCTCTGAAGCCTAAGCTGAGAACCAGTTGGTTTTATAGCTCAAGCTATAGAGGCTCCCATACAAGGTTACAGATTCAACTCTGCCTGGTGATGGATACAGAGGGACAGTCTAGGAATCTAGAAGAACCAGCAGCTTCAAAGAGCAAGAGAGAGGTTTGCTAGTGCTTTATGAAAGGATGAAAAGCAGGACTTGGTCTTGCAGTCCTGAGGGCACTTATATAGGATATGGGATGTTTCTGAAATATGTAACAGGATATCCTGAGCTGCTAATCAGTGTTGAAGTTCTGCACTTTACAAATGTACCAGCAGAAAGTGGAGCTGTAGTTGAAGAGTGTAAGTGCTCAAGTCAGCGTAGGGCAGGGCAGAGTTGTAAGTATTAATGCAAGCAGGTTAGTAGACCTGTGCCTGTCTTTAACTTAGGCACACAAAAGTCATTTAAAAATCTTACTCTACATGCATTTTTGTTTGTTTTTTCTCTATGCTCTGAAGATTAGATCCAATATATTACTAAGTTTCTTTAACTCACTTAGTATTATATCTGTGAGTCTAATCTTCAGAGCATACAGAAAAACAAACAAACATTCATGAAAAGTAAGATTATTAAATTTCTTTCATGTACCTCTCTACTTTATCCCTCCTTGTATCTTTGAAGAAAGACCCCAGGAAGAGTGGCTGAGTTTTTATTTTATTAATTTCCAATGATATTTCCAACATGTGAATTTCTAATGGATTCTGGAAGTATCTGTTGTGAAGCCAGCTGCACATTTCAAGCAGTTTCATCTTTATTTTTCTATAATGAGCACAGTATTGAAAATGCTGTTCTGCACTGCATCTATAATGTTCAGAGGTTTGGAAAGCCTGCACACAGCTGACTATTGCGTATTCTCAAATATTTTGATACAACTCTGATATTTTTAATATCTGCAGCTTCCTGCAGAGACTTGGCTCTCTCACTTACAACATTAAAAAAAAAAATACTACCCTGCTGGCTTTTCAGTAAACAGACCAAACGTGTTCACAATTTATTATTATATATTTTCATACTACTAAGGATAAGCGTAGACAAAAGGAACATTTTGAACATCTCTCAGACAGATGTAAACTCAACCAAATTTTCTCCTATAACATATGCAAATAGGTATTTGATGCTAGTAGAATCCAAACATACCTACAAATGTCATTTTACAAAAATGATTTTAATAATCTGGTCAATATTTTTAAACATGAAAGATTATTGTCATTTTCCTAAATCCTTATACTGTGCCTAAGTAAGTGACCGGATTTTCAAATGGTTGAGCATTGTGTTATTTATTTAGGAGCCTGCTTTTAAGCAGTCATTTTTTTGAAAATCTCAGCCGGAATATTAAAATAATTTATGACATTCACAAATACAACAAAATTCTACTGCCATTCAAATACTAATGCTTACATGGTCCTCAGATAGATACCTAAATTATACAGTATGCATAGCTTGTATATTTAAGATATCCTATATGATCAACTGCATTTCGTATGTACATTTTGTATTAATTTTTCTTTAGTACTTTATTTTTGAAAATCCAATAACAATCCATGTACCTGGCATTCCAGGACCCATTTTACTAAACATAAGAATGTTACATCCCATTAGGTAACTCAATAGCATATAAGTAGTTGATTTTTCACAAGCATTTTATTAGCTGTCCCTAGATGGTCTTTAAGTAAAGAAATCGTGCATTTGAAATTAAACACTTAAACATAACAAGACTGAGAAAGACAAAGAGGAGAAAAAAATTCCTGCTAGTTTTTTCTAGATTCTAATCCAAGAGAAGGCCAGATGTGAGAGATGAACCAGTACAAAACTATACATGTACTACATAGCTGCAAACTGTATTCCTTTATCTGTATGCATTAGTAATCTGAATACAAAGAAACTTTTTGTGTGCTTCTTCCCTGTGGCTAAGACAACCTCTGTTCGTCAGATCTTCACCCTCCCTCTGTCAAACTCCTCCCAAATGTTCATTTTCATGGCATCTCTTAGATTAGTTTCAACCCAAAATGTTTATTATGAAGTTCAAAATAATAAGGAGGCATTCACCTTTCTGCAAGGGCCCTGAACAGAGCTGATAAATGTCAGGGCCCAACTGGGAGCAAATCCCCACATGTAGCCATTTCCTAAATCAGACACAGGCTTGTCTATGCAGGCACCTCTGTAAAGCCCAATATAGCTGGGCTGTCTCTACATTGGCACCCTTTTCCGGAAAAGGGATGCTAATGAGACACTTCGGAATTGCAAATTCCGCGGGGGATTTAAATATCCCCCGCGGCATTTGCATGAACATGGCTGCTGCTTTTTTCCGGCTCGGGGTTTTGCCGGAGAAAAGCGCCAGTCTAGACAGGATCTTGCGGAAAATAAAGCCTTTTCCGGAAGATCCCTTATTCCTACTTTCAAGGAAAAAGGGATCTTCTGGAAAAGGCTTTATTTTCCGCAAGATCCCGTCTAGACTGGCACTTTTCAAGGAATAAGGGATCTTCTGGAAAAGGCTTCCTAATCCGAACTAGCTAGTCCGTGCCGCGTGTAGCCGCACGGCACGGGGTCCGACCTAGCCGGCATTTAAAAATGGCGCCGGCCGGCTTTATGCAAATGGAGCCCGGGAAATTCAAATCCTGGGCTTCATTTGCAACTCCGTATGACTACATTACCCCCCCTAGTTTGAACTAGGGGGGTAGTGTAGACATACCCTCAGTGTATTTTAGGTAGCAGATAGAAAGTTCTTGGTCGGGGATTAGCGTGATGTTAGTGTAAATTTGTTCCTCAGCAGCATCAGGGAGCTTCATGAACAGTTTTTTCATGTTTTTTTGGTATTCCTTAGTGGGGTCACAGGAGAGAGGCCTGTAGAATTTGGTATTGGTGAGTTGTCTATTCACCTCCTGTTCATAATCTGTCCTGTTCATGATGACTATAGCGCCTCCTTTGTCGGCCTCTTTGATTATGATGTTAGGATTGGTTTTGAGGCTGTGGATAGCATTGCATTCTGTATGAATGAGGTTGTATGTTATATGTTGTTATTTTCTGATGATGACAGCTTAAGCACGTTTGCAGAAGGAGTTGATGTAGAAATCAAGACTTTTGTTATGTCCGTTGGTGGGTGTCCACATAGAAGCCTTACTCTTGTGATGAAGGATGGTTGGGGCACTATCAACTTAATAGTCACTGAAGGTGCAAACAGCTCTTTGTATAGACTCCTATGCCAGGAAGGATACTACCAATTGACTGATTCTTATCTGCTTCGTTTTAACTACCCAATCTTCAGATACTTACTGATTCCCTCTAGCTCCCTGTTTCCTACCCACTTCCTTTTTTTCCTCCTCCTGCCCCTTCTCTCCTATTTATTTTGGGTCTGCACATCCTAAACTAAAAACTCCGGTCATCTGAAGAAGTGGGCTGTGCCCACAAAATCTCGTGATACCATCTACATGTTTTGTTAGCCTACAAAGTGCTACCAGACCATTTGTTGTTTTTTCTGTACAGACTAACTTGGCTACCCCCTGAAGCTTAAATTAACTGGTTTGCCTTGTGTGAGTATTTATAGACTCATATGCATCATGATACCATCAAGACTTCTGGCATAGAAGTCCAATTTGCCAGAGAAAAATTTACATAAAAGAAAGATTTGCATATGCATACAATTCAAGTAGGATTAGCATACAGTCTATAAGAGCTGAATTCAAGAAGAGTCAACAATGTGTAAAAGAAGTTTTTCTGTCAGCATGCAATCAATCAATATGAAGATACAGATACCTTTGGATCACATTCCAGATTTTGTTCTCGATAGGGTTCTCTATCATTGATCACTGCTTTGGCATTTGAGGATCTGCAGCACTGTCTAAAGGACTGTGTGCTGAGTTGGCAGCTGTGAGCTTCTTAACAAGGCTTTCAAACATAACCCTTTGTCCATTGGTCAAGCTTCAACCAGGGGGCAGGGCTAGGAGGAAGGCCAGGATAATATAAAGCCTGCTAGTAAGTAACCAGGAAGCTTAGTGAACAGGAGCAGCTAACAGGGAGTTTAATGAGGGAGTTTGGGGTGTGGGGGGGTGTTAAAGGGGCTAGATACACCAGACATTATTTAAAACTTTTTTAAAACTAAACTAAAGCCAAAACTACCTGATTTAAATAAAAACCCTATCAAGAATCTACATATTGGTAGTAGAGAATGTAGGCAGAAGTCCAGCAGCAGAGTGGGAGCTATCCTGTTTATTGCACCCAATGTAGCATGTATGATTACCTTCTCTATGGACAGGTGGCGTGTGTGTGCATTTGGTGCAAGGAGTTCCTGGCCCTCAGACACTACGTATAGACTTTGAAGGCCAGGGTGGCTGATTAGAGGAGCTAAGAGAGGCAGACAGGTACATAGATGAAGCTTTCTGGGATATCATAGAACTATCCCACCTCCAGTCAGATAGCCCCTGTGCTGTTGAGGAGGGTGAAAAGCTCAGGGAAGGAAAACAGTCAACTGGAGCAGAGGAAAATGATCCCATAAGTGGACCCTCTTTCCAGATGATGTTGTGGTATCCCCTTTCACTGATGATAACTGTCCAGGGGAGGAAACTCCAGTCATTAGGAAAATACAGGTGTTAATAATGGGGGATTCGAACATTAGAGACATAGATAGCTGGGTTTGTGATGACTGGGAGAACTGTACGGTGACTTGCCTGCCTGGTGCAAAGGTTACAAATCTCTCAAGACATCTAGATAGATTTATGGTACTCCTGGGGAGGAGCCAGTGGTCTTGGTACATGTAGATACCAATGACATAGAGAAGGGTAAATGAGAGGTTCTAGAGTCCAAATTTAGCTTGCTAGGAAAGAGATTTAAATCCAGGACCTCAATGGTAGTGTTCTCTGAAATGCTTCCAGGTCCACATGCAGTGCTAGGTAGGTAGGCAGGCAGAACTGCAGGGTCTCAATGCATGGATGAGATGATGGTGTAGGGAGGAGGCATTCAGATCTATTAGGAACTGGGGAAACTTTTGGGATTGGGGAACCTATACAGAATGTATGGGCTCCACATAAACTGACAGCTGCAGAGGAGCACATAGCTCAGACAAAGACATCTCTTAGGGGAGAGTCTATTAATAGAGATTCTCTATGTACTAGCAAGAAGGAGAGAATGGAAGATGATAAAGTATGGATAATATCAGATAAGAAACAGTCAAATGAAAAAAGAGTGTCATTCAAACACATCAGGAAATGGCAGACAGCTAAATAGTGACAATTTTGTAAAGTACTTATCCACAAATGCAAGAAGCCTAAATAATAAGATGGGTGAACTAGAGTGCCTGGTATTAAAGGAGGATATTGATATAATAGGCAACACAGAAACTTGGTAGAATGACAACAATGAATGGGACACAGTCATGCCAGAGTACAAAATATATTGAAAAGAAAGAACAGGTCGTGCTGGTGAGGGAGTGACACAATGTGTGAAAGAAAGCAGAGAAACAAAAGAAGTAAAAATCTTAATCTCTGTGGATAGTAATTCCATGCTCTAATAATAAGTATATAGTAGTCAGGCTATACTACCAATCACCTGACCAGGCTAGTGACAGTGACTATGAAATGGTAAGGAAAATTAGAGAGGCTATAAAAATACAAATAGTGGGGGATTTCAACTATCCCCATATTGACTGGATACCTTAGGATGGGATGCAGAGAAAAAATTTCTGACACCTTAGATGACTGCTTTTTGGACTTCTGAAACCCACGAGGGGAGAGGCAATTCTTGATTTATTCCTAAATGGAGCACAGGATCTGGTCCAAGGGGTAAATATAACTGTAAATTTAACATCCCTGTGGTGGGAAAATCACCTCAGCAGCCCAACACTGTGGCATTTAATTTCAGAAAGGGGAACTACACAAAAATGAGGAGGTTAGTTAAACAGAAATTAAAAGGTATGATGGCAAAAGTAAAATCCCTGCAAGGTGCATGGAGACTTTTCAAAGCCGCCATAATAGAGGCTCAGATTAAATGTGTACCCCAAATTAAAAACACAATAAGAGAACCAAAAAAGTGTCACCATGGCTTAACAAACAAGTAAAAGAAGCAGTGTGAGATTAAAAAAAAGCATAATTTAAAATGTGGAAGTTCAGTCTTAGTGAGGAAAATAGAAACAAGCATAAACTCTGTCAAATTAAGATTAAAAATATAATAAGGAAATCCAAACAGGAGTTTGAAGAACAGCTAGCCAGAAACTAGGAAGCGTACTGAACAGCCAGTGGCACTACTTGATGATTGAGATGCTAAAGGAGCACTCAAAAATGATAAGATCATTGTGGAGAAACTAAATGAATTCTTTGCTGGTGTCTTTACACCTGATAATGTTAGGGGGATTCCCAAACCTGACCCATTCTTCTTAGGTGACAAATCCGAGGAATTGTCCCAGATAGAGCAGTCATTAGACAAAGTTTTGGAACAAATTGATAAACAAGTCACTGGGACCAGATGGCATTCCCCAAGAGTTCTGAAAGAACTCAAATGTGAAATTGGGAGCTATTAACTGTTGTTTGTAACTTATCCTTTAAATCAACTTCTGAACCTGTTGGCTGGAAGATAACTAATGTCTTGCCAATATTTAAATATTTAATACTAGCAGAAATACCCGGCATTGCCCAGGGAAAATATAGTAAAAGTTGTGATGAATGAATGTCAATGATATTAACATAGCATATGTTATTGGAAATATTTTTCTCTGATATATTACTTAAAGAAATTAACATAGCTAGTGATGTGCTTACAAAACGACAAATCCCATAGGGTCTCTTTTCTCAATCCCCACAAATCAGGACTCTATACAAACCAATGCCTGCAGCCTCCTTGCCAGAAGCCCTGAGAAATGAAGGGGCTGTCTCCTGGGCTCTGTAGCAGCAGCAAATCACTGCTCCCCAAGTAGCCACTCCCGAGTGCCTTCAGTGCACGCTCCATGAGGCAACCTAAATGGACTTCCTAGAGGTGGCTGGACCGGTTGCATTGATCAGACAAAGCGAAAGACCTTCAGACCAGGTGCAATGAATGATATCTAGATGATCAGAACATGCAGTACCTGTTCTAATGAGAATAGGCTGTTCTGAGTGTACCATGTCCTCCTCAGGCTCCACGGTGCTCAAAACCTTGTCCTCCTACCCACCTCCTCTTTGTACTGTGAGCTGAATCCTGCAAAGTCCATAATGCCCGTGGCACTTGCTGATAACACACACAGCCCTGCCAGGAGAACGCATGCAGCTCAAAGGAGGGCAAGAGGTAGGATGGCTTGTTTGGGTGTGGGGGGAAGGAAGCAACTGTAATTTCCAGAAGGGGTTCAGTCAGAGCCTGGCTGTGTGAAGATGTTGAGAGGCGTGATAGCTGGAGGCTTCTCCAAGCCACATTTAGCCAGGATAGACCCCAGCCAGCATCAGCCACATTTGGGTCTGTCCTGGAGACCTGCTGTTGCCCTAGTATAGAGGAGGTTGGGGTACATCTACACTTGCACCCTAGTTCGAACTAGGGATGCAAATATAGGTGAATGAAATTGCTAATGAAGCGGGGAATTAAATATCCCGTGCTTCATTAGCATGATCTCACTGGTGTGTTACTCCGCTCAACAGCTGTTCCGAAAGTGAAAGTGCATACTGGGACGCATTAGTTCGAACCAAACCCCTCAGGAGTAATGTTAGAACCGAACTCCTCAGGAGTAATGCTCCGGCGAGATCATGCTAATGAAGCACGGGATATTTAAATCCCTGCTTCATTAGCAATTTTGGTCACCTACATTTGCATCCCTAGTTTGAACTAGGGTGCAAGTGTAGACGTACCCTTGCTGATTCTCTGCCCCACTGCAGCCTCTCCCCCATGGGCTTTCCCTTGATGGTGCTGCAGGTACCCACATATTTTATCCTGTAGGATCTTGTAGTTGCAGTTTATGTGACACGCTTAACAGAAGAGTCCAGCAAATCCCTATGATCAGGTGCTACTAAAAGCTAATTATCAGTGGGCCCAATTGGGGATCTGGGGGAACTGATTCTGAGATATAACCAATCCAGTTATTTAAGTTACGAAATCAGTAGTATCCCCGTTTCATGAGGCATACTGGAGCAGTCGACAAAGGCTTTCCTTGTCGACTGCGCCGTGTCTAGACTGCCGCGCTGTGCTGGATCAGCTGATAATCAGCTCAGCACGGCGGCCACTTTATTTTAATTAAGTGGGGATTATTTAAATCCCCGCTTCTTTGACTATGCTGAATAAACTATTTTACATGGCTCCGTTGACCATCCATTTATATCCGTAAATAGAATGTTAGGAATCATTAAAAAAGGGACAGAGAATAGGACAGAAATATATTATTGCCGCTATATAATCCATGTTATACCCACATACACATATGTACAGCTGTGGACACCTCGTCTCAAAAAAGACATATTGGAGTTGGAAAAGGTTTAGAAAAAGGCAACAAAAATGATTAGATGTTTTGGAAAGGGTGAAATATGAAGAGAGATTTAAAAGATTGGGACTATTCAGTTTAGAAAGGAGGAGACTAAGGAGGGGGAATGATAGCGGTCTATAAAATCGTGAGAAGTATGGAGAAAGTGAATAAGGAAAAAGTTATTTATTGGTTCCCATAACATAAGAACTAGGAGTCAGCAAATAAAATTAATAGGTATTAGGTTTAAAACAAACAAAAGGAAGTGTTTCTTCATGCAGCACATAGTCAACCTGTGGAACTCCTTGCCAGAGGATATTGTGAAGAGCAGGATTTTAATAGGGTTCAAAAAAGAACTAGATAAATTCATGGAGGTTTGGTCCATCAATAATTATTACTCAGAATGTGCAGGAATGCTGTCCCTAGCCTCTCTTTGTTAGGGGGTGGAAATGGATGACAAGAGGTAGATCACTGGATGATTACTTGTTCTGTTTACTCCCTCTGGGGCATCCGGTATTGGCCAGTGCCAGAAGATAGGATACTGGGCTGGATGGATGTTTGGTCTGACTCAGTATGACCGTTCTTATGTTCTTAGGTACTCAGAACTGCAGGATGCTCTATTTTACCCAGCCTTCCAATTGGAATCAAGAAATGTGAGGAGCATCTCAGCTTTCTTTCTTGCTTCCTTTTCTAAGTACATTTCTTGACCTTTTCCTGGTAAAAACAGCTTTCAAAATGAAACCATCACAAACTGATCATTCAGATTAAATGATCCTCTGAGATATTTTCAGAGTTTAAAAGGTTATTCATGGTTATCTCACTTTTACTTGATGAGCTTTGGAGGTCCATATTTAATCTTACTATATATTTTAGAAACATTTGTCTGTCTGTCTGTGAATCTGTTTAAGAGCTCCTCCTAAATTGTAAGAGCTAGGACCACCAAATTTGTATACAGCTTCCTCTTATAACTTAAAGCAAGGTCAGGATTTGGTTGTGCCAGCATAATGGGACATGTGTGGAATTAAATTGTTCTCATAAAATGGAAAGAGAAGTGTCTGGCAGAAGGGACTTATACTGCAGAATGACCACAGGGGAGCAGCAGGGATCAGAGATGGGGAATGGGATGGCTATATCCCCATTAGGCCAGCAGGGGGTAAGGGTGGAGAAAGGACCAGCTATCTATTATATATTTCAGAGAGTCTGTTTGTCTATTTGTGTCTTTTTGTATGTATGTCTGTGGAAACACTGTTGTAAGGCAGATCTCTACGGTGGTGGTGGTATGGGAGGCTGTCTCTGAGATTCTAATTTACTTGCTCAGCCTGCTGGTAGTTACTTCATGTGGACAACCCAAGAGAAAACACTGTTTTCTCTATAAAACCAACAGAGACTGATCTGGAAAACAGGGATATTCCTATTTCAGAGGTACAAACTCCCTCCTTCCTTTGTAAAAAAAATATGAAGAGTGCATTTCTCATTCACATGAATACAGACTAAGCAGAAGTATGGCAGAGAAGAGACTAGGGAGGGAATCCTGGTTTGGGGAAGTGGAGCTGGACTCAATTTTGGGTGGGAGGAGGTGGCTCTGGTGGCCAAATGTTTCACAGACATGGGGAACAAGACTTAGGCTGATCCTAATTTCATAGTGAAAAGGTCAACTAAAATTGTACTAAACACTAAAAGGAAACGTTGAAGGGCATATATGGTCTGAAAATAGTTGGTGTAAAAATATCATAGTGTCGGTCCGCATTTCAGTCCCTGGTCTGTGTTTTATCTGTTTAGTGACAAATATCGATGTTTGTTTATATTCACTCTTAGCATTTGCACAGTGAACAGAGCTACAAGTGAATGAACTGCCTTCTCTCCAGGTTTGTGCCTTTCCAGAAGGCCTCCAATTACAGTACTGAATTCCGCCCTCCTTTGGAATTATGCTTCTTGCTGGACATGCTGCAGTGCCAAGAGGTGAAACCTGAACTTGGTCGGCTGAATCATGGAATACTAGAACTGGAAGAATCTACTTCAAGACAGATCCAAGAAAACCAACAATAGAACACCACTTGTCATCACCTACAGCTCCCAACTTAAACCCATCCAACACATTATCAATAAACTACAACCTATACTGGAACAGGATACTAAACTCTGAGAGGCTCTGGGAGACAGACCCATAGTCTCCTATAGACAACCACCTAACTTCAAGATGATTCTTACCAACAACCACAGGACATACCACACTAATACCAACCCTGGAACTTTCCCTTACAACAAACCCCATTGCCATCTCTATCCACATATTCACTCTGCTGATACCATTATTGGACCTAACCAATTCAGTTATAAGATCAAGAACACATATCCAGAAATATAATTTATGCTATCATGTGCCAACAGTGTCCGTCCGCTATGTACATTGGGCAAACATCTCAGACACTTCGCCAAAGAATCAATGCCCACAAAACAGATATTAGACAGGATCACAAAGAAAAAACAGTTTATTGCCATTTCAACCAGAAAGGGCATTGTCTCAATGACTTGATTACTTGCATCCTGCTTCAAAGACATTTTAACACCAGACTAGAAAGAGAATCCTCTGAACTGCCATTCATGCTTAAATTTGACACTTTATGCCGAGGTCTCAACAAAGATACTAATTATCTTGCCCATTACAAAGATAGCACCCCCAATTATCACCTCTAATATCATTAGCTTACAGACATTTACTTCCCTTTCTCATCCCCCCTCTGTTCTGAAATTTTATTTGACCTTTTCATATGTGTGCACTTTTTTTGATTGCATCCCTTTGGTATATATGGTCATGCCAATTTTCATCCACAATTTGATCTGAGGAAGTGGGTCTGGCCCACAAAAGCTCATCACCTAATAAACCATCTTGTTAGTCTTTAAAGTGCTACATAGTCCTGTTTTTTGTTTCAGCTAGAACTGGAAGGGCCCTTGAAAAATCATCAAGTCCAGTCTTCTGCCCTCATAGCAGGACCAAACATCATCTAGATCATCCCTAACAGATGTCTATCCAACCTGCTCTTAAATATCTCCAGCAATGGATATTCCACATCATCCTTAAGTAATTTATTCCAGTGTTTGAATCTTAGCAAAAGCCAAAAAATAACTCCATTTAATATTCAGACTCAAGACCAGGAATTGGGGGAGGGAGATGAAGAAGGAGGGGAAAGTAAAATGAGCAAGTGTAATGGGACCATCACTGAGAACCAATAAACATAATGGTACCTTCAAGCCATTTAAGATTCATTCATCACAGTAAAATCACAGTTTAATATATTAAGATTGTGCTTCTTACTGCACATTTTTCCAAGTAGACAAGTTACCAATAACGTAGATATTCTTATAATGTTCCCTTCCCATGTTTATGTTATGATGTAGAGCATATAAACAACCCTGTTTCTTCTACACATTTATGAATTACAGGTTGGACCTTCCTGGTCTGGAATCCTTTGGACCTGACTGGTCCTGAACAAAGAGATTTGCCAGACCAGGGAAGTCGCTGCCCTCATTGTCCATGCTGCCCCTGGGCTAGAGCTCCAGCCTGGCCCTGCTACTGCCTCAGCCCCACGGGGCTTTCTAGCTGCCATCAGCCCCAGATGTTGCCAGAACATGGATATTGACGGACCAGAAGGTCCAGGTATATGGAGGTACAACCATTTTGTATCAAAATTGCAAAAGATACAATTTTGTATCTTTTACAAAATTAATTTGAACAAAGTATCAAAAAGTTGACTCCACTGTCCTTTTCAGTAAAGAATATTTTGGGTCCAGTTCATTTTTTGGCCCCACTGGAGAAAAAATGCAATTTTGAAGTTCACATTCAGGTGCCGTGGTATTTGCGTAAAACCCTGTGCTCACAACAAGCTGAAGTTCAGCTTGCTTTGAATTATAATTGCTGCCACTGTATTTCTATGCATCACAACATCCAAACAAAAACTAATAGTTTTCAGCTGTTTTAAACTGTTGACGTACAAACAGATGCTTAAAACCAAAGCTTGCCTTTTCCTTTATGATATGAACGTGAGTTCAATAGGTATGCATGGTTAGAAATTTCTGTCAACACTTATGGAATATCCAGCAGTTATTAATTTTCTCCAACAGTTGTTGCTAGATTTGCTACAATATCCATTTTCTATTAAGTCAATAGAAATATGCACTCTCTTTAAACAGTACATATTCTACGTGCTATAAGGAATATACTGAAAATGTATTCATTCATTACAAAGCTTCATATGAAATTCATAGAGTTTTATATCCTATCATAATTATTTCTTCATCATAAACACATTGGCTGTATCTAGACTGGCATGATTTTGCGGAAATACTTGTAACGGAAAAGTTTTTCCATTAAAAGTATTTCCGCAAAAGAGCGTCTAGATTGGCACGGATGCTTTTGCGCAAAAAGTGCTTTTGTGCAAAAGTATTCGTGCCAATCTAGACGTGCTTTTGTGCAAGAAAGCTCTAATGGCCATTTTAGCTATCGGGTTTTCTTGCACAAAAAATTAAGGTGCCTGTCTACACTGGCCCTCTTGTGCATGTATTCTTATCCCTGAGCGGGAGCATCAAAGGGCTTATCCCTGAGCGGGAGCATCAAAGTATTTGTGCAAGAAGCACTGAATTCTTACATTAGAACGTCAGTGCTCTTGTGCCAGTGTAGACAGCTGGCAAGTTTTCGCGCAAAAGTGGCTGCTCTTGCGCAAAATCTTCCAGTCTAGACGCACCCATTAAGTCTAATCATCTGATTTGTGCCTGTCACTGGTGATAGTGTTCTCACACATCTTTTCTTGACTACCTGGCTATGTCTACACAGCAATGTTATTTTCGAATAACTGATGTTATCCAAAATAACATAGTCCATGTCTATACAAAAGCAGTTATTTTGACATGTTGAAATAATGTCGAGCTGGAGGACTGCTTACTCCAGCTCCTGTAACACCTCATTGTACGAGGAGTAAGGGAAGTCAGAGGAAGAGAGCTCTATCTCAAAATAACCGCTATGTAGACAGCACCAGAAGCTGAGAGAAGCTATTTAAAAAGAAAATAAGAACGGCCATGCTGGGTCAGACCAAAGGTCCATCTGGCCCAATATCCTGTCTTCAGACAGTGGCCAATACCAGATGCCCCAGGGAGGGAACACAGCAGGTAATCCTCATGTGATCCCTCTCCTATCACCCATTTACTGACAAAGAGAGGCTAGGTATACTATTCCTACCAATCCTGGCTATTAGCCATTGATGGACCTAACCTCCATGAAACTATTTAGCTCTTTTTTGAATTCTGTTAAAGTCCTAGTCTTCTCCACATCCTCTGGCAAGGAGTTCCACAGGTTGACTGTGGTGAGTGAAGAAAAACTTCCTTTTGTTTGTTTTAAGCCTGCTACCTATTGATTTCTTTTAGTGACCCCTAGTTCTTATATTGTGGGATAAGTAAATAACTTTTCCATATTCACAGTCATGATTTTATCCCCCGCAAATCTCTCTTTTCTAAGATGAAAAATCCAAGTCTTTTTAATCTCTCTCCCTATGGGATCTGTTCCAAACACCTAATCATTTTTGTTGCCCTTTTCTGAACCTTTTCCAATACCAATATGTCTTTTGAGATGAGGTGACCACATCTGTATGCAGTATTCAAGATGTGGGTGTACCATGGTTTTATATAGAGGCAATAAGACATTCTCTATCCTATTCTCTATCCCTTTTGTAATGATTCCTAACATTCTATTTGCTCTTTTGACTGCTGATGCACATTGAGTGGATGTTTTCAAAGAACTATCCACAATGACTCCAAGATCTCTCTCGAGTAGTTGTAGCTAAATTAGTCCCCATCATATTGTACATGTAGTTGGGATTATTTGTTTCCAGTGCGCATTATTTTACATTTATCAACATTAAATTTCACTTGTCATTTTGTTGCCCAATCACTTAGTTTGGTGAGATCTTTTTGAAGCTCTTCACAGTCTGGTCCAAGAAGCAGTCATCTAATGTGTCAAGAAATTCTCTGCATCCCGTCCTGAGGTGAAATGTACCCAGTCAGTGTGGGGATAGTTGAAATTCTCCCACTACTATTGAGATTTTGATTTTGATAGCCTTTCTAATCTCCCTTAGCATTTCATAGTCACTATCACTGACCTGATCAGGTGGTCGATAATGTATCCCTACTGCTATATTCTTCTTATTGGAGCATGGAATTACTATCCATAGAGGTTCTATGGAACATTTTGGCTCATTTAAGATTTTTACTTCATTTGATTCTACATTTTTTTCATGTATAGTGCCACTCACCCACCAGCACAACCTGTTCTATCCTTCTGATATATTTTGTACCCTGGTGTGACTGTGTCCCATTGATCGTCCTCATTCCACCAAGTTTCTGTGATGCCTATGATATCAATATCTTTCTTTAAAATGAGGCATGTTAGTTTAACCATCTTATTATTTAGACTTCTTCATTTGTGTATAAGCACTTTAAAATTTGACTATTTATCTGCCTGCCATTTCCTCATGTGTTAGACTCTTTTTCATTTGATTGTGTCTCATCTGATCTGACCCATACTTCTATCCTGACCTCCTGACTAGAACATAATCTCTATTTTGATTTAAGCTATGCAATTAGTATAACTCAAGTTGCGTAGCTTATTTCGAATTTTGCCCTGCTGTGTAGACATGCCCCGTGTAAGGTAGACAAAATAGAATCCAAGATAGTATAACTTTTCCATGCTCAGTATTTATAAGAAAATACTGGGTCAGACCAAAAGCCCCAGCATCCTGTCTTCTGATAGTGCCAATGCCAGGTGCCCCAGGGGCAATGAACAAAAAAGGCAATCACCAAGTGATCCACCTTTTACCAGTTTCCAGCTTCTGGAAAGCAAAGGCAAGGAACCATCCCTGCCCATCCTGGCTAATATCCATTGAGGGACCTACCTTTCATGAGCTTATCTAGTTATTTTTTAATCCTGTTGTACTCCTGACTTTCACAACATCCTCTGTCAAGTAGTTCCACAGGAAAAACCATGGGTTGTGTGAATAATACTTCCCTTTGTTTTAAACTTAATATCTATTAATTTTATGCATTGACCCTTAGTTCCTCTGCCATGAGAAGGAATAAATAACACAATTTTATAGACCTCTACTATAGCCTCACATAAGTCGTCTCTTTTCTAAGGTCAAAAGGCCTGGTTTTGTTAATCACTCTTCAGAAGGCTGATGTTCTATGCCCCTAATCATTTTTGTTTTCCTTTTTTGAACCATTTGCAATTCCAATATATCATTTATGAGAAGAGGAGATCACATCTGAATGCAGTATTCAATATGTGGATGTACCATGGTTTTATGTAGATGCGATATGATATTTTCTTTCTTATTATCTATTATTTTCTTAATGATTTGCAGCATTCTGCTTGCTTTTTTGGCTGTTGCTGTACATTGAGTAGATATTTTCAGAGAACTATCCACAATGACTCCACAAGCTCTTAATCTGCATGTGCCTTGAAAAGTAAAACAAAAAACAAAAACAAAAAAGTGATTCCTTTTCATGGGCTGAATCCATCAAGCCTTCCAAGTGAAGTCACATGTGGAGAGGTTGCGGAGTCTGGTCTAATATTTGTGACAGAGTTAACAAGTCTCAAAATAAATAATACAGTAATCTGATATTTCTGGATTACTTATTTTGTGATGTCATTCACAGAGTTTAGTTAAATTAGTTATATGTCCAAGTGATTACAGATTGAATTATCAGCAACATATTGAAGCCAACTTCCGTTAATATTGTACAGAATTTTATTCTAAAATTTAAATTTATGTTTCCTAGGGAGCTGTGCCCCCTGCTTGCTATGCTGGCCTACCCCCGCTCTTGGCCAGTTGACTCTAATGCCAAACTATTAAGAGAAATTACAGTTTTTTCATGCTTTCTTCAGGAGGGAAGGTTAAGGAGCTTGAAGGTACCTCACAGGAAGGAATTCCCAAGTGCACCTTCCTGGGCTCTCAAAGGCATTTTTGTATTTGGGTGTTGGCAGTGATACCAATCCAAGGTTGGGGATCTGTGACCTTGTGGAGTTTTAACACAAGCCTTTAGTGGCAGAGTATTTTAAAGTCTCTTGTGAGCTCCTACTTTCTGCAAAGTGCCAAAGCAGGGAACAGCCTTGACCCCATGTATTCCATCAGAGTACTTGTGGGTTGCATTTTTTGTCACTTACATTACGTTCCTAAAGGGCCTCCTAGGTACATACAGCAATTTACCCATTCTTTGGCAAAATCAAGTGCCTGCATCACTATTGCTATCTTTTCTTCTATTCATGTTTTTCCTTTTCACATAACAGGCAGTTGGCAATAATGTGACATTGCTCTCAAACAAATACTCAGGCATTCCACAAACCACACAAAACTTAGTAGATTTGTGAACTTTTTGCAGAAATATGTAGCAATTATTTGAATCTTCATAAATAACATAACTGCACTAAAGTAATAGATTGACACAGGTCCATTTTTACTCAAATATATTTGCAAATCTGATTTATTATTATTTAACCAGGTCAATGCCATGCATTAAACTGGTACATTGTATCCCTTTAAGGTTGATAGCCTTCAGTCCTCCTTCATATACAACGTTCTTTTGGTATATTGTCATCTACAGAAATTATTTTCATGTGTGGGCATGAACCAGGGTAACGTGAGGGACTAAATAATAAATATTTGGTAAACAGTTATTAACAACTAAGTTAAAAATAAGGGAACTGTATATGGAGAGATGTATGACTCTGGGGTGAAATATGACCCCATTGGGACGATTTTTTTTTTTGCCATAATTATCAGTATGGCCAGGATTTTGCTCATAAAGTCTATGTGCTAGAAAGAAAAATGAAAATATTTCTTAGTGTAAAAAGACACATGAATCATAGAACATGGAAACCCATAGAACATGGTTAGCACCCCGTCCTTCTGAATAAATCTCTATATAAATAAATAGGGTTACAAAGATCAGCTTCCCTCTAAAAAATTCTTAATGGGCAATGGATGAGGGGGTCCTCAGACTGTTTTTCCTGGTAAAAAATATGGACTAAGACAGTTATGATAGGTGCATAAGAGGAAAAGCAGTAATGTATCTTTTTATTTTAAGAAAACAAAGGGCTGATAAATCTTTTAATCTGCAGAATATTCCTCTAGCAGAGAAGGTAAATTGTGACACACTGTTACATTGCATTGAGATCTATTAAATTATGGAATAGTCTCTCGAAGATGTGGTAGAAGCTCAGTTGCTTGAGATATTTAAAACTAGACTGAGAAAGCTCTGGAGAAAGTATTGCTCGACACATTTGTACATTCACCCAGGGGAACGAACTAGATGATTGAATATGTATTTTCTCTTTTGAATTTCCATAATTCTGTAGTGTTGCTAGAGCAATGGGATGCTATTAAATGAAACTATATTCTCATGTGAGTTTTAAGTTTTGTCCAAAATTGGCTGCATGTAATTTCTATAGCCTCCTTAGACACTTCTTCTTCTCTCAGTAAAACAGGTGTTATTTGCTGACTAGACCAGCAGATAATTTATGAAATAATCAAGAAGTAGTTTTTTCAATAACAAAACACATGCCAAGGAAAAGACCTGTTAGAATGTCAGGGAGCAGCTAGAAAATGGCCTTTCCTCTTTCCTGAGGTAGTAATTCTTTTGTCAGTTTAATTGTACGCTCTATATGAAAAAGTGAACATTAGCATTCTATCATGACTTTAAGAAAAAAAAGTTATTGTCCGAGAGTCATAGGTAGAAATTAGCAAAAATGCACCCTGGTACGTAGCAGAACTGATTTAATATACTACTAAACTGGAAGATAGCACATTTATTGATACTTGAGTATTGTTGTTTGAGTCTACAGATTTTTTTTTATGATTGGTATTTGCTTAAAATCATTTAACATGGGAAAGGACACCTTCTGCAAATAGTTCTGCTTTATTCTCTCTTGAAATCAAACTTGTTTTCACAATCTGCAGCGGCAAACCCTGATATGAATATTGTCGTGAGATGCTCTTGGCAGCCCAATTGCTCCTTTCTGATCCACTCCATAGTAAAAACGATAGAGAACTGAGAGTTGCAGATTTCCTGTCACCCTTTTCTACCCCCTACTGAGCTCTTTAGCCAACATTTCATTTGAGATAACTGCTCCAAGCCCTGAGTCCTTCTCCAAAAAGTCAACAAATGTCAGTAGACCTATGACAGCAATCAGAACAATTGGTTGCACTGGGATGTGGACCATCAACTTGAGAAATCAGTAAGATGATAATACTAATACTGGCTGAAGTTTAAACATGGATTTTGAAATGTATATAATCAAGGATTGTTTGTTTCTGATAGTATGTCACAAATGCTATAAAAATGCACTTATTCTAATGGAATTTAGGAAAAGAATGAAATGCATTTACAACTTCGATGGTAGTATATTTTCCCTTAGCTCTTTCATTTACCAATGTTATTCATTCTCTTAATGAATAATCTACTGACATCTGAAGAATTCATTAAGAAAGACATCTATCATTTTAGATATAAATTTCCAATTTGGCCCTCAGACCTAAGGTAATCCCACTTATAAATTAAATGGATTTTAGAAGAACTGAATCATGAAATAACTTATTTTATATATAGAGAGAAAAAATTAAGATGCCTCCACTTCATTTTAAACATTACCCTAAGTCTTTAGAGCTAATCTCTCATAATTGAGATTTTGTACAGTAGGATGAGGAGAGATTTGATAATAAGGAACTTCCATTATTAGCATTTTTCTGTCTTAAGGTTTTGAAATTTTAGTTTAAAAAAAACCCAACTATGACCACTGTACCTGGGAGCAAATTTTGCTTAGTATTTTGGGGCTTTTTAAATTGGATGGTCAGTACTTTGGACTTCCATATGAAATACATAAAAATGACCTTGTTCTCCTTCCAATTATCATTATCCTTCCTTCATGCTGATTTTATATCATTGTATCTCAACTGACCTGAATAAAATTATAAATAGAGAGTAACATTGTATGTGAATGCACAACCATTCCTGTCTGTCAGATCCTCTTGTCTCTAAGATATTGTATAAAATATTCACTTAATATTTGATTCAATCCAGATTTTGCAATTCGAATCTATTTGGACATCATACACAATCCCATGGCAATACAGTACTAATTAAAAGATTTATTGTGTCTCTTTGAATAGAAATGACAGAAAAATAATTTACATTTGTAAATCAAAACACAAATAAGTATGTTGTATCTGTTGGTGTTAGGGTGGTAATGAACATCATATTTTTAATTATATGCAAGCATAACAACATTACCAGTAGAGATGAGCAGAATTTTCATTTCCTTGTTTTAGGTGATGGAAAGTTTAAATGCGTTTCTCAGAAATTTTGCAAAACCAAAAAGCTTTTTGTTTCATGAAAATGTCACCATTTAAAATGCAGAGCAATTTTGTTGCACAGCAGAAATACTGTTACTACCTTAGCAGCACTAGTATCTGTAGAGACCTATAAATCACTGAAGTAAAACTCCATCCAGTAAGACAAACAACTGAATGTATGCTGCAGGACAATCCATTAAACCACCATAGAGTCAGGATTCTTCAGAAATGAAAAAGGACCAACAAGTGTTGTAGCATGTATTAAACATACCTATAGGGTATAACTTCACCTCTAAATCGGGGATAGGGTTGCAGTTTCTTCAGGGTTCAATCTCTCATAACTAGATTGTCACAAGACCAGAGGAAACATTAACATGAAAGCCACAGTTTTCACGTCCTGCAAATTTGTCAATCACACAAAATTGTCATGGGGTTTGCAGAACTCTAATTAAAAACAATGCCATAAATCTGCTCTCCTCTCATATTCACAGAATCACCCCCTTTTGTTCCTCAGATTATTCCTTATATTTTGTAACACCTCTCCAATTTCTCCCCCCATTCCTTCTTTATTTACACATTATTTTGTTGTATTTAAATAATACACCTAAGTATATTTAATGCGCCTTTGGAATTCCTTGTCAAAGGATGTTGTGAAGGTGAAGACTGTTACCGGTTCAAAAAAGAACTGGATAAGTTCATAGAGGATAGGACCATCAAATGGCTATTTAGGAAGAAATGGTGTCCCTAGCCTCTCTTTGCCAGAAGATGGGAAAGAAAAATAGGGAATGTCTCACTTGATGAATACTTATTCTGGGTTTTTTTGTTTTGTTTTTCTTTTGGGACGCCTGTCATTGGCCACTGTTGGCAGACAGGTTACTGGCTAGATGGACCATTGGTCTGACCCAGTATGGCCATTCTTATGTTCTTATGTTCCTAGTATTCTAGACATTACACCCACATTACCCACATAATGTCTCTCCATGATTTCTTGAGTTATCAAATCCTCTCTCTTGCTAACACAAGTAAGTCTCTAAGCTGACTATTCTTCCCATATTCTGATGTTTGCCCCAGTCCCTCTTGTCCTTTCTACATTATTTACCATAAAGGTGTTATGCCCTTGTAGTTCACTGATCATAGACTAGTTGCTAAGCACTTTGCAATGCTTTAGAAGCTTGGATGAAACATATTGTGCTAATATGCTAATATAATGTCCCCCTCACACATACCCACACAGTTTGGTATAAATAAGATACTATGGAATGTTCCATATATATTTGTTATTAATCTGTTCAAGCTATTTTCTCTAGATTATTTTCCTATTGGCTTTTAATAGTGACATCGGGTAATAAAAGTAGCCTGAAGCCCTCTACTTAACTGATCGAAGTAGTACAGTGCAGGCAGTGGATGCATTGTCTCATCAATGGTATTTCAGCCCTGAGCTAGAAGGACCAAACATCTCTGAAGAAGCAAAAGTGTTCAGTAAACATTGCTGGCCTCTTTTCTGAGACTACCTTCAAGAACACCTATCATAACAGTAGATTTTTTTATGACATTAACATTTGCCCTTAAGGGCTGTAATCCCTAACACATTTCACAGAGGCCACCAGGCAGTAATCTTACAGTAAATGCATTTAGTCATTACCAGCACAAGCTGCCCCAAGGGTACATCTACATTGCAGCACTATTTCGGGATACAGCTGGTATCCTGAAATAGCTATTCCATGTCTTCTAAAGAAGCCCATTATTTCAAAATTGCTTTCAAAATAATGGGCTCGCTATTCTGACATCCCTGTAAACCTCATTCCATGAGGATTAAGGGACATTCTGGAATAATACTTTATTTCTAAATGCACTCAAAATAAGCTATGCAATTTACGTAGCTCAAATTGCACCCTAAATCTCCATATTCCAATATCAAAATGTGTGTGTGTGTGTGTGTGTGTGTGTGTGTTTAGGAGGGGCAGGGGTTGCTGATAAGAAAATTTACAAGTGGATCATTACTTGAATAAGCAGTGGAGCTCACCCACTTTAAAGAAGTTCATAAATGCATAATTATAACTTCTACTAAGGAGTTACACATACACAGCGGCTACGTCTAGATTGCATCCCTTTTCCGTAAAAGGGATGCAAATTAGATGTATCGCAATTGCTAATGAAGTGGGGATTTAAATCTTTTTTATTTTAAGAAGGATAAGGGATCTTTCGGAAAAGGCTTTATTTTCTGAAAGATCCACATCTAGATTGGCGCTTTTTTCTGGCAAAGCTCTGTGCCGAAAAGAAGCGGCAGCCATTTAAATCCCTGCTTCATTAGCAATTGCGATACGTCTAATTTGCATCCCTTTTACGAAAAAGGGATGCAATCTAGACGTAGCCATCAGGAAGAGGAATTTTATTTTGATCATGAAGATAAAAATGAAGGTTACTCCATGCCTTTTCATAATGAAATTTTTTTTTTCTAAGCAATCTTCTCTGTGAGTATCTGTTACTTGTCATAACATAGCTAATGATAAGAATATGGCAGTGCTTTACACACCCAACTGTGTTGGTCCTACCTCACTTGAGGCACGTCTACATGGCAGGGCTAAAGCTAATATAAGTTACGCAACCTGAGCTACGTCAATTGCGTAGCTTAAGTAGAAATAGCTTATTGCAGCTTTAGGCACTGTCTATACAGTAGGAAGTCCAAGAACACTCTTCTTCTGACTTCCCTTACTCCTCGTAAAATGAGGATTACAGGAGTCAGAGTAAGAAGTCTCCCAGCTGGACATTATTTTGACATTATGTCAAAATAACTGCATGCAGTGTAGACATGGACAATGTTATTTCGGAGTAACGTTAGATGAAATGACGAAAGAGAAATGTTCAAAACTTTCTGCAAGACTAGCCGAAGATGCAGCACTCAGCTTTCTCATGTGACAACTCCTCTTCTGAATAGTGTTATCATGCTATGGCTCTTGTTCATGTCCTGACTCCTAGAACATTCTAACAGAGAGAGGAATAAAATCTTCACCAATAAATAATAGAGTAAAAAGATGTATAAACATTGTCCCTCTAGCAATTCTAAATCAGTACACAAAACAAAATCAGCAAGCCACATTGATTACAGACATTCAGAGTAAGCAGGAATTTATTGAGAACAGAATGGTTTATTTGTTTGCTCTCTCTTGTGCAACTCTTTGCTTTTTTGTATGCTATCAAATGTCACAGGAGATAAGAGTTACCCCAAGGAAGAGCAACTACTCTGTCCATACTTTGGATTCTGTCTCTGACCTTGTTAACACTACGGATTACTTCAGTATAGCTTATTGAATACTTATTATTTGAATAATCCACATTCCCCAGTGACATAAGTTATATTGACATAGGAGCTGGTATAGACAAAAGATGTCAATGGGAGAGTGTCTCGTGTCAACATAGCTACCACCTCTCATGGAAGCAGAAATTATTTAACTGGCAGGAGAGCTCTCTTCTGTCTTCTTAGATCTACCTCTCAAGTACTGCAGTGGTGCCGTTATACCAGTGAAGTTGGTA
Source organism: Pelodiscus sinensis (assembly GCF_049634645.1). NCBI lineage: Eukaryota > Metazoa > Chordata > Testudines > Trionychidae > Pelodiscus > Pelodiscus sinensis. The sequence goes on from NC_134711.1 coordinate 252,675,433, forward strand.
TAGTGCTGTAGTGTGTGTGGTAAGTGCTGTAGTGTAGATGTAACCTCTGATATTAGCAATGCTGAATACTTAAGAAAAGCTATTAAACTCCTCTAATGTGCTTAAACAGAACCATTTGGGGACATTTCTCTTGGTTCTTACCCGTGATCCTCTTATAGCCTGATCCACAAACACTGATAATCGATAATCATTTTGTCTACTGTAACTGCCACTACTATTTATATGCATTTAAATGCCCATTCTTTGTTTGAAGAATATATTATTTGCCTCAAATTCCCTCAACAATATCCTCTTGCAATGAATTCTTCAGGTTTCCTATACAGTATGTTGCTTTAATATTTTTTTTTCTTCTATATGACTTTATAGTCTTCAATGTGAATCGGGTCAGGTCCTAAATTGGCTGAATTTTAACTTCATTAGGAATCCACTATATCTTGTATAATGGAAAAGGGTAAATATTACCATTAAGTTCATTTCGCTTTATACCCTTTACTGTTTCCTTTACTCCTACAGAATCTCCTTCTACTCTTCACCTTGCCAACTAAACAGTCCCAATGTTTAAATATATATAAGCTCCACTTCAATATTTCCATTGTCTGTGTTGCACTTCCTTTATTTTACTAAATCTTTTTAAAGATGAGGTATCAAAACCAAACAGTCTTTTGAAGATGCCTCGAAGTCCATTCAGATTGTTCGAAATAATGATAAATTCACCTAGTTAAAACATGTGATATTAAATGCTGAAGGCTTAGATGGAATGAATTGTATAATAAAAAACCATTCACTCAGAGTTAAGAGATTTTCTTAGCCTAGTACATTGTGCAAGAAAATAGCCTGAGGACTCCCAGAAGAGCTTCAATCATGAGGGTCTCTGTGGAAGTTTCTGCCAACAGCACACACTGTGGTCCAGTATCTCTCTCTTTTACTCTAAAAAGGGATGTGGACTGCAAGAAGAGATGATGAAAGATGTTCAGTGCTTATCTCTCCTACAAAAAGTACATGTCATGCATGATGGATAGGATACCAAGAGCTTTCCCTGGGGCCTCTATTTCATACATTTTATGTAATGGCAGCTTGCTTCCTTGAAGTTTACTTTAAGATCTCTAGGAGAAAAGCCTACATTTGCCTTCAGCCTTCATTCTTTGGGACTGCAAACCAAATGTCAAACTAGCCACCCCTCATTTACAGAAAATATCACTGACAACACTATTTTGGACTGCAAACTCAAAACTAAAGATCAAATGGAGTGAATAATAAAGGTTCTTACCTCAGGCCCCTCTCCACACAAACTGGTGGGCAGCACAGTATCACCATGGCAACATAAAATTCCCATTGAAAATATTCAGTGGTAATATAACATATCACCTATCAAAGTTGGTATATTTATAAAATTCATACATTCACAGGATAAAATAGTGGGAAACTCAGCAAACCTTAACACAAGGGAAATTTAATAGCAATGGAATCCTAGATTTGACACAATTAAATAGAAACTACTCTATCATATGTCCCTTATGAATTTAAGATAAAGAGTGAGAAATGTCTCAAGGTAATTTTCAAACTCACGTAAGAGGAGTTAGTGTTCAACTCCAATAGAAAGTCAAAGAAGTCAATGGGAGTTGGATACTGAGCTCCCCTTTATGACTTTGTACTTCCTCCTAAAGGTTTCCGTATATCTAATGCTTTCAAGGCATTTACTGCTGATGCATGCCCATTCAGTTGGGTAGAAGAGCACTGGAGTTATCCAGTTCTCCCTTTGTGACTTTTAAAATTTAGAGTCAAACAAGAAGAGAAAGGTTTCAGGCTCTTTCTTCCCACAAAGGTCTTCCCATCATGTAAGGGACTGTACTTTGCATATTCTGGATTGCAGTGTCCAAGCCAGACTCAGACTATGAAGTCCTCCCTCAAGGTTGTAACCGCATATTTTTCTATTTTTCTGTGCCAATTGTTTTATCCATTTAATCTGTCTAGATTACTCAAGCTATGTCTACACTGCGTGTTTTTTTCGGAAGAAGATATGCAAATGGAGTGCTCGTTTGAATATCTCATGCTCTTCCTTGCATAGCCTCTTCCGATCCTTTTTGCGAAAGAGGTTTTTGCAATAAAAAGCCCTGTGTAGACGGGACCATTTATCAGAAAAAAACCCTTTTGCGCAAGAGTCCTTATTCCTCCAAAAATTAGGTTTACAGGTTCTTGAGTTTTTTTCTGACAAATGGCCCCATCTGCACAGGGCTTTTTATCACAAAACCTCTTCCACAAAAAGGATTGGAAGAGGATATGCAAATAAGAACACGAGATATGCAAATGAGCACTCCATTTGCATATCTTCTGCTGAAAAAAACATGAGGTATGGACGTAGCCTCAGTGTAGTAGCTGAATGTTGGATATAAGACTAAATGTTGTATCATCTGTATGTGAATCTTCTCTGACTCTCGTTCAGTAGCTTTTCTTCAGTTATTATTTGGTAAAAAGTCTCAGGACAAGACAGAGACACCATCTTCCTTTGAATTCCTTTTTAATGGAGGAGACACTTTTGTGAATATTTGTATCTTGTACTAATTTAGCATATTTCATACCTGTTGTCAGCACACCAAGCAGGTCTTCTCATCAATGAAAATGGTTTCACTCTGTCTACCCTGGTGGAGTTGCACCAGCTGTTTACCATGGGTACTTAGTGTGCAAGACGATGCTTCAAAGAACTGATGGACGGACTGATGCTGCTTGGCAAGTTACATAGTTCAGGGCTGTTCACCCTAAAGGATCCAGGGTGCATTATCCAGGGCACATCCTTTCCTAGAAGTGCCTATGGAGGTAGATGCAGTCCCCTCGGTAGCTAGAACCCATCCCGTTGAAGACTCTGAAGCTATAGAACAGACCTTAAAGTGGGTTCTGATTTGATGAGGAGAAACCACAGATCATACAGTAACAGTGCTGTATGCTATAATCCATTAGTCATACTCAAGCGGTGAACTGCAGCTTTCATATGCCTTTCTCAATCAGTTCATAAGAACATAAGAACATAAGAACGGCCGTACTGGGTCAGACCAAAGGTCCTTCTTGCCCAGTATCCTGTCTGCCAACAGTGGCCAGCACCAGGTGCCCCAGAGAGGGTGGACCGAAGACACGATCAAGCGATTTGTCTTCTGCCATCTCTCTCCAGCCTCTGACAAATAGTGGCCAAGGACACCATTTTATCGCCTGGCTAATAGCCTTTTATGGACCTAACCTCCATGAAATTATCTAGCTTCTCTTTAAACTCTGTTATAGTCCTAGCCTTCACAGCCTCCTATGGCAAGGAGTTCCGCAGGTTGACTACACGCTGTGTAAAGAAGATCTTTCTTTTATTAGTTTTAAACCTGCTCCAAATTAATTTCATTTGGTGTCCTCTAGTTCTTCTATTTAGGGAACTAATAAATAACTTTTCTTTATCGGCCCTCTCCATACCATTCATGATTTTATAGACCTCTATCATATCCCCCCTCAGTCTCCTCTTCTCTAAACTGAAAAGTCCCAGTCGTTTTAACCTCTCCTCATATGGGACCCGTTCCAAACCCCTAATCATTTTAGTTGCCCTTTTCTGAACCCTTTCCAAGGCCAAAATATCTTTTTTGTGGTGAGGAGACCACATCTGTACACAGTATTCAAGATGTGGGCATACCATAGTTTTATACAGGGGCAGTAAAAAATTCTGTGTCTTATTTTCTATCCCTTTCCTAATAATTCCTAGCATCCTATTTGCCTTTTTGACCGCCGCTGCACATTGTGTGGAAGTTTTCAGAGAAATGTCCACGATAACTCCAAGATCTCTTTCCTGATTTGTCGTAGCCAAATTAGCCCCCGTCATACTGTATGTATAGTTGGGGTTATTTTTCCCGATGTGCATTACTTTACACTTATCCACATTAAATTTCATTTGCCATTTTGTTGCCCAATCACTCAGTTTGGTGAGATCTTCTTGGAGTCCCTCACAGTCTGCTTCTGTCTTGACTATCCTAAACAGTTTGGTATCATCTGCAAACTTTACCACCTCACTGTTTACCCCTTTCTCCAGATCATTTATGAATAAGTTGAAAAGGATTGGTCCCAGGACTGACCTTTGGGGGACACCACTAGTCACCCCTCTCCAATCTGAAAATTTACCATTTATTCCTACCCTTTGTTTCCTGTCTTAACCAGTTCTCAATCCAAGAAAGGACCTTCCCTCTTATCCCATGGCCATGTAATTTACACAAGAGCCTTTGGTGAGGGACCTTGTCAAAGGCTTTCTGAAAATCTAAGTATACTATATCTACTGGATCCCCCTTATCTGCATGTTTGTTAACTCCTTCAAAGAACTCTAAGAGATTAGTAAGACAGGATTTCCCTTTACAGAAACCATGTTGACTTTTGTCTAACAAATTATGTTCTTCTTCACGCTTCACAATTTTATTCTTCACTATTGTTTCTACTAATTTGCCCGGTACTGAAGTTAGACTTACCGGTCTGTAATTGCCAGGATCGACTCTAGATCCCTTTTTAAATATTGGTGTCACGTTGGCTACCTTCCAGTCATTAGGTACGGAAGCCGATTTAAGGGATAGGTTACAAACCACAGATAATAGCTCAGCAATTTCCCATTTGAGTTCTTTTAGAACCCTTGGATGAATGCCATCCGGTCCCGAAGATTTGTTAACATTAAGTTTTTCTATTTGTTCCAAAACCTCCTCCTTTCTATTTGTTCCAAAACACTTCAATCTTGGACAGTTCCTCAGATTCATCACCCACAAAGGACGGTGCAGATTCGGGAATCTCCCCAACATCCTCAGCCATGAAGACTGAAGCAAAGAAATCATTTATTTTCTCTGCAATGGCTTTATCGTCCTTGATTGCTCCTTTTATAGCTCGATCATCTAGGGGACCCACAGGTTTTTTAGCAGGCTTCCTGTGCTTCTAATATACTTAAAAAACATTTTGTTATTTCTTTTTGAGTTTTTGGCTAGCTGTTCCTCAAAATCTTTTTCGGCTTTTCTTACTGCATTTTTATACTTGATTTGACAGTGTTTATGTTCCTTTCTATTTATCTCACTAGGATTGGACTTCCACTTCTTAAAAGATACCTTTTTGTCCCTCACTGCATCTTTTACATGGTGGTTAAGCCACGGTGACACTTTTTTAGGTCTCTTGCTATGTTTTTTAATTTGGAGTATACATTTAAGTTGGGCCTCTATTATGGTGTCTTTGAAAAGTTTCCATGCAGCTTTCAGGGATTTGGCTCTAGTCACTTTGCGTTTTAATTTCTGTTTAACTAACCTCCTCATTTTTGTGTAATTCCCCTTTTTGAAATTAAATGCCAGGGTGCTGGACTGCTGAGGTGTTCTTCCCACCATGGGAATGTTGAATGTTATTATATTATGGTCACTATTCCCAAGCGGTCCTGTAACAGTTATTTCCTGGACCTGATCCTGCACTCGACTCAGGACTATGTCGAGAATTACCTCTCCCCTTGTGGGTTCCTGCACCAGCTGCTCCAAGAAGCAGTCATTTAAGCCATTGAGAAATTTTATCTCTGGTTCTCTTCCTGAGGTGACATGTATCCAGTCAATATGGGGGTAATTAAAATCCCCCATTATTATAGAGTTCTCTATTTTGATAGCCTCTCTAATCTCCCTCAGCATTTCAATGTCAGTATCACTGTCCTGGTCAGGTGGTCGGTAATATATCCCTACTGCTAATTTCTTATTATTCTCAGAATAAACACTTGCAGTAGTCTAGCCTGAAAGTATTACTGTATGGATTAAACGTAACGAGCGGGAAGGAAAAGGAATGACTTAGACAAGTCCACCAACAGGGGAGGGGACGTAATGGTCCAGTTGCCCCAAGAACCAGTGATGCAAAGGTGGCAGGAGCCTTGGGCCCCTTTGAATTGAGGGTGAGGAGCCACTCGACCACTCTGCGCAATTCTGAGGCCCTTGGCTCCCCACTTCTACCTGCTAAGAGTTGTCTACTCTCAGCTTCTCCCTTCCTCACCTTGCCCCAGGGCCTGTAGTGGCTCTCAGCCCCCCTCCCCCTCGGACTCAGGAAAAGCCTTTTTTCCCACAATCACTTGAGGGCTGGTAAGAGATAATGCAAGGACAGGTTTGCAAACATAAAAGAAGTCCAGTTTTAAAAAGGAAGATTCTCTCAAGAGAGGAGGGAGTTATTGAGAGGAATTAATCCAAGACACCAGTACCTGATAACGTGTCTGAAGAAATTTACTGGGGGTGGTAAACTTTTAGGTAAGCGTATGGTGTTTTAAAATATCCATTCTCTAAAAAGCTTTGTTTCTTCCGCAAAATAAACAAAAGTCTGTGTTTCCAGAAGGGTGTTTAATCATTATATTTAGCACTGATCAGAGACCCACTAAGGGAAATATTTCAGGTGCCTGAACTCAGTCCAACCTGTAGTAAGCACAGTTGGTAAAGAGGGCTCATTGCCTGTCTAGGAATGGGAGAATTGCAAAATTCTTCTCCAAGAGAGGTAAAGGCAGAAGTCCTGACACATGTGGGGAAGAGGATTCAGAGAAACCACACAGAAAATGGAGGTGGAGCTAGCCCTGTCTCCTAAGTCCATAAATGAGATAGCTTAAATCTTTCCACTTTAAAAAAGTTATTTTCAGCTCCTTACACCTTCTCAAAATTCAACTTTTTCATTTTTCAATCTAGTACATTTTGCGCTCACTCAGGAAGGGAATTCTTTCTGGATTGTTTTTAAAAGTTGAGTCATCTTGATGCATAGAGAGAGAATGAAAATTTTGTGTTGTATGGAAAAAATACGAGACAGTACAATACATAGAAAGGGGTGATTTAAAAATCACCGACAAATCTCAATGTTGTCATTTCCTGACTTCTGAGTGCTTCATTTGCATTTACATTGATATTTTAATATAGTTTCTTTTTAAAAATGGAATATTATTTTTTTATCAGAAACCGTAGCCCAGAGTCCAATTTCATCTGAGGTTCATGGAACCAATTCTGTACTCATGCCTGCAGAAATGAGATTTGAATATGGTCCCATATGTATAATTCAGAATTAATCACTTAAACATAACCTAGGAAACCTGAATTCTTCAACTTTTAGCTAATGACTCTACTAGCTTATAATCATGTCACCTGCCATCCATTTCAACTCTAATTAGTATTCTTGGCAAGCAGAGTTTTAGACAAATCAGATATTTTCTTCAATAATGTAGTCAGTACAAATCTGAAGTAAAAAATATATATTACTCTTCATGTTTCTGGTCCACAAAAGAAATGTAATGAATTGCTTTTATCAAATCAAGCTTAGAAAACCTTGCTTCTATTGGCTGCCTCATAAAATAGTTTAGATAAATGATCTGTAAACTACAGGAACTCTAAATAGTCAGCATGTTACAAGATGATTCAAATGTCTGAGTATTGTTTAACCTTCAGACTTTTTAATTTCCTTCCACTCTCCATGATTTTGCTGTAATTTTGTTTTACTCACCTGTGCTAAAGCAGCAACATTGTAAAAGTGCTAGCAGATTAATCATAGGTGTGCTCCAGAAAGCCCAAATCTGGCAGTGTCAGCAGGAGAGACACTAGAGAGCAAGGGGTGAGCTTCGGATCATCATTGTAGCTTATTACCTTTCCTCATTCTGAGAACTATGAAGAATCGCTGCACCTCTTCCTGAACTTAGCATTTAAAATGCTACACCTAGATCTTTTAATGAAATCTTTAAAAAGATCAGTTTAGATGTGCACGTCTCAATAATATTGGAGAAAGCTTCAGAATAATGTTGCTCAGTAGTAGAAAATATATTTGTACTGTTTTGTGTTAGTGTTTTATGATATATGATCTGTGCTTTAGTTCTTTGTCTGTCTTTAGAAGTTTATTGCATAATTTAACTAGAGAGCATTTTCTGTGCCATGAAGATGAAAATACACTATGGGCCAAGTAAAAGGATTGTACGGACACAATCAGGTTAATCGGTTAAGTAGGTTTTACTTTTAGAAGATGGTATTAGTATCCTGATTTTGGGACAAAGGGCTGGGACAAGATTCAAGACTGGATAGTGTATAATCAGCCAGCTTGTCAATGATCTCCTGTATATCAATGTGAACTGACTTCAGCAGGTGTGCTCCAGATTTACATTAGTGTAAAAGAGATCAAAATAGGCTTGATATTGTAAAGGGAATGGAGAATTATAAAAAGACAGAGAATTGGTACAATCTATTGCAATTCAGACCGGAATAATTTTTACTGTGTGTGGAAACAAAAAGGAAGTTAAAGACACCTATTCCAGGTCTAGCATTCCAAGGTGAAACACTTTGATCTGGAAAAGTAGCCAATTATAGGCTTTCAAATATTTTCCAAATATTAAAGTTCATATTCAGGCAGGTACTTCCCTTGACACATGTGTGCTACATGAAAGATCTAACCAAAGGAAAAATAAACTATTTAGAAGAAAACAGAAAAGAGGATATGACGAAAGAAAGAAAGATGTATACTATATAGGGAATTACATATACTATACAGAGGGAATTAAAATTATTGAGAATATGTAGCTGGGAATATGCAACATATTATGATGTGCTCTATCCTGATCCTAGAACAACCCTTATCAAAATAACACAGTGGCCTAGAATCTCTCCTGCAACTCTCTGTTGAAAGGAAGAAGGCAGCAGTCAAGGAACCAGTTATAGCTACCCAGTTCACAAGCCAGCTCCAAAGTGTATGTTACAGCACTTGAGAGCTCCCCACACTGGAGGTATCCCAAGTTGGGCAGATTCTGGCCTAATTTCTCTGCCTGAGTGGCACAGAAGAGTTGGAAGAAACAGAATCATTCAAGTAATACTCTAAGGGCACTGCTTGGGAAAAAAAAGTGCAAATAAAACATTCACACAAGGGCTACGTCTACACTGGCTCCTTCTTCGGAAGGGGCATGCTAATTTTGAACTTGGGAATAGGGAAATCTGTGGGGGATTTAAATATCCCCCATGGGATTTAAATAAACATGGCCGCTGCTTTTTTTCCAGCTTGGGGAAAAGCTGGAAAAAAGCATCTAGACTGGCGCGATCCTCCGTAATAAAGCCCTTTTCCAGAGGATCTCTTATTTGAAGTAGGAATATGTAGACAATGCCGTTAAAATATACAATACAGGTAGCACTTTATCACTCCTTCCAAATCACATATTCCAGCATTAAGGCACTATCAGTTTTCATTCTTAATTACCCAGGCTTATCGGCATGTCATATTTGTACTCCCACCCCCACAATAATTACATTCTGAGTCACTGTGACATTCAATATTGACCTTTTTTTATAGCTCTCACAAACCGGTGAATGTTTATTTATAAACCATGAAAAACAGAGTTTGTGAAATTGATTTAGTGTGTTTAAAAAGCAATAGCCTGGCATTCAGTAGCTAGAAATAATCACTGACAATTACTAGGGCCTATTTTTTACTAATAATCCAGGATTTTACCTTCTAATTGTATTACTGGATTTGTTTCACTCTACCCATACATCAGAAGCTTTAGAAAGAAGCCTGATACCGATATAATTTAATAACTGTCAGAAGAAAAATGATTTTAATCAGTTTAAAATAAGGTAGAGATATAATTCACTCCACATACCTGGAAAAGATTTCAAACCATTTATATATAGATATATTTACATTATATGAGAATTTAAATATTTAAATTCATTCATGGAATAAGATGTCAGCTACTGTGTCTTACTGCTCTGATATTCATACTCATAACAATACGCCTCACTTTCTCGAGGAGACTTCCCTGGGCCAAGCTCAGCAGTGATTTAACTGATGGTAAATTCCACATCAAGTATAGAAGGGCTAGAAGTGAGAGCATGGACTAAGCTACACTCATGAGGTAAGCTAATCTAAGTTACACTAGTCAGGTTACATGTGTTATGTAACTTAAATCAACATAGCTTAGATTGACTTATAGTCAATCTATACAGGAGACGTTTTCCCTTTGACATAGCTCCTGTCACCTGGGGAGGTGAAGTACGGAAGTGAACAGGAAAGTGCCCTCCCATCGACTTATCATGTCTTCTCCAGACCCACTAAATTGTTACCACTCATTGACTGCAGCAGCACCAATTTAGCCAGTAGTGAAGACAAGCACTATGTGACTGTAAATGGCAAAGTCACAGAAAGAACACAGTGTGGGTCCGATTCTTCTCTCTCTTACCCCTCTTAAATCAGGAAGGATGCCACTGAAGTCAGCAAAGTTGACAGGAAAGTAAAACTAGCATTTGGTAAGTAAATACCATCAGGATATGCAACAAGAGTAATTTGCAGCAATTTGGTACTCACAGGGGGCAAAGTTCAGTTCCAAAGTCAATAGGAATTGCAACTGCCAACTCCAGTTGTGATGCAATGAGAGTGAGGTGGGAGGAAGAAGTTGCTTAACCTTGCACCCTTCTATTAAACGCTCTTTCCTCCACACTCAAGCCTTTTAGCCTTTAATCTGAAGCCTTCCATGTTCCGTGCTTACAGAATACCAAAACAATGCAAGTTATACCTACCTTACTGCAAGTTAGAGTTGATCACAAAATGAATCCCCACAAATAACGTTGTGACAAAAATGAAAACAAAATTGTTTTCTTTGGAATTTGGGGTTTGTTTGTTTGTTTGATGTTTCTGAATTTTTTCCAGAAAAACTCTGCTTAGTGAAAATACCATTTTCTCTTGAAAAATATTTTCAATGGAAAATATTTGGCTAACTGAATTGCTGGCATCAACTTGCATTTACTTTATGGATAATTTGAATCCAATGGGGCATTTAGTCCATCAGTTAAGTCATCCCTGAATTTGGCCTCTTTCAATGAGAACTGAATCTGCTTTCATCAATCTGACAGTTGGCTGAAAGCTCTTCTTGTATTCAAATTTAAAAAAACCTTCTCGTGTGTTCCAGAATTTTGCCAAAGCTGTACGTCAGGCATGTACAAGTGTTAGAAAGAACATTTTCTGAAACCATCATGGAATTTGTGAGCTATTGAAAAATCAGAAGAATTCTCCAAAGGGTATTTTTAAACATCATTTTGCCACCAAACACCCTAGTAAAGGTTGGAAAGAATTAATTCTCTTTTACCTATAAAGCAAGAGAAGTCCATAAGGATAGTGACAGACAAACTTGAGGAATGTTATCACATGATTGCGAATAAGGTTGGTGAAAACGAATAACCTAATGTGATTATTAGGTTGTACAATTGAACTTTTTCTACTGGATTAGAAATGGTCAAGAAATAATTTTGTCTCCTAATATGTTTTTCCAGAAAAACAAAAATCATTTACTTCAAAAACTGTTCTTAAAATTTATCAGATTTTTATCAAAAGGCTAAATACTGGGGCGGGTTTCTGTTTGAAAAAGGTGTCAAGGTGTCATATAACAGGAGGGCTATGTCTAGACTGCCCCCCTCTTGCACAAAAAATATGAAAATGAGGCAAAGTGTGGAATATTGCCATGCCTTATTTGCATAATTATTAAGCTCTGTTTATGCGTAAGAGGTTTTTGCACAAAAAGGAGCCGTCTACACGGATCTTTTTGCACAAAAATCCCCTCTTGCTCCAGAGCCGTTCTTCCTGAAAAAAAGAGGAAGAAAAAAAAGGAGCCTCATTAATTATGCAAATGAGACATGGTGATATTCCATGCTTTGCCTCATTTGCATATTTTATGTGCAAGAGGAGGCAGTCTAGACATAGCCAAGAGCTTTATGGTCTGCTATCTTGGTACAGAAAGATTGTGGAAAATCCGTTTAATTATTTCTAAAGCTATGAACGGGTGAATACATTTATTTATAAATATATTAACTTTTATCATTAAAAAAAATGTGACCACCTTTCCTTTAGAGGAAACAGGAGAAATCACAACTTTTCACACTACATATGACAACCAGACTCACTTCCACTAACTTCAGTGGAAATCTGATAATGTCTTCAGTGGTAGACTGTGCAATCCATTAATAAGCAGTAAATGCTTTGCTAACTTTTAAAAATATTGATTTAAAAATATAAAAAAGAAAAGCTACATAAGTTTGAAAATGTTAGTTGGTTTATATGGGGTGTTGAAAATTTTGTTCAAGTGCACGCTACATACTTTAAAATGGATGCCGAGCACATACATTTGCATCCAGTATAATTGATCAAAAGAATTCAAATTATAAAAGTTGCTCAATGAAAAAGGACACCCTATTTTTAAATCCATTATTAAAAGTAGCCATTCTTCTACAAAGGAATTTTATCACCCAATTACAGAGACTGCTAACCTGGAATTCATTTACAAATCTGACACTGTCAACTTTGAATAATGATATTAACTGGTTAGCACACTATAAAGTCAATTTCCCTTGCCTTTGACATTCACATTTTTATATCCAGTCCTATGAATGGGACACATCCAGTCAACTTAATTAGCTTCATTAACATGGGTCCAACAATTAACAGCCAACTGCTTTTGTTGTTATATATACCATGGATTCTGCTATTTCCACACCAACTCATCTGACAAAAGCCCATAATCCTATATTTGTGTTAGTCTTGAAGGGTGCAGCTACATAATACCCTTAGCTCGAAATAAGCTACGCAATTTGCACTGTGCAAATTGCATGCCTTATTTCAAGTGCATTTAAAAATAGATTATTTTGTAATTTGGCGCCATCTTTACAGCGCCAAATTTCTAAATAAACTGCTATTCCAAAATGTCCCTTAATCCTCATGGAACAAGGTTTACAGGGATGTTGGAATAGCGCATCTGTTATTTCTAAAAATATTTTGAAATAATGGACATGCTGTCAAGATATGGAATAGCTATTTCAGGATACCAGGTACGTCTCAGGGTACGTCTAGACTACAAGCCTCTGTCGCCAGAGGCATGTAGATTAGGCTACCAGGCAAAGGAAAATGAAGCGGCGATTTAAATAATCGCAGCTTCATTTAAATTTACATGGCTGCTGCGCTGAGCCGACAAACAGCTGATCAGCTGTTTGTCGGCTCAGCGTGATAGTCTGGACGCGCGGGTGGCGACATCAGAGGTATTTGTCGACCACCCAGGTATGCCTCCCCGCGTCATGATGTCGACACTCGCGCGTCCAGACTATTGCACTGAGCCGACAAACAGCTGATCAGCTGTTTGTCATCTCAGTGCGGCAGCCATGTAAATTTAAATGAAGCGGCGATTATTTAAATTGCCGCTTCATTTTCCTATGTCTGGTAGCCTAATCTACATGCCTCTGGTGACAGAGGCATGTAGTCTAGATGTACCCTCAGTTTATGTTTTGTGCATTTGTTAGTTAAACTGCTTTGATATTTGGTATCTCTTGTAATCATTTAAATATGTCTTTTGTAGCTAATGAACTTATTTGTGTTTTAATCTAAACCAGTGAATTTGGAGCAAAGTGCCTGGAAATCTTACATCAAGGGGCAAATGTTATTGCATATTCTGCTCCACAATCAGGGGGAGAGGGCTTCAATGAATTTCTTGTGACATTATTGGATTCTGATATGAACATACAAGTTATTGTTGCAACAACTGTTGTGTGTTTGCACCAAATCTTGTACAAAGTGTGCCAAGTAAGATGTCTATGAGAAGCTTATGATTAGCTGATTCTGTTTATACTATTCATATACATGCATTATTTTTATATTTGAAGTTAAGAGTATTGGCTATTGTATTAAAAATATTTGCTTTTGGTAAACATCAACAGGAAGCTAGGCCAGACTATTGTAAAAGGACTATTAGGTGAATAGAAGTCCTTGACTGACAATACAGCATGGGTGGTGCCAATCCACATGTGATGAGCTCCTCTGTGAATGTTCAGACCAGCATGGGAACTATGGCTGCTGCCAAAAAAGGGCTGAGTCATATATGGACAGGTGACTTTCTCATGTGACAAACTCCATCTTGGGATGTACTTTTTCATAACAAGAACAATGGGAGTCCCTCCACATGGCCAAGGTTATAAAAAGGGCCCTGGGGGTTCCTCCCTTTGTCTTCAATCTGGCTCATCACTTCTGGAGAACCTTTGCTATGAACTGAAATGGGAAAGGACTGATGACCCTTCCTAACAGAGACTTGATTTAAGACAAAAAATCATTCTAGTCCTTTTACAAGCCTGCACAAAGAACTTTGCAATTGGAGTATGTAATTGAATTCATTTAACAACTTTAAATGTTCTTTCTCTCTTTCGCTTTTGCCTCTTATGCTTTTACCTTAAGAATAAATGTGCTTGCTGTATGGTCACTTATAATTGAGGGCAATACACTGGTCATAGGTTTTGCAGGAAAGGCAGGGCAGACACTGGCTGTTTACATAGTTTCACTAGCTGGGCATATCACACTGCTATTCAGCCTTAAGCCCCTCAGCCAGGAGGGAGGGAATCCCAGGTCTTCACTCAAGGAAGATGACAGCTAGAAGCCAGGAACCTAATGTGGGTGCACTTGGTGGACCACAAAGTGACAATACAGATGCAGTTGCCTTGAAACTGAGACAGAATGTATCTAGGTTTTAATACTACACTGAACCATGCTTTTTGAGCATGATGTCAGAAAAATATTCTTTTACATTTTAATGGGGCATATGAAACAAAATCTTGACTAAAATGCTTCTGACTTCTCCTTGCTAATACTTCTTTGTAATCTGGTTTCCAATTGATGTTGAAGTGGACTTTAACAAGAAAAAGTAGAATAAAAAGGTCTAGAAATGGAAATGTGGCACACTCTTTGCAATATGAAGATTTGTTCAAGTACTTATCAATAATGAACTTATCATTATCATCATTCTGTCAGATATTTCAATTAGGAGGCTAAAATTTCATTTTGCTGAGTAGTAAGAATGAAACATAATGGGGAAATTATTAAAGAAACAAAATTTAAAATACACTCATACACACTCATTCATCTACTATATATCTGAGAGTGTTTGCCTGTCTGTCTGTTTGTTCAAGAATGTCTGTTAGCTTTCCTAAATGATAAGAGCTAGGACCACCAATTTGGTATACAGCTTCCTCTTATCATAACTTAAAGCAATGTAAGTGTTTGGTTGTACCAGGAAAATGGGATGTGCTTGGAATGGGATTGCTTTTCATAAAACCATACACAAAAGAGACAGAATCACTAGGGCACATGAAAGAGGCCGGCTGGGGGTGCCCCTCACCCCCATTCGGGACTGCACTATCCACAATCATTCCATTCCCAGGTGCTATTTAGAGAGGGCAAAGAGCATTGGAGCCCTACCCCCCAGATTCATGCAGGAACATTGCTGACTGTTCTCCTTCATCAGGGAGTAAGGGGAAAGTACACAGTTTGCTGCATTCCTGATTCTGGCTGGAGAGGGCAAGGGGCACATGAGCTGTGCACTTTGCTCTCATTCCCTGCAAGGGACGGGATGGGGAAGAGGAAGGGGAAGAAAAAGCAGCCCTGGTACAAACATCAGAGGTGGGGAAGCTTTGCCCCCTATAGACACACACATACCCACACACAGACAGACACAGCTCCCTGGCCTGAACCCTTCCTTAAGGACTCGAGCAATGCCAGTAAACGCACTAGTATAGAGGTAAAATGAGCATGTACATATATTAACTTCATATGTATATAAATGTGTATATAAACAATTGCACATGTTGGTGAAGCAATATCTTTTACTGGATCAACTTTTGTTGGTGAGAGAGATAAGCTTTCAAGCCACACAGAGTTCTTCCGCAAGTCTAGAGGGAAGGAACTCTTCTCCCAGGAGAAAATTGTCCAATAAAAGGTATAACCTCAATCCTCGTTGTCTCTCCAATATCCTAGGACAAAACAGCTTCAATTACACCGCATATCCAAATATACCCACATTCAACTACACCAATGAACAGTAATCTCTCTGTGTGTGCACATATACTTACAGAACAGACAAAAAAACCATGTTAAGAGAACATGATTAAGGTTACAAAGTCAAGAATTAAGAAGTTAGGAAATGCTTGAAATAAAGTCACCATTGCAACCTTAATTCAACTCACTTTTATGTACACATCATAATATAGCCTTTAATTTCACGCTGTTTTTCAGATAGACCTAATTTAGTGCATAGGATGGAGAGCGCTCAGATTGGGCATCCAAAATTAATAAAAACTTTTCATCGTAGTACTTAATTAGTGGCTCAGGTCCCATCTCTAAAATAGGGATAATAGCATCTCCTCATTTCAAAAGATTGTTATGAAGATTAATTATATTATGTTTGGAAACCACTCAGACTCTATAGTAATGAACACCACAGACAAGACCATTAGGCAATTCCTAATTATGCCTTAATAAAAAGGTGGACTTCACTTTTGGAATTTTTTTATGGTTTCTCAGGGACAAAATTAGAGCATATAATTTGCCACAAAAGTCTCTTACAACATGTTCAAGGCTTTATCACACTCCCAACATGACAGGTTGGAAACATGATATTACCAGGCCATAGAAGAACTTGCCCCCCTAACTTGATTTTAAAAGCACTATAGAAAGTCCATTTAGCTGTAGTCCGGGTACTGCGGAGGAGACAGCTCATCATTCTGGCACCCAAGTACAACTGTGGAGTTTATCTGCCTGAGCTGGATGAATTATATTGTGTGCCACACTCAAGCTAGGAGCGTCATAAATATTTATACAAATAAATAAATAAATAACACATACAAATATAATTCCAACTGTTCTCTGAAATAGATCAAGTTCCCTAAATATTACTAATAGGCCTTTTCTCGTGTAAATATAATTACCTTGTCAATGTGGTAGAGAGGATGACAATATTCCTAAAACCTGTGACTCAGCTGCATTCGTGTTAATGGTTCCAAGCACTCTGTACCAGCATCATACATATTAGGTACACTTAAATCCCTGATTTCAAATGTCACCCGAGTATACTTTTTTGAACTACTAATGACAACAGCTACATCATGTGATAGCACCAATAAATACCGACCCTCCTTGCATTCTAAATACTGTAAAAGGCAACCCCTTTTCAGTATTGCTGTCCTTTCAATAGACTCCAAAGGAGAATAATGATAATAGTTAATCACCTCAACAAATTTCATTGATTTACAATCAAGGTATAGATGCATATTCAGAATTCATGTCTTAAGTAAAATAACACAAATACAAGTGCAAACATAAAAAACCTCATTTAGGTTACCTTAGATACTCTGTTTGCAACCTCTCTGCCTACGGTCAGCCCTTGAACAAAGGTCCGTGCAGCAATGAAAGCTCTAGTCACTTGAACCTTCAGTTTCCTGGGTACATCTCCAAATGGTTTCAGCTGGTCTGTGTATTTGCTTACACATTCCAAATAGTCCTCAGTGAAATGATATTGGGGGTTTATGAGCTGGAACATTCTCTCCAATAGTCTAGCCCAGAAATCATTCAGCATCTCCTCCAAGTTTACATTGCCTCCTGTATAGTATCGTTTCAGTTCTGTGAAGAGATCCTGGAATACCTCGGAGTTCTGCATGTACAGCATTCCATACGTTCGTACAAACATATAATTTAAGGATTTTTCTGCATTCTCCAAAAGTTCTCGGAAAAATTCTGCAGAGGAAATAAAAAGGTATATACAGAACAAATTTAATAAAATTCCAATGACACATTTCTTGCCTTCTTAATGGTATTGCTTTCATGATGGTATTACCTTATGCAAAATTTGCTCAAGGAAATGTTGGTGCCATTCACATGTTTAAGAGAAAAAAGTCAATTATTTAAATTGTAAGTAAGATTATTTAAAAGTAAAGAAAAATGGAAAGCGTATTTATTTCCTATAGAGGTTAAAAAGAAATTTTAAATCCATAACTAAATTCTAAAGTCTCACTTGAGAGAGCTGCAATGAAAATTCTCCCATTATTTAACCTTAGCAATTCCTGCCAGTTGTCCAACTCAGTAGTGGCTAGCATCCAAAATCTTCTGTACTAAACAAGAAACCATTATTGTAATGATATGTCTAGAACTACAGCTATATTGGAAAAGGCAAGTAATGAAATCTTCTATTCTATTGGGGTTCTTAACTCATCACTATGGTATATGACCACCATAGTATCTTATAATTTACTTTCAGCTTTCAAAAATTCTTCAAAGGTTTGAACTGAGACATACTGTGGCCTGATCCTACAAGCCCTCCATATATAGAATGCCCTAGCCTGAGTAAGATACAAAAGATGTTGCTATTGTCAATAATTTAATGATATTCTGAAGCACTGTTTTGGCATCTGGACCGTTTTCCCTCCCCCCCCCCCCAAAAAATGACTGCAGCATTGTAGGGATTGCAGACTCTAGAATATCAATTTAGTGGTGGGCTTCTTTACCTATTCTTTCTTTTGATATCAAAGTTTACTGCTCCTATATTTATTCACCCAACCTTGTGTTGCAGCCTATTCAAAGTCTTTACTTCAGGATTTTATGTTCACTGGGAAATATGTCCTCCAAGGAAGCTTCAGCAGTCACCTCTGGCATCTCTCTTAGGGTATGTCTAAACTACATGGCTCCGTCGACGGAGCCATGTAGATTTGTTGTTTTGGCAAAGTCAAATGAAGCCGCGATTTACATGATCACGGCTTCATTTAAATTTACATGGCTGCTGAGCTGAGCCGACAAACAGCTGATCAGCTGTTTGTTGGCTCAGCGCGGCAGCCATGTAAATTTAAATGAAGCCGCGATCATTTAAATCGTGGCTTCATTTGCCTTTGCCTATGTGTCTAATCTACATGCCTCTGACGACAGAGGCATGTAGTCTAGACACAGCCTTACGTGTAAGCTCAGGAGGACCTTAGGAGGAGGCAAATTAGTTCAGTTTCTCTGTCACTGTCACTCAGATATTTATTCTGGGAAATTACATTGGAGTGATTCTCTTAAGACTTCCTTTAACATATCTTTGGTAGAATTCAACACTACTACCCTCTGGGTTTAAGTTCAGCTGTCTTACCTCATTCACTCTTTTATAAATCACCAAGTCTTATAAGGAACTCTCCAAACACAAACTCTGGCTATGTCTAGACTACAGGGTTTTTTTGGGAGTTATTCTGGAAAAACTCTGCCGCATCCAGGGAACACATCTATTCTTTCGCTTTTTTTTTTTTTTTTTTTTTTTTTTTTTTTTTTTTTTTTTTTTTTTTTTTGCTGAAGAACAGATGCACCCTTTTGGAAACCCTGCCTTCCTTCTCCCACGAGGAAGAAGGCCTCTTCCGAAAGAGGAGAGGTTTCTGAAATTTGGCCCAGTATAGATGGGCCAAATTTTGGAAAAGCCTCTTCAAAAAAAATATCAGAAAAAGGTACAAAAATTGTGGAACACAATTTGCGTACCTTTTCCCGATAAAACCCCATAGTGTAGACATAGCCTCTGAGAAGCCAAAAGGTAGATTTCCCCATGTTGCTTGGTGCAAAAAACAGTATCAGACTGACTCCATTGGGGCTTCCAAGATCACAAAGCATTTTCAGAAAGTTTTGAATGCAGTCAATGGGGATACTGAGACTTTAACTCAACATTTAGAATAACATATTGTGTGGATCAAACATTAGTTGGAAGGGACAAAAGTTGTAATAAATGCACCCAAAGGTGTTATATAAACTTGACAGTATAGAAGATAAGAATTTAACATACGTTCACATGAAGAAGAAACAATTCTGGTAATGGTAGAAAGGAAAGCTAATTGCAGCAAGTTCCCACTAGGATGTAATAATTATATTGTTGTGCTCTGACTCAATTATGCCATCCCACAATTGCGTATTGACCTGGATAAAGTCATGATTTCCAAATCAAAGGAAAGGTCTAAAAAAGACAACCTCATGTAGTCAATGTAAGCTATAGGGTAAGACTTTCAAAAGTACTCAAATATCAGGATGCTAAATAACACAGGTGGCTTTTAAAATTTTAGCTACAGTCTACAGTGCTCAGTGAAGTTTTGGATTACTATTTATCTAGGCAAGGATGTTTTTTATCTATTTTTTTTATGAATTTCTCTAAATAATGCCATAACCTGCCAATACACATCTGCTTCCATTGAAGACAATCTGACTTTTGCTGTGTATCTTGTTAGATGGATCCACTATTTAACAAGCATTTCAAACATAAACTGAACCCTGACAGCAAGGTAGGCAAGAACTAATTTCATGGGAGATGACATGAATGTCACAGGCAAGACCTCATCTTGATGCCAACCACTAGCTGCTGAAGTTGTGCAACCTGAACTTTCCCAGTTCCCTTGCAGGCAGTGGGGCCAATCCATGACCATATTGCAATCTCATACATGCCATAGTGCTCATGGGAAAGGAATAGTCAGTGGATCCACAATCATAAGTCAATTAGCTATAATTACATTTCACATTTGTGCATCAAACCAATCCCTTCCGTCCCCCACTTCATAATTCCCTTCACAGCCAATGAGGAGATTTTGAGCTCTACAATATTCATATAGTCTGGGTCATATCTGTGGCCTCATCAGATGGTCCCCCTTTCTCATATAAAAAATCCACATCAGTCTAATGGCCCCCTATTTAGGAGACAGGATTTTCCCCATGATCACAGATAGAAGAGATTGTGACCTCTTATCCCAAAGAGTGCAATAGTATAGCCGATGAGGGCAATTGTGGGGCAGTGCCGAGGCTGAATGATGTAAGGGGCCTTGTTACAGTATTTCTACAAAGCATTTAGAAATCTTTTGAGCTGTGGGAGGGCATCAGGGTTCTGAGAGGTAGTTCCACAGAGAATATTGAGGGGCTTTTAACAAACGATATTGTCAACCAATTCTGACCTCCTACTTTTAGTTGAAAAGGTGCTTTACACACACACACAGACACACACACAGACACACACAAACCCCTTTGGTCTGAAAAGTCTTAATACAACTGTCAGCTTTGAACTATCCTCAACATGATTTTGAACATCCAGTGTTTCTTTTCCTACTGTGATATTGGTGACAGCCTGTCTACAAAATCTGTTATGAAGCTTGTATGTTCCCACCTTGAGACGGGTGATTAACATCAGCTGTAAGAATGAGGACAGACTCTAGGTCCCCCTCCAGATGTTTTTCATCAGTGAAAAGCAACCAAAGCCAGTGGTTCCAACCCTTTAAAATCCCCTTAGATAAGATCTTGCACTTCATAGGGAAGCTATAGTGGTTTCTCTGCCAGCCCTTCCCAAACCATTGTTAGTAATTTTAGTATCATCATAAGTGGTGTGGCTGCACCACCAGAGTGAAGGTTGTATTATGATTTATCTTGAAAGGTCGACTTCTCTGAATCCTCTAAATTAACATACCTACTTGCATATTTTTGAAAGCTGGTGTGCCTCAGGAAGAGTAGGTTTTGTGACTGAGATTTGAGGCCCTTTGAACTAACACATCTGTAGATATAAATCAAGCAAAATAGTCAGTTTTTTAAAAAGTTTCTAGGGTTTTTTTGGGGGGGATATTTGGGATCAGAAATAAACTATTGATGTCAGGTTGGTCAAATGATCTTATCTTGTTAAGTTTTAACTAAGATAGTTCAGGCACCTACTAAAATTTGGAAGAACTATAGCTGAGAACAATAGTTGAGAAAATGTATGGTTTTTACAGTATGCATTTGCCAATACATAAAAATAGCTACTTTTCCATTCTCACTGTATACTAAAGCTTGACTCTTGGAAGTGCTTTCAGATCTGCATAGCTAATCATATTATCTTGAAATATACTGTGCATTATGTTAGTTCAGGGTAGTGTTAGTGACCCAAATATGTCATCATTGGCAGGAGAGGTTCCTGAGTTACAGACCCTCCCCCCACAAAACAAGTTTCTTTTCACTTTCTCCTATATTACACTGAGAGGTATTAATGACTTGATGAATAACTGACCTTCCTGAGGCTGATGGCTCTGAACTCACCTCCCAATTAACATAATTAAGGATACATTAATTACAAAGCTCCACATAACATTATAACACAATGCTGCCCAACTTGGTTGTGGCCTTTAGATACTAGCACAATATAAATGTAAAATAACTGCAACTTTCTTTACAAGCTTATATTGCATATTGGTCCAATATGAAGCCAGACTAATGAGATGCTATAGGAAAGCTATTGTCCTAAAAACTGTCATGCATTTACAGTGCTAGCTTTGTTATCTGCCATTCATGGAGAATGGGGGTTGTCAGTTAATCAAATATTCTGGTTACTTGAGCTTTACACCAATACTTGATGAATTTTTCACTGTATGCTAGCCATTGTTGCAGGATAGGTTAGATAATATTCGATAATGGTATACGCAGAAGCATGATATGACCAAATTTACTGCCACAAGTTTACAAGCACTTGACTTCCAAATTATGCCAGATGACTCTCAGAATTTTTCCGATTAACCAAAGGACAAATTGTATTGCCATCTATGACAGATGTCAGTTAACCAAGTTTTCCGGATACTAAAGTTCTGAATAATGCAGCTTATAATACATTTTCCATCTTCTTTTGGCTTTCTGCACTTTGAATACCAATTATTATGCCATTGGAAAGTTAAACAGTTTCTTTTCATTTCTTTAGGCTTTGATAGGACACAATATGCTTCATTTAAGAGAGTGGTAATCTCACTACGGTGACCCCCTGACTATGAGGTTAATAAAACTGTACAAAGCAGAAAATTAAATGTCAGATCCAATTAAAGCAAATTTAACCACCCTTTCACTTTCAAATGGGAAAACTCTCTCTGGATTAATTTTATGGTCCAAAAATTCTTAATTTTCACTTTAGTGAGGCAGAGTAGCCTCCTTTTGAGTCTCACAGAGAAAGATGACCCCACATCCCTTGGTGAATGGATCTAGGCCTGCCTCCCCACTCTGGAAGCACAGTGGTACAAGAGATGAGCCCTCCAGTTCCAGACCCTGTGAAGGAAGCAGACATCTCTGCCTAGCTGCAGAACTGTACAGACCCCTGTCCCCAGAGGGGATGAACGGAGGTGAAGAGTTGCTGGGACTGCCATCCGCTGTTTATGTCGAGGAAATGGAGGCTCCACGGTCTACAGAATCATGCCAGGGAAAGATGGTAGGAAGTAGCTGAGGGGAACCAGACATCCATTTAGTTATACTGCTATGAGACAACTCAGTGTGTTTCACTAGGCTCTTCAGTGACCTACTTGTTAACCCACCCAGAACTGTTAGAGCCCTGGGCTGAGACCTGGTGGAGTAGGGTGGGTCCCCTATTAACAAGCCCACATCTGGGGATGTGACCTACTCACTTTAGACAGAAGGCTGGTGTCTTATTTGTGGTTTGCCCCAGAAGGTATTGTTGGCTATCTGCCCTACCCAGGAGGCATGGTATGACAGATTGCTCCTTGCTCTGCCCCACCCTGAGGGACAGAGATCCAGACTGTAATCCCTGTCTGCCCGAGCCAGGAGGCTAGACTGAAGATTGTTTGTGACTCTGTCCTTTCCAAAATGGCCTGGGCTACAGACTGTAATTTTTTTACTACATACCCAGGATGTCAGGCTCATGATGGCTTGCTACGCTGCTTCACCCAAACAGCCTGGGTGATAGATTATTAGTTGTTGGTTGCCTAGCCAGGAGTGTAGGCCAAACACTGCTAATCCCTTATGATTTGATGAGCTTTATAGGGAGGGAAGTCCATGGACCACCATGAGTACAATAAGTGCTGCTGTATGTGGTTGCTTTATTCTTTCAGTCACAAAGAGTACATCAAGAGTCGCAGACTGCTTTGAACTACTGTACGCAGGTTCAATTTGATATAATTGGGCACAAGTCCAGTGAGATCAAGAGAAGTTGTAACAGCTTACTCAAAAGTTCGGGTTTGTTCATTGCCTTCATAGCAGCATAAAGGCTTGTTAATTTCAGAGATATTTAATCAACACATTGTTACCTTTTTGTTAATTAATGTAGTATTTCAGTAAGGAGAAGAACAAACAAGTGACAGATGTTAGTTATATTGTCTGATGCACTACTGGAAGGCGTTCAAATACTCTGGTGATGAGCACAGTATAAGAACCTATACAGAACAGAATAAAACAGATCTCTGACACATTTTGAAACATAATTCATTTTGTCCTGTTATCATAGACTGTTATGTGTAATGTTAAGTACTAGTAAGCTGGAACTATCTTTTTTTCCTAATTGAAAGATCTTACCTGCATCATGTCCTGTGCTTTGCAGGCTTTTAGTTGTTAGGCATAGGATCAGCAGTGAACAGAGTTTGGTTTTATTAGGATGCTCATCTATGCAAAGGAGAAGGGCTAGGTTACAGTGTGCTACAATGAAGTAATACATGGAATTTAAGAGGATGGGAAGATTAATATTATATGTTTAAAGTGTGTTTGGTGTCACCAGACATCATCTAGGCATGTCTTGTTTTTTAAAGAATTTGATAATTTATGTAATCATGATCCAAGGATTATAGAAAGCACCTCTGTAAATGAGGTCTGTATTGCTACTGAAAATTTTCAGTGTGACTGAAAATTCAACTTATTAAAAAAATCAAAATGTCTACTGTGCTAGTTAAGACAGAGGCCATTATGCATAACAAGGCAGAGCTCACAGTTGAAAAACAGGCTTCTTAGTTCTGCCACCTACCTTGTCAATCTAGTGCTGTAGTGCTGGTCTTACTACATTTTAGCACACATAATTTAACCCCGTCTCATAATTCTATTCTCATAATTTAACTCTGTCTAGTAGCTGTGAATAGAGCTACACTAATTCCAATGAGCCCAACTAGTTCTCATTGCCTCATTTTCAAGTGATACCATTGAGTTCAAGTTAAGCTGGAAAAGTGGAACTATATTAAACCCCATAGTCTGCTCTGGCCAACTGCTGAGTTGCCACAATAGCAGGTTCTCTAGGGAACATTGGCACTCTGTCTCCAAGTTCTATTGATCATGATACAGTCACCAGATATCAGTGGATAGGTATTGATATAATTCTCACTTTTTCTTGTCTCGAGGATATTGTTACAGCACAAAACACTGAAGAGCTATCATGTGTATCCTACTATTAGGTAAATTAAGTAACTCATATGGGAGCTGACTATCTAAGACCTTTTCCAGCCTGTTTATTTCCCTTTATCTTCTATACTAATAGCAACTTAAGGATGAACATCTCTGGCCATATGCAAATAAACAAAGATGAAATATGTTTTAATCCATAAATAATAAATGGAGGCTTTTGGACAGAAAGGACTGCTGGTCCATTGTAGCCCATATGCTGCCTTTTCAGTGGCACCTTACATTTTAGCAGCATGAGAAATGTGTGTTGCTTATAGGGTGTATCTAGAACACACTATATGCAATGTAACAAAAGCCTGAGAATATATGGAATGACAGTGCATGTGCTCACATCTATTTAGAAGTTCCAAACAGGAAGGTATGTGTGTTTTTATTACTTTTTATGGGGAAATACTGCTCAGAACTGTATACAGTTGTACTGATTACAAAAGTCAAGGGATCTGCCACAGATGTTTATTTTTATGGTCTGCATAACAATAACTATCTTTTAATTAAAATAAATAAATAAATAAATCCTAAGTGAATTTGCTGGTCACGAAAGGGGCCAGACTGAAAACTCTGACAACTGAAGTCCTCATTTTTTGGAAGGGCTGATCTCTTGGTCCAGCACCCTCAGGATCTAACCGGTCACAGATGAAGGATTATGCTGTACCGGGGAGGTCATTTCTGGCCCTGCCACTGGACCCCCTGGCCTGGCTCCCCACTTCCTGCTGGCCCTGCTGACCCTACACTGCTGCTACTGGCACTGCTGCATGCTGGGGGTCTGGGACCCACCTGAGAGCCATACACTGGGGCTCCAGGACCCTCTGGGCAGCCACTGCAACTGTAGCTCCTTGCTCCACTGGGCCACCACTATCAGGACTTCCAGCCCTGCCAGGCAGCCCCGCCATCAGCTTGCTTGTGGGCAGCCCACTGCTCTGCAAGAGCAGGTGTCTCTGCTGCTGGCCCTCCTATGGGATTCTCTAGTCCTGAAACATCTGTGCCGGACCATAGATGTTAAACATTAAACATTAAGTGAAATGAATGGAGATGCCTATCTCCTGGCTTAGAGAGTTTTAATTTGTAGTGATTTTCTAATTAGTACTGCTTAACACTTACTTGTATAAATGCCTCGGCCTAAAAAATCTCGATTCTAATGTCTCCCTGTTCATATTGGTTGGGATTTTCAAATGAGCCTAAGGGAGTTAGGCACCCAACTTCTATTGATATTCCACTTCACGTGAGTATATGGCTAATGCATGCTTTGTGCACATGCTCACTACAGTGTAAACTCAGTGAACATTTCAGGCTTCATTGAAAATCATAGCTGCTATCATTACACTGTTTACAAAAGTCA
This sequence comes from Pelodiscus sinensis, assembly GCF_049634645.1. Classification (NCBI taxonomy): domain Eukaryota; kingdom Metazoa; phylum Chordata; order Testudines; family Trionychidae; genus Pelodiscus; species Pelodiscus sinensis. The sequence continues at coordinate 252,701,747 of NC_134711.1, forward strand.
AGGTATCAGCCACAGATGCTTATTTTTATGGTCTGCATAACAATAACTGTCTTTTAATTAAAATAAATAAATAAATAAATAAATAAATAAATAAGTGAATTTGTTGGTCATGAAAGGGGCCAGACTGACAACTCTGACAACTGAAGTCCTCATTTTTTGGAAGGGTTGACCTCTTGGAATGGAAAGGTAGTTCTTTCAATCCATACTCTCTCCAAGATGAGCCACAATGGTTTCAGTTAGTGTCAGTTGTAATAGATCTGCTAGCAACTAGATTGAAAGAATCAATGTGTATCTATTTTTTGTCTATTTTCCCTTTTAGGTTTAAAGCAACCACATTCTAATAATTTTATCATTTGAAAAACCCAACTAGATCACAAGTTCTAGCAAACAGGATTTTTTAAATGTAGAGATTGTTCCAACTGTAGTTAAAACTTGTTTGTATTTAGGATAATTTGGAAAAAAAATTACACATGGAGCTATAAACACAATCAACTTGAATAATGAACTACAAATATCATAGAGAGTTGCCATATTAGTATGTAACTGAAAAATAAATTTAAAAGACAACAAATGGTTCTGTAGCACCTTACAGCACCTCTACACAGCAGGGCAAAAGCTGAATAAAGCTATACAACTTCATCTATATCAACTGTGTAGCTGAAGTCGAAATAGCTTCATTGGGCTTTAGGAGCTGTCTACACAGCAGGAAGTCAAAGGAAGAAAACTCTTCCTTCGACTTCCTTACTCCTCATGAAATGAGGATTACAAGAGTAGCAGTAAGAAGTCCTCCAGCTCAACATTATTTGGAAATAATGGCTTGCTTTGTAGACGTGCACTATGTTATTTCGGAATAATGGCAGATAGTCCAAAATAACACTAGTAACAAAAAATGTAGATAGTATCATGAGCTTTTGTGGGCAGTGAGTTGTGTCCATGAAAGCTCATGATACTAGCCATATATTTGGTTAGTCTCTAAGGTGCTGCAGGACCATCTATTGTTTTTTAGGAATACCACATTCAGTCTAGACTTTTGAAAGCTCTCAGCATTAACAATTGAGAAAAGATTTCCAAAAATATTCAGCTCTTATTGAGAACAATAAAGGCTGTTGGATGCTGGCCTCCTTTTGAAAAGACCCTTATTATTTTACTGAGTTGGAAATAGATTAACATCATTTTTAAGATTAAAAAAGATAACGATGAATAAATCTGCAAAAGATGTTTATAATCTCAGAATAATGAGGCTGTACTTTACTTAAATCCCTACTTAAAATCTACCTTTTCCTGCTGTGCCCATGGGAAATTAGCCAACCAAGAAATTTATTCATGTTATTTATATATTAGAAATACCTTTTTTTAGCTCATTGCTGTATGGGGTTCTGATCCAGCAATGAATTAAGCAGAGTTGTTGACTTGAGTCCCACGACTTGAACTCGAGTCTGACTTAAGTCACCTAGGTGACTCGACTTGAGACACGACTTGGATTCATTGTTTGTGACTTGAAACTCGACTTGAGACTTGCTAATATTGTTAAATCGACTTGGTGAAAATATTGTCCAAAAATGCCGATATTGATAGTTTGTACAAAAGTGACTTGACATTTATTAAATTAAGACTTGAGACTCGACTTGGGACTTGACTCAAAAGTGACTTTAGGGACTCGAGACTCAACTTGAGACTTGAACTGTAGTGACTTGATACTCGACTTGGACTTGACAATGATGACTTGAAGACAATACTGGAAATGAGTATTAGTACAAAAAGCGTAAAAGAACAAATTGGAAGTCTTGTGAACAAATTGTAAGCTTCCGTTGGACTGTGTGTGTGTCTCTGTGTGTGTCACTATCAACACCTGTTTAGTTATTCAGACTTCACTGTGTAACAGTGAGCCCTTCACTCCCATTGAAGCTGATGAGAGCTATACATGCTCATACAGCCTGAAAAATCAGAAAACTGAAAATAACTGAAAGGCAAGAATAAATACTTGCCAGCAAAAAGTAGAAAGGACCTGTCACTACAAAATAAGACATTCAGTAGGAGGTCAGTGGAATATGAAAGATGTTTAATAGGAAGCAGTAGACAGATTAAAGAAGTACACTTTGACGATAATAACTGCCTCATGAAGGCAAAAGTATAATAAATGATTGCCTTCAAACAAACTGTGATCAGACACTTAAATTTGCTCTTTTTGAATAAAACAATTAAAACCTTTCTTAGGCTTTGTCTACTCTGGAAAGTTTTCTCATCAAAATCTGCCTTTTGGTGAGAGGATATACACTGCAATGGGACTTTCGTTGGGAAAATCTCCCAGTTTTGCGACAAATACCTGTCAGCCCTAGGAGACAATTTTTTTCTTTTCTTTTCCTTTTATTGTCTACAAAGAGTTAGTGTAGAATCTGCTGTTTGTTTTATCCATAGAACTGGCTAGTGCCAGCATCCCACAATGCCTGCCCTGAGGGCTGTGCTCAGTGTTGTGATCTCTGCTGCCCTCCAGGTGTGCACCTCTCCCCTTTCAAAGCTCCTGGAATTATCTCACAGCTGAAGGAGCTGCTCTAGTTGGAAAACAAAAAGAGCAAATCACTGGAATGTTCCTGTTCTGCCCTCTACTAGGAACACAGTGGCAGGCAGACTGCTGCTTCAGAGGGAAGGGGACAAGGTGCTGTGCTACTTTGACATTACTCAGCATGGAGAGCTCACTGAGCTACTGATGATGCTGCTCCCAGCAGCTGAAGAGGCTGTGGAAGAACTGAGAGGGAATCCCAAAATGTGCAGAGATCAGGTCTGCCTTCCCACAACATGGCACTATGGGATAAGTACCCACTGTGCACTGCTCACATTGTTGATAATGGTGCCCTGTGTGGACATCGTCTTTCAAAAGAGGAGCAAGTGTGAACACTCTCTTGCGATTTTTGTTTGGTTGACATTTGGATGTCAATATATGTTTACAAAAAATTGGTAGTCTAGACATACCCTTACTTCTAGGCCCTAATCCTGAAATTAGATCTATATTCGGAGGACCTCTGCACTCACATAGAGCTTTGCATAAATCATTAGTCCTCCTTAATGGATCCAACTGTCTGAGTGAGGGTGATAAAGTTTATGTTCGAATCTCTGTAGAGTTAATACAAATCTGTATATGTGACAAACTATTCACTAGAACTGAACACTCTCTTATCTGACTGTATCATTAAATCTGGTCAAAAGGAAACAGGAAAAAGGTATATATGGTGCAATGCACTAAAAATGAATAGTATATATATATATATACAGAGAGAGAGAGAGAGAGAGAGAGAGAGAGAGTTATGTCAGATCTGAAACAGTGCAGCATACCAAAATTCATTTGTTTGAGTGCTGGCAAAGTTTCTTTTTGTTTTCATTTGTCAGCTGCTATGTTACAAATGATATTTCCCTTTTAGTGGGCATTTGACATACAGTGGTACCAACAAGCTTTATGCTACAATGCTGTAACTGCTGTGTTCTGCTGGCTGGCTGCTGAGTGTGCAGGGCATGAGGATAGAAATATTTTCTATGAACCTACAAGGAGGTCCTTGTAGCCAGACAGGAACCCCCCCTTGTAACATCCATTTTTGCTTGCCTGGAGCATACAGGGCACACAGAACAGAAGGCCCAGGCTGTGTGACCGTGAATGGCTGTAAACAGAGATACACCAATTGCTGACCAAGAGGCTGCCAAGGAGTGTCCTTGACTTAACCCATATTGATACGAACTCACATCCGTCTGCGGGGGGAGGAATCTCTCACCCAGTAAAAAAATTTAGTTATCACAATTTAGTTATCTCTCTTGCAAGTGTAAATTAATTTGAAACTTGCTTGTAAGAACTGGCGCCACAAAACGGACCAGTAGAATTTGGCCTCTTAGATAAGAAAGAGGATACGGGCCCCCAGGGGTATAAAGATGGGTCCAGCAGCACATTTTCTCTGACTGTCAATCTACCATCTATCTGCTGGTCAGGTTAGGTGTTTGATCTCCCGAGGTTCCAGAGGGGATGCCCACCTCGTATTCGTCTTTCCTAGGAATTGAGAGACCGGCCCTGGCCTGACACGCTGGAGTCGAGAGGCACAGAAAGGGGTAAAAATTGTACCTGGATGTGGTCCTTTGTCTTAAGTGTACACATAGACTTAGAGCTCTTTAAAGATTAAGCTGTCACTTGGTACCATTATTTCTATTTTCTATCTTTATTTTCTTTGTAACCATTTTTAAAATCTGTATTTGTTAACAGTTAAGAAAGAGAGCAATAGCCATTGTAACCATATGCTTTTGTAAGTCTTTTAATAAACCTGTAACTGTTTAAGCTTTAACCTGACTCCTTCAGTTGCTGTAATAGAACCAAGCACAATTTAAAAGAACTTCAGCCGGTCATAAAGGGACAGACATAGGGAGAGCTTGGGAGTTTGGATCTGTGTCACTCCCAGGTGACAAGATCCGTTGGGGCACCTTTTCAGCCTTTCCTAGGCTGCCCGCTGCGAAGGAACCCCTGTGTTCTAGCAGCTAAAATCTAAGGTGTAATAAGCTCTTCCTATATAACGGGGCGTCTGTTGGCCTGCTGGCCACCCTCTGCGACGGGACTCCGGTCCTAGAAGTAAAGACACGGACGTTAAACCTTTTCTCGGAAACATACACACACACACTGCCCTGACCGTCGGCTGACAGTCCTCTATATAAGAGAAAAACTTTGAATTCTTTTTTTAACTTCTTGTTACCAGGAAACACTAAAGGGAGGCCATAGCTTCTCATTTGACATCACACTGGCTGATTCTTCTCTAATTTGGCAGCAGAGGTCCAATATATATGGTCCCTTCTGCTGTTAGTGCAGTATCATTTCAAGAGACATTTCCACAAACCTATTAGCTACTTCCATTTAAAAAAATCAGTTCGGGTATGTCTACACTTGCTAGTCAATTAAATTAATGGTCTCTTTTCTCAATATATTTTATCAGAGGAGATAGTCTGCGCAGTGGCTAGAAATCAGGGCAAAAAACAATCATTGCCTCTCTGAGGTATAGCAAAGGTAACAGGGTAGGATAAATTAATAAACTAATATGTATGAGATGAAAAGGAGTAGCACACAGCACATGTGCACTCCCAAAGGTTTTTTCTTGATACTATTTTTAAACAACTCTGTACCTAAAGATTTTTGTTGGCTACAAGAGATCATCAATGGATAATGACTGGGTGGAACCCTATAGGGACAAGGGAACGACAGCTAACATTAATAATGTACTTGTTACCATATGTTTTTACTGCCGTTTCCCTCACTGTATTGATAGTATTTACATGGATCCCAATACCATAGTATCTGGGTGCCTCACACTCTTAAACACCCCTGTGAAATAGGAAAGTGCTGTTATCCCCATGCGTACTGGTGAACTGAGGCACAGAAAATCAAATGACTTGCCCACAGTCATACACAGGGGCTACATCTAGACTGGCAGGATTTTCCGCAAATACTTTTAACGGAAAAGTTTTTCCGTTAAAAGCATTTGCGGAAAAGAGCGTCTAGATTGGCACGGACGCTTTTGCGCAAAAGCACTTTTTGCGGAAAAGCGTCCGTGCCAATCTAGATGAGGTTTTGCGCAAGAAAGTCCCAATCTCCATTTTCACCATCGGGGCTTTTTTGTGCAATACAGTCCTGAGCTGTCTACACTGGTCCTTTTGAGCAAATACATTTGCGCAAGAGGGCTTTTTCCCGAACAGGAGCATCATAGTATTTGTGGAAGAACAGTGACAATCTTACATCAGATCGTCAGTGTTTTTGTGCAAATTCAAGCGGCCAGTGTAGACACCTGGCAAGTTTTTCCACAAAAGCAGTTGCTTTTGCAGAAAAACTTGCCAGTGTAAACGCAGCTAGGGAGTCTATGGCAGCGCAGGAAATTTATCTTCTCTCATAGCATGTACTCTTTTTACTTTTCAGACTGTATCTTATATTAAGCTGTCAGTTCCTCAGGATACAGGCTTTCTCGGTGTTTGTACAGCACCTTGTACAACAAGTTGGTAGTCTAGAGAGTTGCTTCTGGGTGCAGCCATAATATAAATACCTAATAGTAATATTATATAATTAATATATTCTCTGTGCCGTCTTTCCAAAATTGAGACAATAATACTTTCCTGTTGTTTAAGGAGCACACATATTCAATGCTGATGGGTGAAATATATACATAAAATCTACCAAAATATTGGCCCACTCATTTAGAAAACTTTTATAACTGTATGCCCCTGGCGAAAAATTGACTGCAGATGAAAAGGAGAATCTTTTTTTTAAATACAAGAAAGAAAGCAGTAACAGACTTTATGGCTTTTAAATGGAGAATGTATTTACTGACTAAAAAGGAAAAGAATTTCAAAAATAATTTTAAAAAATCATGTTAAGTCCCATTAAAACAGTGATAATGTCTGAAAAATAGATACTTGAGGTATATTACATGTTATGTGGCATTAATTACACTGCTGTCTCTACATAAATAAGTAGAGCATCATGAGTACATTATAATTTTTATATCTGTGTAGATTCTGTGACCTTACACTGCAAGTGCTACTTCATTTACAAACCATGTAATTAAACATTTGTTCCCATTAGATTCTCTAATATTAGGGTTCAACATCAAATTAAACTGTTCATTCAACCAAGCATATGAAAATATTCGCGGCTATCTCTGACATAAGTATAATTTTAGTCACATTTTGCCCCTTGTGGATAGTCTTACGTAGTCAGATTTCTTTTTAAAATTTACATAGTATACTCTATTTAAATTGAAAAGATTTCTGCTTGAAGTTAACATAACTGTGACAGACACTGTCAGAGGATGAGGGAAACTGGACTGTGCCATATGAATGTATCTCTCAAGTGTGTTCACACCCCTTTTGCATTTACTTTCTTCTAATATTCAAGATGAGTATACTAGCAGACTATATAGAAGTACCCTCATTTTTCATACATAAAACGATTGTTTTGGTTCCCAGAGTAAGGGTTTGAACTGAGTTGGCTCCCAGAAGCTTGGTAACTTGGGTACATTATTTTGAGGCTACCTGTTTAAGCTTTTTTTATTTCTGTGTAGATTCTGTGGCCTTACACTGTTACTTCATTTACAAACCATATAATTAAATATTTTCTGCCATGAGATGCAATTCTTTGCTCTCTTTTTTTGTTTCTAGTCATCCCAGTTGTGAAAGACACCTTCAAAATATAAACTAAGGGTAACCAATCTTGTGATGTTGACTTGAACCTCATGACAGCCTGGAGCAATCACTGAAAGAGGAAGACCAAGGACAGGGTAGGAGTATTACTCAATTATTAAGAGGGAAAACAATAACAGAAAATGTAGAAATGTCAGAAGTGCTTAATGACTTCTTTGTTGGTGGAGACTGGACACCTAAAATAGTGAATGTCACTGAAATGGGGTAAGACTAGAAGCTAGACTAGGGAAAGAATAAATTAAAATTTATATGGAAAGTTAGATGCCTTCAAGTCACCAGAGCTTGATTAAATGAATCCTAGAATACTCAAACAGCTGACCGAGGAGATGTCTAAGCCATTATCTATTATCTCTGAAAAGTCATGAAAGATGGGAGAGATTCCAGATGACTAGAAAAGGGAAAATATAGTGCCCCTCTTTAAAAAGGGACATAAAGGCAACCCAGGGAATCACAGATCTGTTATCTTAATTTCTGTACCAGGAAAGATAATTGAGCAAATTATTAATTAAACCACTTGCAAATATCTAGAAAATAAGGTGATAAGAAATAGTCAGCATGGATTCATCAAGGACAAATCATGTCAAACCAACCTGATAGCTTTCTTTGACAGGGTAACAGGTTGTGTGAATAGGAGGAAAGTGGTAGATGTAGTATATCTAGACTGTAGTATGGTTTTTTAATATAATCTTGCATAAAGTTCTCATTAAACTAGGGAAATACAACCTAGATGAAGCTACTATAAGGTGGGTGTAGAACTGGTTGGATAACAATTTCCAGAGAGTAGTTATCAATGGTTCACAATCATGCTGGAAGGGCATAATGAGTGGGGTTTGGCAGGGATCCGTTCTGGGTCCGATTCTGTAAATGTCTTTATCCATAATTTATATAATGGCAAGAGAGTACACTTATAAAGTTTGTAGATGATAAATGGGGAGGAGTTGCAAGTACTTTTGAGGATAGGATTATAATTCTTAATGATCTGTACACATTAGAGGAATGGTCTAAAGCAAATACAATGAAATACAGTAAGGACAAATGCAAAGTAATTAACTTAAGAAGGAACATATACAAAATGAAAAATGACTACCGAGGAAGGAGTTCTACAGAAAGGGATCTGGAGAGCATAGTGGACTACAAGCTAAATATGAGTTAACAGTGTGCCACTATTGCAAAAAAAGCAAATGTCATTCTGGGATGTATTAAGAGTAGTGTTGCCAGGAAGACACAAAAAGTAATTTTTCAGCTCTGTTCCATGCTGATTAGGCTTCAGTTAGAGTACTGTATCAATTTCTGGGTACCATATTTCAGGAAACACATGGACAAAATAGAAAAAGTCCAAAGAGTAACAAAAATGATCCAAGGTCTAGAAAACATAACCTAAGAGAAAAGATTGAAAGAGTTGGGTTTGCTTAGTCTAGAAAATAGAAGACTGAGAGGGAACATGATAACAGTTTTCAAGTTCTTTAAAAGTTGTTACAGGGACAATGTAGAAAAAATATTCTCCTTAACCTCTGATTATAGAACAAGAAGCAACGGGCTTAAATTGAAGCATGGGCGGATTAGGTTGGACATTAAGAAAAACTTCCTAATTATCAAGGTGGTTAACCACTGAAGTAAATTGCCTAGGGAGGTTGTGGAATCTTCATCATGATAGATTTTTTGAGAAGATTAGACAAATACTTGCTAAGGGTGGTCTAGATCAGTGGTGAGCAGCCTGCAGTCCATCAGTTTATTATAATTGCAGGCCTCAAGACATTTTGCTCATGTTAGCTATACACAAGCACTCAGTGGCCACGGTTCTCTGTTACTGGCTAATGGGAACGGTGTGAAACTGGTCAGCATGTCTTTGATCTGCAGCTTCCCACAGCTCCCATTGGCTGCCATCAGAGAACTATGGCCACTGGGAGCTGCAGGAGGGGCGGTGCCTGTGGGTGGTCAATGTTAGAAAAATGACTCCGCTCACAATCAGATCACCCTGACAGGGGGAGGTTGGCCACCACTCGTGTGCTTGGTCCTGACATGAACACAGGGGACTGGACTTGATGACCTCTTGAGATCCCTTCCAATCCTATGAGTCTATGAATACTGTACAGTTAACTATGATATGGGCAATTATTTTCCAAGATCTGTATCATCTGCACATCATCCTCTGGCCTCTAAAATCTGATGCTATTTTAGTATATTTTTCCTACTCATTCTCTACCTACTTCTCTGTTTTAGTTCATTTTCTTTGGTCCTAACCACATGCCATTCAAAGACATTTGTTGTGCATTTAGAAGTCTAGAAAGACCAGACCTTGTTAACAATTTACTTTAAAAGGTAAGGGGGAACTTGACCCATGCCACTTGAATTCTGTGGCCAGTAAGTAACAATATTCAAAACCATTCATTATGAATGGTTTCTACCAACAACTGTAGGACTTTGTAAAGACATGATCATTATGACTCTGAAGACATGATCATTATGACATCTCTTCTGACTTCATTAACTATTGATATAATTCCAGGTACCAGGTTCAATCAGTAAATTATTTTGCTTCTCACAGCTTCCAAACAAACAAACAAACAAACAAACAAACAAACAAACAAACAAACAAACAAACAAACATACATTCTCTCTCACACATGTTGGTTGTTTTACTGATGACTGATCTAATTTTGGCACCGGCACTGACTTCAACATGCTGCGTGCTATTCTTCCAAGCCATATGTTAGACTTCAAATAAATTAGTTGCTTTGGAATTACAGGAAAGCCACAGGCATGAAGTTAGGCCAAACAGCATCATCCTGAAATGAATGATTTAGAAATATTTATATATTTTAATCCTTCAGATTACCCCTATATTTTCTAGGCTATGAGCAGTGATGTAGCGAATAAAGCCAGTAAGACTGATAAACAAAATCCCAAGGCACCACTTTTAAATTTAGAAGGAAAGACATCACTGGTAATGACTTCTCAAATATATAATTCAGAAGATAATATAAAAAAAATACAAAGTTCCGAGAAATAAGCATATGAGGGAATAGTGCTTCTACATCCTAGTATTTCTCAAAATCTGAGGTTGCCTTTGAAGAGACATAAGACATAACTCCCTTATTTGTTTATGCTGTAGTATGTGCTGTGCATTTTTTTATTTTGCTTCTTTTTTTAAAAAAAAATTCTCAAGCTCTGTCATACAATTACACCCAGAAAGGGTTTTGTATTTCAGTCTGGTAGGCAGCAGCATTTATGGACAGAAAATCTGCAACATGACAATAAAGGATGGGAATAAAATGTCATTGCCTCATTTGGACTGTTGTTAAAAAGTTTAAATCTTCACTGACGATTTGGGCATTTGATTTCTGCTACCCTGACCTATAGACTATATGTGGACTATCTTGTGAACCTGCTTTCCTGGTTGTCTGTTTACCCAGGCTTTATTTGAACTGCTGATGGTAATGAATCGCCTTCTTCTAACCCCAAGTGCTGCATTCAGTTATCATCAAGCACAGACATCAACTAGAGCTCTAATCTTGCTCTGATGGATGGAATACTAACCTTTCACAAGATTAGAGACACAAGGTGCTCTGGAGATAATAAAATTCAAATAGGTTTATTTCAAAGGGCAACTCAATCTCGATTTTGTTCATGGGTCACTTGACAGATCATTTACCAATGTAGTTTTTGTGTCTTTTCTGAATCTGGTTCTGCGCAGTGCTCCAACTATTTCAAATTAAGTGGACCCCACAAGTCTGAGTTTTGTGGGGGGTCTGACATTAGCAAAAATAGTAGAGAGAGACTTGCTCAGCAAGGAGCTGCCAAGTTTACTAAAAGTTCACCTTCTCTTTGAACGGGTAGATTGGGGTCATTCTTATTATTTGAATGATAAAAAGTAGGCATAAAATTACAACAATGAACACGGCAGTAATCTTCACAAATTTGTTCTATTTTAGAACTGTAACAGATCACAGGAGCAAAAAGCTAGCTGACATCATGAGGAGCCAGATGTGATGTGCTCTTCTAAGTGTTAGGAGATTTTAAATTTGTATAGCTTGTGCAAGGATATTTTCAATGTGCTCTGCTAGCTCCACTGTTCAGCAGTGCTTACAAATCAAATACAAGAGATTTGAGACAGACATCTAATACCAAAGAATCTATGCCTATTGGTATCAACTTTATAGGCTGCAGAAATCTTTCCTTCAATAGCAGTTTTCACTGTTCAGTGTCATTCCAGTCTAGGTATTTATATGAATAAGACAGACACTAGCTTTTGCAGCAGGTAACACTGCATTTGTGTGAAATACTGTTAAAAGTAATAAATAACAGTTCTTAGTATTTTTCATAGATCTCAAATACTTTTCAAGGATGGAAATGTAATTAATTCAAACTTGCAGCAGGGAAAACTGAGAGAGAGAGAGAATGATTTCCCTGACATCGCATAGCAGCTTATTGTAGGTATAGGACTAAAATCCAGACCTTTTGATTCTTACCCCAGGTCTACACTAGAGGATACATTCAAATTAAGATACACAACTTCAGCTACATTAGTTGTGTAGCGTAAATCTAAGTCGAATTTTGGTGCCATCCACACAGCAGGAGGTTAATGGGAGCATACGCTCCCTTAGACTTCCCTTACTCCCACTAATTCAAACACCGGAAGGTTTGATTGTGGCTGTTATAGTCTTATCTGTAGTGTAGACATGACCTCAGATAGAGGCTGAGGGCCCATTCAGAGAAATGAACTATCTGCAAATAAAAACTGAATAGTTGTGCATAACAAAATAGGTTTGGAAGAAAATATCCTATTGCAAATAAAGTGATATTTTTTCATCTCTCCAGAATATGGAAGATTCCATCACACAATTTAAAATCCGGTACTTCAGCAGCTTATATGATAACTCAGCTCTAAAGTTTTGCTTCAGTACCTTCCAATATTGGTTTAGTCTCTGCCTGAAAACTTAGTTCTGGCTCATATTTAGATAGTTAGGGGTCAAAATTATTTTTTACAGTTTTTATAGATTTGCAAATGGATGAAAAAAAATATCCCACTTTAGATCCATATTAACTTTGTAACAATCCATAAGAATTTTTCAAATACCACTATCAATTAGCACACAATATCTGTTAGGTCCCCTAGTGTGTCTATATTTCATAATCATATGAGTTATTAATATTTCAAAGTCTGCTACTGTTTCCATAAAGATTTTAAGGCACACAACAAAGGAGCCATTATCATCTTTCATGTTATTAATACTTGAAAGAGAGTTCCTTCAGGTTTTTTTAAAATGGTCAAAAGACTCTATAATGTGCCTCTAAGGAAATATTTAAGTCTACCATGTACACGCCATGTGTCAACTTAAGAAATGTTCGACTGTGTGTCACTTTTTCTTTTTTCAATACATCAGCTTGAGAAATTAATTCATTATAAATATATCTTTAAAGGAATATTTAGGAACATGCAATGAATAGAGACTTTTGTAGCTGTACTTTTTGTCAAAAGAAGGGACTTTCTGGTTAATCATCCATTTTTGTCATTCTGTTACCCATCATAGAGCCTGCTTCTAATTTCAATTTGTGACACACGTTTTCCCCCTACAAACAAGCTATGAAATGCCACACCATTATATAAAAAAGAGAGTAGAGATCAATATCTGTGCTATCAACAGGGATGGATGAGATTTTTGCGGGGCCTAGAGTGTGGAGCCTATTGAAGTACGGGGCCCAGGACAGCATGCGCCACGGCCACAGCCGACAGGTGGTAGCGCATGCACGGGGCCTATTGAAGCGCGGGGCCTGGAGCAGCCTCCCCACTCACCCTGCCCTATATCTGCAGCTGGCTATCAAGATGCTTCACAGTAAGGAGTGAGTCCATTATATTTTGAAATAACAGGTTTGCTGTGAAGACGGGGGATAGCTATTTTGGGATTTTCCCTTATCCCAAAATAGGGTTGCAGTGTAGATGTAGCCTAACAGGGGGGGAAAAAGGCAGAGAAATTAAATGATTTGCCTATTAAATTAAATCTGGAATAGAACAGGTTATAGAACTCAGGAGACCTTAGCTTCTAGAAACATTCTCTGTACTGCACCATGCTGCATCCTCTTTCAGATTAGAGAGTAGGAAAATTGAACTGCATGATAAACACAATTTTGCCATGGATCTTGCTAATACTAGAGTTTTGAAAACTATCAATAAATGTACGTCCAGGTAAGACTTACCAGAAAACTCCTTCTGCAATCAAAAGACAGAAGTAGGCTTCTTGAATGAAGAAAAATAGATAAAAAATTTAATATGACTGTTAATTAGACTAAGCTAGATCTGTAAACACAAAATCCAGGAAAAATCAAAGAGCATAATTTGGAGTAAGCTAATCTTCTCTAGCCATACACAAAGACCCATTACCATTGTCATCCTAAGCACTTTTTCCTTCCAAAGATTACCACTTGGCCTATTATATGAAACATCACACACGTCATAGTTAATTTTGAATTCCCTTGTTTTTGTGGGATTAAGTCAGACCCTTCACATTACTTTAATGTATTTTTTGTGGTTTAATTACAAGATATTCTCTAGAGTGCAACACAGTAACAATTAATCAGCTAGTTCTTAGCTTCCACAAAAAGAACTGTCTGTTATTATCTCCATTGCTAAACCTACCACAGTGTCAACAAAACTAAAAACAAACAAGCCACAGAAAGCTATATTTAAATGGTGTTACATCTGTGATGTAAACACATAAAAGGAAGAAAGCTCACACTTAAAGCTGAAGTTCTGTCCCTAATCCATCGTATTGCTCATAGCTCGGGGACTACCAATACATAAGAAAAGATTCTTTGTTTGGAGACTATGGCAATACACAGCACAGTAGGATAGAATTTCATCCCAAATGGAAAATATTCTTGCTATTGCAAGGGTGGGGGGAGGTAACACTTTCACCTTCAGTGAAACCTGAAGGCAAGCAGTTTGGTTTACTTTTATTTTTCTTCATTCATGGTACTTAAATATAGCTGTAAAAAACACAACACTCATAGAAGAGGATGGGAGTTGACAGGCTAGACTAAAACAATGTATACAAAATACATAGATATCAAATGCATTAAATACATTAAGGCAATATTAGTGCAGCAAAGTTAAGAATACCTCAGGACATTCCACATTTAAGATTAGTTCTGCAATATTATATTATATTATATGTGCATTAACTTGGCATGTTTGCTTTTAGGAAGAAGGAAGAAAAAAAGGAAGTGACCTTACAGAACACTGTTAGCATTTAAATCAGGGGTCTCCAACTCTCACCCATTGGCCATCCTGAGCAAGAGCAATTGTGCAATCCGGTCTGCAAGCCTGGCAGAGCAGAAGGGGAAAGGGCTATTTGTTATGGTTCTCCAAGCCTTGCCCCCTTTTCACCACTACCCTGCCCTCTCCCCCCCTCCATGGCATCCTGTCCCCCAAGGATATGGCTTAAGGCTACTGGAAATCTATAGAAAACTAACATTAGCGGCAAGGCCAGCTCTAGGTATTTTGCTGCCACAAGCAAAAAAATTTTTGGCTGCCTCCCCCCCTTTTTGTTGGCTTTTACACGTTTGCACTTTGCAATTTTTTTTGTTTTGTTTTGGTGACAGAGACAAGATTTCCAGCTCACACAAAGCTCTTTTTTAAGAGTGGGAAATGTACCTTACATCTTTACTTTATTGTTCTTATAGAAATAGACTACTTTTTAATTGTGGTTTGAATGCATGAAAAACTACTAACACAAATTGTCATGGCTTCTTCCCCACTCTGCCATGATAAATGCAGAAGTGGGGGCCAGCAAGTGCACCCCAAAGCCTTATCTACCAGGCTTTGGTATAAAACTTCCCCCAAAATCTTAAAAACCTAGATCTTGGGAATAAAACTTCCGCTGCCACCACCCAAATGTTGATAAAGAAACCAGGGGAAAGATCATTTGGGAAATCCCACCCCTAAAATAAAAATCAGGGCACACTATTAAACAATGCCAGGTTAATAAAAAAAAAGAAGAACTTTTATTATTACAACAATATTCCTGTTGCAAGCATAATGACTAGATAGGAAGGTAACAAAATATACTCATGGAGAAACTCCATGGGCTCGTCTACACTGGCCCCTTTTCCGAAAGGGGCATGTTAATTTCACAGGTCGTAATAGGGAAATCCGCGGGGGATTTAAATATCCCCCGCGGCATTTAAATAAAAATGTCCGCCGCTTTTTTCTGGCTTTTAGAAAAGCCGGAAAAGAGCATCTACACTGGCCCCGATCCTCCGGAAAAAAGTACTTTGTAGTACTTTGAAGTAGGAATAAGAGATCCTCCGGAAAAGGGCTTTTTTCCAGAGGATCGGGGCCAGTGTAGACGCTCTTTTCCAGCTTTTCTAAAAGCCGGAAAAAAGCGGCGGACATTTTTATTTAAATGCCGCGGGGGATATTTAAATCCCCCACGGATTTCCCTATTACGACCTGTGAAATTAACATGCCCCTTTCGGAAAAGGGGCCAGTGTAGACGTAGCCCCCATGGGCCTAGAACTTAGTTACAAAGAAAAGCCAAAACATCTCTTAAACAGTGCCAGATCTCAGATCCCATACCCAACCCTTAAAACAATAAAGCCTAACGAAACTACCTAAACTTTACCCTACTTACAGAAAATGAGGAATGGTGTCTTGGAGAGAGAGAGAGACATGCTTATCCCTCTCTGTAGCTGCAGAGGACTCACCCCGAGAGACAAAAGAAAAAGGAGAAAGGAAAAAACCCAAATTCCTTTGTCCCAGTTTGAAAGTCCCACCTACATTCCTACTGGTCACTCCACCTGGCTAGGTGTAGTTAACCCCTTAATCCCCAGGCTGCTGGCTAACCCTCATAATCATGATACAAATAGTTAAGGAAATATAAACTACGTACCAAAAATAGAAGGGAGAACTTGTGCCACATCTAAAACTCAAGGGCTGCGTCTAGACTGGCAAGTTTTTCCACAAAAGCAGCCACTTTTGCGGAAAAACTTGCCAGCTGTCTACACTGGCTGCTTTGAATTTGCGGAAGAACACTGACGATCTAATGTAAGATTGTCAGTGTTCTTCCGCAAATACAATGACTCTCCCATTCGGGAAAAAGCCCTCTTGCGCAAATGCTTTTGCGCAAGAGGGCCAGTGTAGACAACTGAGAACCGTTTTGCGCAAAAAAGCCCCGATGGCGAAAATGGTGATCGGGGCTTTCTTGCGCAAAACCGCGTCTAGATTGACACGGATGCTTTTCCGCAAAAAGTGCCTTTGCGCAAAAGCCTCCGTTCCAATCTAGACACTCTTTTCCACAAATGCTTTTAACGGAAAAACTTTTCCGTTAAAAGCATTTGCAGAAAATCATGCCAGTCTAGACGCAGCCATTTAGTTTATGGGTATACTTAATCAATCTTCAAACCAATTACAATCAGCTAAAAATACCACTCTGTTTTAACATACTTGTCAACCAATTATGATAACTATAGCACATAAGATATCTAAATTAAATCAATAAATATTTGTATTGTTAAACTAGATTTGTTTTGGAATGCAGTAGCTCCTTATGTGGCTCCAACACATCTACGTTATCAGATAAACTGAGATCAGTGGATGTGCATGTGCACATTATTTTTGTGTGTCCATCTTGTTAGTAGCCAATATATATTCAAGTTTGTGAGGTGTTGGAGTGGAGAGTTGTATGTGCCCAATACAACTATATATGGAATGAAGCTTGCCTTAGAGACATCAAACACAAAAGTTTACCCAGATCAACGAAGTTTAATTCTTTAAAGAAATATCTATGAAACAGCATGAGTGGTTCTTTGAAGAGTGTAGAACAATTAATATTCTGTGTGTGTGTGCTGGATCCTTGTTTGGTTCTACTTCCATTACAAACATGAACAAGAGAAATATACTAGGAACAGACTTCAAAGGGTCCCTGGGGCTGAGGCTGTCGGAGGCTGGGGCCTGGGAGGGAGAGGCCGGGGGCTGGGCCAGCAGGCTGAGTATTTGTAGGTTTGCCAGGTGTCCGGTATTTCCTGATTTTTTTACCGGACAGGAGGCGAAAATACTGGACACCTGGCAAGCCTAGGCAGAAAGGGGGCATCTTATCTGGGATTTCCATACGATGTAGGTGGAGGGGTGGCGGATGGCTTGGAGTGGAAAGGCTCTTGGAGGTAGTGGCCGCCAGGGAGGAGCAGGACTCAGGACTAGGAGACAGAGCCGGCCCTTTAATTTGGCAGGGTGGGGCAGTGCGGGGCTAGGCATTGCCAGCAGAGGGGAAAAGCAGGAGAGGAGATGGGGCGGCCAGCAGGCTCCAGGGCACATTGGGCTGTGGCCCTTTAAATCAGGGGGGCGGGGCTAGGAGTTGCCAGGGGAGGCACTGGCTGCTTACCTGAAATGCTGCCCCAGGCAAAGTGCCGCCCCAAGCACCTGCCTAATTTGCTGGTGCCTAGAGCTGGCCCTGATTAGTGGGCCAGTGAACTTCATAGCCACCTCTCTTGAAACTCTCAGATGCAAATTATCTCTACTGGCTAATTTAAAAACATCTGACTTTAGAAGCATCTGTTTAGCATCCTCCTGAGATACTAGTGAAATAGAGGGAGGGTTGTCTTGTTTTCCCTAAACCCAGAATATAAATTTATTCATATTTATTTATATATATTGATTCTATATATTGACTTTTCTGCATTATTTTTTATATTTCTACCATTTCCATTCAATAATACAGGCAGTCCCCGGGTTACGTACAAGATAGGGACTGTAGGTTTGTTCTTAAGTTGAATTTGTATGTAAGTCGGAACTGGTACATATTGTAGGGGAAACTCTAGCCAAACATTTTTTTTAGTTTTGGATAGCATAGGGAAAGGTTAACTCCCCTCTAATGTTTGTTTTGCTGTCTGTTCCCCTGTTCAGAAGATTTCACATCTATTTCTGTCCCTGTGACAAACTCAGGACTAAAGGAGTAACTCATCAAATACCAAACAGCTCTGCACCATGCTTTGAGCTAATAGCTTTATTTCCACACACCACCCAGGGTTCTAGGAGGAGGGTCCTTTTTTTGCTAACACAATGAGGCCAGCACTTTGTTTGTTTTGGTGGAGTCTTTGTTTGCCCAGGGAGCCCAGCATGTATAGGGGGAGGAGGGGCGGAGAGGCTGCTTTTGTCTGTTGTTCTGCAGCCTGTTGCTCAGGGGAGGGGGCAGCCTGTTGCTGGCAGGGGGGGAGGGGGAGGCGTGCAGGATGCGAGGCCGCGGGGGGGAGGGCAGCGGGCGTGGGGAGGCACTTTTCCTTTGCCCGGCAGCTCTGCGGGATCCCTGTCCCTGTGGCCAGCTGCTGCAGGCAGAGGCCAGTTGGAGCCGGCAGGCCGGAGGAGCCGGCCGAAGAGGAGGAGGAGGTGGATTCTAGGACCCAGGTGAGCGAGCCCCGGGGACGCTGCTGCGCTCGGGGAGCCCGGCATGTATAGAGGGGAGGAGGGGCAGAGAGGCTGCTTTTGTCTGTTCGGCAGCCTGTTGCTGGCAGGGGGGTGGGGTGGGGTGGGGGGGGGCAGCGGGCGTGGGGAGGCACTTTTCCTCTGCCCGGCAGCTCTGCGGGACCCCAGTCGGAGCCGGCCCGAGGAGGAGGAGGATCCTAGGACCCAGGTGAGCGAGCCCCGGGAATGCTGCTGCACATGTGCGGGAGTTGCCTCACCCCGTTCGTATCTAGGGATCCGACGTAAGTCGGATCCACGTAAGTCGGGGACTGCCTGTATACCAATATCATTGTCAGAATGATTTTTGTTCCAAATACACATAAAGACTTCCTTTTTATTTGCCTTATCTCTGCTGTTCATCTGATTTTCATTGTGTCTCGTTGCTTCCCTAATCACTTTTCTGCAATTCCTAATTTCTGATTTATATTCAGTACTATCCTCTTTAGTACTGCTAAGTACTGCTAACCCTAAGTACTGCTTCCTTCACTTTGCTTCTAAGTCAGATCAGTTTTTTAAAAGCTTTCCTTGATTATGGGTTTGTGATTTCTGGGTATCTAGTAAAATGTTGTAAATGATTCCCAACGATCAATTATGTTTTTCTGATTAAATACTTTCTCGCAGTTGATCTCATATTTGTTTTCAGATTTGTGAAAGTTTCTTTATTACAGATGAGTTATATGTATTATTCCTCTGGCCTTTAGTCAGTTTCCAAAGGCAGTCAGCCTATTTCCAACAGTAAACTCCACTACATTTAGATTATGAAAATATAAAATATAATTGGAACTTTCTCTTGTTTTTCTGGGTGTTCTGATAAATGAGAGAGTTTGAATATAATCCTGATAGATACATATACAAATACAATTTTTTTTGTTAATTTACATAAATCTCACTAATAGGATTAATTTCTGTTCGTTTATATAGAAGGCCTGTAGTGGAAGGATCCACTTATATGCCAAATGTTTCTTGCTAACTTACTTTTCATTGTAGATGGTTGAATGGGGGTAGAAGAATGTGGGAAGAAGATTGGAGCTCATTTTCAATGTTTAATTGCTATACAAAGAAAACGAATGATTAAAAAGATAAATCAAAAGTTTGCAGAGAGAGCAAGGCTCCTAGTCTCTCTTATGGTTTTATCTGAGCTTCAAATATGTTATTATACACTCATTTCCAAAACAATGAGTTCTTACTGTTTATAAAAGTTTAATTTCTTGGTTTATTGCTTTAATATATTTAACATTGGTACAGCTAACTTTTAAATGAAAACTCTGACAGTATTATGTGGATGTTATTTTACACTGACTCTACAGACAGAATGAATAACATCCTAATTGTATTCATCTATGAAACAATTAAAGTTGAGGTAATTGCTTCTAGTTCTCTCATATCTGTATAGTATGTAATGGGATTAATATTTTATTATCTGGCATTGTTTTTTGTTAGCACAATATTCTAAAAGCAATTTTTTGTTTGGCCCCAGGCATTTGAGCAAGAGTAAGAAAAAGTTTAGCTGAGTCAAAAACTGTATCAAATATAAAGTTACATTTAGTTGATTCCATATAGCTATAGCCG
Source organism: Pelodiscus sinensis (assembly GCF_049634645.1). Lineage (NCBI taxonomy): Eukaryota > Metazoa > Chordata > Testudines > Trionychidae > Pelodiscus > Pelodiscus sinensis. The sequence continues at coordinate 252,721,977 of NC_134711.1, forward strand.
TGGTTAGATTTTGGACCTTTTAAAAAAGTGTAAGGTGTTAGTCAGGGAAGCTGGGGAAATTCACTGGTACCTTTCTTTGTGTGATTTGTGAGTAGTGTTGGGAGCATTCATGAAATCTAGTTGGATGTGAGGTTCTACATGCTGTTGTGCTGCATGTCACTACCAAAGCATTGTGAAAGACAGCCCAGGCTGGAGACTTAAGGGGGCAAAGCGGTAATCTAGTTCCAGGTTATAACCTGGGGATTCCATCATACAAAATTGTTGCAATCTTTTAAAAATCTGTATTAGGATCATAGAACATTAGAACTGGAAGGGACCTCAAAAGGTCATCAAGTGCAGTCCCCTGCCCTCAGGGCAGGACCAAGCACAGATGTCTGTTTAACCCAGGGGCAGGCCTGGGGGCCAGATCCAGCCTGCCAAGCATTTCTCTCCAGCCCACCCAGCTGACTAGCAGACCATGCATACTTGCAGCTGGGAGCATGTGTTCAGCTGCCCCCTCCCCACCTTGCTTTGTCCTGGAGCCAAACTGCCCCCGGCTATGCAGAACAGGGGAACAGGTGGGGGGGGGGGGGCGAGAGAGAGAAGTGCAGAAATCAGCTGTTCCACTGCCAGTGTACTCCATCGCTGCAGATCAGGGGTCAGGGAGAGGGAGACACACAGCAGAACTGCTGTTAGGAGTGAAAGTTTTATTCTTTTTTATATTTGTATTTTAGGTTTAGTAATGTAGTCATGTAAGGTAATATATAATCATATTTAAGATTGTAATAAGTCAAAATCTTTAGTAAAGTATATATCTCCTATATTTCCTTGTTCTAAGGTTTTAGTAAGTAGAGAGAAAAGATCTCATATTGTGTCTGTGTTAATGAAGATTATAAGAATGTTAAAGGCTGAGGCCTTAATTGCTTGATTTATGACGCCTCTTTGTCATACCAATACAGATGTTGATGTGCCGCATAGCCTTGAAAGTCTTTGTACATTGCTTATGTGTATGAAAGGGGTATGAATGTGTCGAGAGAAGATGCAAAGTTATTTCTCAGAACCAAATGGCCAAAGAAGGAGGGGGAGCAAGCGTGGGCAAAGACTAGACAGCCTGGCATCAAAATGCGTACCCCTACTCACAAGGTGATTGAATACTGGCAGATTGACGGCTTTAAAGTGAAGTGAGCACCCCGAAAAGACGATTGATTACAGGATGAGCCTCGGAGAATGTTTTGGGAACACTGACATCAAAAGATAATGCTCTGGTCACAGGCTGACACAGCAGAATACATTGATTTTCAACAGGAAAAAGGATTATAAAAGCAGAGTGCTTTGCAATGGAACTTTGGGTTCATCTTGCCAGCGCCAAATCCAGAGGAGCACTGGATCAATCGACCGACAAAGGCCCTGCTCCCCCCTGTGTTTAATCTAGCTGGCCACTAGATTGATACAGAATCTGGACTGGTAAATACGACATTGTCTGGCAGGACTGTGTATGCAAGATGTTTTGTGTGTGTGTGATTGAAAAGCATATGCAACTGTTATATTCTCAATAAATGCGGCGTACTGCCTTTTTCCCTATAAAAGATCTTGTGTGCTTCATTTAAACATAACACTGCTTAATCTGAAGCATGGTTGGCAAGTGACTCAGAGGAGTGAGGCACAGGGGAGGAGGAGACAACAGAGCCTGACAGATTTCTCTTAAAGAGACAGAACATGGCTTCTCTCAGAAACTTACCCAGCAGCAGCCAGCAAACACATTCTGTGTCACTGTCACACACAGTCTGTGCCACACACAAACACAGTCACTGTCACATACATCGTGCCACACATATTGAATCTGTGTCACCAAGTCTGTCTCTCACACTCAGTGTCTCTCTTTCACACTCACACACTCTCTTTGTAGCCCCCCAGCCCTATCCATTCTGCTCAAGTTCCTGCCTCTTCCGGGAGCCCAGAGCCAGCCTGCCACCACATACCAAAATTCGTGATGTGGTCCTCCTGTGAAAATTATTGCTCAGACCTGCTCTAACCTGCTCCTAAATATCTCCAATGATGGAGATTCCGTACCCTCCCTAGGCAATTTATTCCAGTGCTTAACCACCCTGGCAGTTAGGAAGTGTTTCCTAATGTCCAACCTAAACCTCCCATGTTACAGTTTAAACCCATTGCTGCTTGTCCTATCATCAAATGTTAAGGAGAATACTTGTAACACCCTTTTAGGCACTTGAAAGCTTCTATCATGTCTCCTCTCCATTTTCTCTTTTCCAAACTAACACCCAATTCTTTCAATTTTCACTTGAAGGCCATGTTTTCTAGACCTTTAATCATTTTTGTTACTCTTGTCTGGACCTTCTCCAATTTCTCCACATCTGGAAATGTTTGTCTCCAAAACGGGACACAATATTTCAGCTGAGGCCTAATAAGCACAGAGTAGAGTGGAATAATGACTTCTCCTGTCTTGCTCAAAACACTCCCCTAATGCTTCCCAGAATGATGTTTGCTGTTTTTACAACAGTGTCACACTGTTGACTCATATTTAGCTTATGGTCCACTATGAACCTTACATCCCTTTCCACAGTACTCCTTTCCTTTGTTCAGTATTTCTTTATTTTTTTTCATGGTAAAGATGTACTCATCTCAGTGGAAATCATTTGAAAATCTTGATTCCATCATTTCTTGCTAATGTAGGGGTTATTATGTGTAGTACAAACTTCTTTTCATTGGATGGACCAGATTTAAAAAATGCATTAACCTCTAGAAATGTGCAGAATACACAAGAAAATGTTTGATTTTATGTGTGTACTTAGAAGTTCCAGATAGCCCCATTATTTTATATAATAGACTGTTTTTCTTCATCCATCATTATCAATGCTACTTAAAATATTTATAGTCGGATGATTGAATATTATATATTTATCGAGTTCTTAACCTCCTATAATTCCCTCTTCCTTTCTTGTTCTAAATGTTTATTTCTCTATTACAGCACTGCTAAGTCATCTCTGGAGATAAATCTAATGATTTTTATGAGGAGGAGCACTTTGCTAAGCCACTTTAAATTATAATTGTAAAGCTTTCATGTTACATTGATCATCCCATGAACATCTTAGTCTTTTAATCTTTTACATTTATGGTGAAAATCACCTATGGTCTGCAGTATCAGTGCCAGATCTGTAAAGTGGGGCTGTGAAATTCAAAGCCACTATGCAAATGGCTGGCCATACATACAACAATCGATGCAGTCCCGAGAATCTATGCAGCTGATGTGAAGGGGATACCGATCCTATTTTAGCCTTGGTACATAAGAGCAGCTTTGAGTGGTGCAACAATACGCACAATGACCCAGTGTTAGGAATGGAGTTCCACTCTGAAAACTCTCTGCATACTCCAGCAACATAAAGTCGAGGAAGGGGGGAGTAGATTTTACTTTAAAATGTCACTTAATTTGCCTGACAAAGTACTAATTACATTGACTCTCATCTGTAATACAGAAGTATGAAGGTTACTGTCCTCACATAGTCTTATCCATATTGACCTGCACATTCAGACCAGTCAAATCATGATGCCACATAAGTAAGAAGAAGAAGGTAATTGTGGGATGCACCTTGGCTACCCTGCATATCTGTATCTATATATTAGAGGTGAAAAATATATTAGGTTATTGAGAAAACATCTCTTCTAATACAGTCTTATTTCTTACAGTATGTGCTGAACTACTGCTTTATCATTTGTAACAAGAAGATTTATCTGGTGTTGCTCAGGTCCTTAACCCAATTAATTATTGATTTTTGGAAAATAAAATGAAAATGCACATCTTTCATTTAAATCATTGCTCTCAGATGGAGCTGTGGATGAAGGGTTCAGTATGCGGGTTTCCCTGAGGAAAAAGGACCACCTCAGCCCTCACTCACTTCAGCAGCATGGGGACTGGTGAAAAGTGCCACTCCATGACTGCTGCAGCTCCAGCAGGCACAGCCAGGCTCTAGCAGGCACAGCCAGGCTCTAGCAGGCACAGCCAGGTACATGGCACATGATGGCTAAGACAGGTGGAGGTGGAGGTGGAGCCAGAGTGAGTAATGCAGCAAACTGTGCATTTTTCCCAGTGCTCTCTGATGAAGGGGAGCAGCCAGCTCCCCATATGAATGGAGGGGAGAGCACCAGACCTCTCTGCCTTCCTTAAAAGGCACCTGGGGGTAGGAGGCTTAGGGCCTCAGCTGTCCTAGATGAGGGGGGGGGGGGGATCATGCCTCTAGCAAGCCTCTTTCACTTGCCTGGTGATTGTCTCTTTTCTGTATGGTTTTATGGGAAGCAATCCCATTCCAGGAACATCCCATTTTCCTGGCACAACCAAACACTTACCTTGCTTTAAGTTAAAAGAGGAAGCTGTATATTGAATGTGGTAGTTCTAGCTCTTACCCTTTAGCAGAGGTTCTTGAATATACAGACAGATAGACAGATGGGCATACTTACAGACTGATTCTCTCAAATACATAGTAGATTAAGATCCCACTGAATTTGCAATATTGTGGATATTGTGGATCACACAGTATTAAGCTATCACTGCAATTCTGATTTTGATTACCTTACTTTGAACAATCCACAATTTTGCACAGCTAATGTCATGTACATTAGAGCATTGGGGGCCAGTGGGAGTGAGGGGTTAGTGTACACAAGACCTGAGAGAGCACAAAATCTGTCTAGGGATGTTAAAAACTGGTTAATAGAATAGTTGAGTAACCTCATGAATTCTTATCAGTGAGTTGACTATTCTATAGTCCCTGGGGGCAGGGCTGGCAGCAGCATGAGGTACCAGGCAGGCGCTAGTCCATGAGGGGAGCCAGGTTAAAAACCTGTTCCTCTTGCAGACCGGCTGCTTGTCACCCTGTGCTCCTGCCTCTGATAAAGAGGCAGCAGTGCGGGGTGGCAGCAGCCCCTGTCTGGGGTGTGTGTATCTGAGCTACCAAACCCAAGGTGAATTGGAACTGAGCCAAACTGCCTGCCCGCCCAGCTCCTAATACACTTTAAATGCAGAGCCACAGCAGGGGTAGGTCCCAGAACTGGGGTGAGCCAGAACTGAGCCAAGCTGCTGGCCAGCCTGCTAAAAAAATTACTGGTTGGTAGGGGGGAGGGAAATGTGTGTAGTCTATAGCAATAACCTATTAGCTTTTGTTTATTGGTTAAATGACTACACTGTTACATCCCTAACTCTCTCCAGGCATCTTACATTGCTTTAAGTTTACCATTCAGAGACTCTAGACTCTACATGGAAGCAGACTTGCTACCAACTAAGCTGCAGGGGATTAGCAGAGGAGAGCTGTTCCCTGATACCTAACTTGTCTACCACTCATGCCAGCTGGATTCATGAGTGAGGTGCAGTTGTGTGGGGATTATTTTGTGGTTATTTAAGTTTCATTAATTAAGCAAAGTATGAGATCAGAGCTGGAGAGAATGTGGAATGTAAGGAGATGTAGCATATTTGGTGATTGTCTCTTAAAATAAAAATATGTTGGAAAATATAAGTAGACAAATTAAAAATATTATAATTGTTTTGTTGGAATTTCCATTGAAAACATTAAAACAATATTATCTTGCACACTGTTGGAAGAATGATTCTTGATTAATAATATTTTCATTTAACTAACACTGGAAAATGTTGCTGATGGCAAAACAAGGATCTATTTCAGCCCCCACTGTACAAAAAATATTGAAGACTGTTTGAAATCTGACTACCTTTCATTGAATTAACAGAGGACAGTGATTCTAGGGGACTTGCAGACAACATTTTTTTTGTAAATTAACAATATCTATTATTATTGGAGTAAATTTCCTTATTTTTGTATTGTTGCTTTCAATTATTTGTATTGATAAGAAAAATTCAATAAAACACATTTAAAAATCACCATCTGTGATAAAGAAATTTGGGCTCTGACCAAGTCCAATTTTCTAAGTCATTGTTCATGCTGATACCACAATTTTATTGTGCCCTGGAAACTTATTGTCCTTATTTTTACAAAGTATATTTCACATACTTTGCAGATAAAATAACTTACCACAACGTAATCTATTTTTAAAGGTCACAGGAATAGAAGTAAATCCAGCAAACTAAAAAATGTATTTTTGAAAATGTAATGTTGTACAAATTTTTCTTTTCAGTTTTATTCTTAACTGACTTTCTGATAATCTTCCACTGCCATCTTATTTTTCAAATAGATTACTCCACTTCTCTCCTCCTCCTCCAGAGTAACTACCTTGCAAGCAACCCAGGACTTAACACTGAACACATTCCTAGCACATCTGAGTCAACCATCTACCTCATTGGTATTCATTATAGCACTTAATGATCTCACTGACCTTCCCTTCCAACCATGACCACAAAATTTTTACTCTCTCTAAAATATTAACAGGGATTTACAAAGAGGCAATTAGTGTCCTATCTTGAGATAGTAATCTTAACAGTGGAAAGTCATAAAGAAAATATATCGGACTGTAACCTCTTTCTGGCAGAGACCATGACTTCCACTTGTTTGAACCTGACTTGACATCTAAGGGCAAAATTGCAATAACAGATATTAATTATTAGTACCAATGATCACAAAGTGTCTGTCTGTACTCTGAGGAATATACACCATCTGTAAACCAGCAGGTAAAGAAAGGTCACTTATCCATGGGAAAAAGAAATTTTAGCTTTGTTCTGGTCTCTTCATTCACTATGTACAGATACCTAATGACCTTATTCTAAACAAGCATTTGCTATGCTCTTTAAAATAAAATGTGCTTTTGTATACAAATCAATTGGAAGCTTCAACCTGACAGGTCTTGCCTTACTCAGGCTGTGTCTAGACTACATGCCTCTGTCGGCAGAGGTATGTAGATTAATCACATAGGCAAAGGCAAATGAAGCCGCGATTTAAATGATCGCGGCTTCATTTACATTTACATGGCTGCCGCGCTGAGCCGACAAACAGCTGATCAGCTGTTTGTCGGCTCGCGCGTTAGTCTGGACGTTCCCCTTCGACATCAAAGCCCTTTGTTGGCAGCCCCGTTATTCGTCGTGGAATGAGGTTTACCGGGGCTGCTGACAAAGGGCTTTGATGTCAACAGGGGGAACGTCCAGACTAGCGCGCGAGCTGACAAACAGCTGATCAGCTGTTTGTCGGCTCAGCGTGGCAGCCATGTAAATGTAAATGAAGCCGCGATCATTTAAATCGCGGCTTCATTTGCCTTTGCCAAAACAACAAATCTACATGGCTCCGTCAACGGAGCCATGTAGTCTAGACGTACCCTCACATGTGCACCATTTGGTTATGATGGGGGGAGAGGATTAAATGACAGAAAGTCTACTGCCTTTGTACGTATTTCCCATTACTCTCTTTGCCACTCAGAAAAATTCCACAAATACTTCAGTGTCACCTGTTTCTATTAAACTCATCTATCTCCCTCACATACAAAGAATTGCAGGTGTTAGAAAGAAGAAAGAGCCTTAATGGTACTTCTTTTAACCAAGTAACACAAGTAGTTAACTGTAAACATTATATTCCTGTAAACAATAATCTACTAAGACACCTGAACAGAAGAAATGCCAGAAGATGCCCTTTGGAACAACTTCCATGTAGCAGGAAACAGGAGTCGCATAATCAGTTCATCCAAAGCATTAGTCCTTTAACTTTTAAGGTGCCTAATTAATTTCTTATTTTTTAAAGTATGTCTGTGGAAAGATTTTGTATTATTTAAAAGAAGCATGCAAAGAAGTTACAGCAGCAAAATCATCATTCAACCTCAGAAATTGTGGAAGAAGAAACTTGTGTAATCATGGTCTTATAAGTGAGAGACACCTTAAGAGAAATCAATTGTGACACATCTGCTTCTTCCAACGGTACACATAAAAAACTAAAAGCAACTCAGAGTCAGACAGGTAGAAGAGAACTCCCACCCCGGAAAAGACTAGACAGGATTCTCTCCTGAATTCTAAATAGCCTTCGACTGATAGAACATATTCCAATGCCTAACACAAGAGCTGTCCAAAATTATATATATTATCTTTCATTTGAAATTCCTTTAAAATGTATTGACACTAATACTGTACATCCCTATTAATCATTATTAAATGTTACCGACATGCAGTTAGAGGAAGCCAAAAGCCCAGAACTCTGACTGTGTGTGGTTAAAAACATAGGCACTGAGGCAGCCCAAAGAAGTCATGGTTGTTTGAAATTTAGGCTAATGGTAATGAATAGGGATTTTGTCTGAGAAACAAACAGGAAGACAACAACCTGCAACTCTAGAAGAGAACTTTTCATCCTGGAATTCTATGTATTATTATCAATAGTCTTTGATTCCAGCTCTATAGCTGGAAATTGGGCAAAGTGTTATCTATATATGGTAGAAAGCTGTGCATGGGGCAGGAGAATGAAAATTTAGCGAGATAGCAAGCTAAAGAAAGCATACATCTAAGCTAAAATGTGTATAATCAGGCTAAAAGTCAGGGTTCGTCTACACTGCACACTTATTTCGAAATAACACTTTTACACTGGAGGGAAGCTTCAAAGTTAGTCTGAGGCAGGATTCCCTAATGTAGACATGCTATCTTTATTTAGAGCCCCAGGAAGTACTGGGGAGGAATAACTTAGAATGGCCCTGGTGAGAGGCTATTTTGAAATAGCAACAGTGGAGAGTTTACACACACCTTATTTCAAAATAGCTATTTCGGAACAGGTGTTATTCCTTGTAGAATGAGCTGGGCGCAGGATTCCATTACTCCTTGTTGTGATCTCCTAAGGCAGGGGCTAGGGTAGAGGTGGGCAAAAGGGCCTCCATGGGCCAGATGCAGCCCATCAACTGGTTTGATCCGGCCCGCGGAGGCCCTGCCACTCCCCTGCCCCCAGGCCAATTAGGGCCTGAGGGCAGGAGGAAGCACACAAATTTTCCTTCGCACTGCCAGGAGCACACGCCCATACACATACCTCAACAACACAACATGCAGTCCTATGGCTTTGCATTTGGCCACCAGGATACCCCTCTGCTCAGATAGCTCAGCCCCTCAGCTCAGCTCCTGAGTGCCTGCATGGCCTGTGTTTCGAAATAACGCATCTAATTCGAAATAACGCATCTATACACAAAAACTACTTCAAAATAGCGTTTTGCTATTTTGAAATAGCACATCCACACTGAGTGGACCCTGAACCGAAGTTAAGGCTGGCCGGAACCAGTGTCGGCAGGGCATCAGGTTAGGACTTAGTGTGTGGGGCTGCTGCCTGAGGCTAACTGAGCTCCATGCTTAAAGGGGCCCTACCGCCACCCCAGACAGATAGTTCTCAGGGTTCCCCGCTTGCTTGTCTACCTCAATGAGGGACAGAAAAGCAGTCCTGTCTTGGAGTGCCCTGAGTGCCCGCACTTGGGACAACACAGCACTTGGCCATGTGAAGCCAGAGCTGCATCTGGGCACGCTGGTGCATCTTGTGGGGTCGTTGCCATCAGTCCGGCTGCACTTGCTGCAGGCTGCCATCCGGGGGATCCATCAGGGGGCTGTCAGGATCCAGGAGGCCCTGCAGGAGAGCGTCCACCCCAAGGAGCCCTCAGAGCAATCCCGGTCTTCCCCACCAGGGGCTTGTGCCCCATTCCTCCTTCACGTCCTTCCATTTACCCCTTCCTAGCCCCCCTTCCAATATCAAACAAAAGACATGTATGTTCATAAATAGAAACTGGGTTTACTGAACAAAACTGGGGGGGGGGGAGATGAACCCGTGGGGAGACTTGAAAAAGGAGGTGGGATAGGGGAAGAGAGAGGGTGGGAGAGGACAGGGGGAAACTTGGGAGGAGGGAGCTGCAAGGGTGAAGCAAGGGGAAGAAGGGGGAGGGGAAGCTCAGGGCCCAGGGTTGCAGGTCTCACCGGACCAACTTGATTTTCATGCAAACCTGCTCCTGGGTTCACAGGTAGCCTTTGGTGGCCAGACTGGTCTAGTGCAGAGATCATGGGCATTGGGGGCATCTCCTCCAAACTTGAATAAGGTCCATGATCTCCTCCCTGGACCAGGAAGGTGCCCGCCTTCTCCAGCCCATCACGCTCCTGGGAGCTGGCAGACTACTCCTGGGGAGTGGTGGAGGGAAGCTTCCAGTGGCTTGCTGGCTCACGTTTTGGGGCCACTGGGTCAGGGGTGCCGGTGGCCACTGCTGGCTCTGTGCTGGCAGGCTTGGAGCTGGTACAGGCACTGTGGCCAGGGTCTACCCCTTTAATGGCTCCGGGGCTGGAGGGGTGGAGAGTAAGCTTTCCTGGTTGTGCCCCGAATGGCTACCAGAGCTCTCTGGGAAGGACTGGAGGCTCCCTATTTCAAATTAAGTGTCTACATAGCACTTAATAGCTATTTCGAATGTGGCATTACTCCTTGTAGAATGAGGTTTACCAAATTCAAAATAGCACTCCTCTATTTTGAATTAAATTCGAAATAGTGGTTTGCATGTATAGACGCTATTAAAGTTAACTCGAAATAACGGTTGTTATTTTGAATTAACTTTGCAGTGTAGACATACCCTTAGAGATTTTGAGAGGGTTCTTATTTCTTCCAAACTGTATTATAGGATGCGTCTAGACAGCAGCACTATTTCAGGATACTTAAAGTACCCTGAAATAATGTTTTCCATGTCTTGACAGCATGCCCATTGTTTCGAAATAGCTTTTGAAATAACGAGTGCACTATTCCGACATCCCTGTAAACTTCATTCCACGAGGGTTAAGGGACATTTTGGAATAGCGCTCTATTTTGAAATTTGGTGTAGACAGCACCAAATTTCAGAATAAGCTATTTTGAAATTATTAGAAATAAGCTACACAATTTGCATAGCTCAAATTGCATTGCTTATTTCATACTGTATATAATATATGGTTGATATATACACCATGACTGATTATACAACTTGTGAGAAACAGAAGGTGTGTGTGTGTGTGCAGGTGATAGAAAAACAGGAATATTTATATCAATATATTTGTTCAGGACATGCAAACAAGGTGAATGTGGATATGATATGATATGATATATGATACGATATGCTTCACATACCCTGGATCACACACTCTCGTACAATTTATATAATGTGTATATAAGGGTATGTCTACACTAACTCGTTAGTTCAAGCTAGGTAGGCAAATGAGGGCAACCGGAATTGCAAATGAAGCCTATGATTTAAACATCCTGGGCTTCATTTGCATGTTCCGGGCCCTGCCATTTTTAAATCCCCCTTAGTCCAAACTCCGTGCCCGCAGCTACATGCGGCACGGAGTAGGTAGTTCGAATTAGAGATCCTAATTCAAACTACCGTTACTCCTCGTTTCACATGATTAAGAGAAAAGGTGAGTGTTACAATTAAATGCCGTAGTGCAATAAATGTTCATATAAACTGAAGAGAACATGACCTGGGAGGGTCTCCATAGAACTCACAGAATCATAGATCTAGAAGGGACCTCTAAAGGTTATCAAGTCCTTTCTTCTGTGCTCAGGGAAGGACTAAGCACCATTTAGACCAGGGCTCTCAAACTCATAGCCTTAGGCCATCTGCATCTCAAACTCACAGGTCATCTGCAGCCTGAGCAGTTAAGCATGGCTGGCATATGAATGCCTGTGGCACTGTGGGGGGCAGGCAGGTGTCTATATCCTTTCCCCAAGTCCAGCACCTGCTCAACCTCTACCTGCCCCTGCTCTGCCTTCTCCCCCTATTGCACTCCTTTCTTCAAGCAGCCTTACCCCTGAGAGACATGGCCTGAGGTGGGGTATCTGCAGGGGTTGAGCCCCACTCACTGAGGTAGCAGGAGCTGTAGGAAAACTGAGCTACACCATCTCCCAAGCTAGCCTGGTCACTCTGCTTCACTGAGGCAACAGGAAGCAAGCACCATAGTCTCAGTGCAGGCTCGTTTGGGAGATGGCGGCGGAGTGTAGCAAAGCAGGCTGCGGCAGTTCCTGCTGCCATGGTGAGTGTGGGGAGGGAGGGATGCTCTGAAAATAGCTTTGTATTATTCTGCTCATGCTATCCTAATGCTAATGTCTCTAACATTATACTGTCACCATCCTATGCTAGACAGAAAATCCTTGACAAAGATGACTACCTCCCTTTTGTGAGCAACACAGTTAATCTCTCAGCACTCATGCAAGAGCTGGACACTTATTTTGTTTGTTCAGGGCAACTACATCTATATTTCCCTCTCCATTATCCCCAAGGGAACCCATGCAATGTTTCTGGCTTCCAGCCAGCATTTTTGGGGGGAGGTAGGTGGAGACCTTCATCTCCCTCCCTGATAACTAGGGATTTAAGGCTCCACAGCTTGCTTCCTTCCTTATACTGTGATGTCCCCAGCAATCACAAACTCCCAAAATGTCAGTGCCTGAGCTTTACTTTTTCTATGAGGGCTATGAAGAGTGTATTGCCAATAGTTGCTTGTTGTCTGAATTCTTTACGATTCCCAGGTCTTACATCTGTTATACTGTCCATGCCAGAATGAGATTCAGTATCACATCGATCCATAGTTTCATATATTTTAAGCTAAGATGATGGGTCTGAGTAGAGAAGGGAGAGGCAGGGAGAGAATTAAGTCTTTTTCTGAGTGGCTGAGCCTGAGGCAAATGCTAGCTGTGCACTGCAAGATCAATTAAAAATTATGCAAAACTTGTTAGTTCTTTTTAAAATAGTAAATCTATAGAATGCTGTTAGAAGTGCCAGGAAAAGGTTAACATCATAGGGCTTATGCTATTAAAGTGAGGCTAGAAAAGGTTACACATTTCCAGTGGGAAAAATTACAGGTTTGACAGTCTGTTTTGATATTTCTCCTGTATCTTTCAAGGAATGCAGAACTGCTGTTAGCATAGCAATTCTGTCCTATACCCTCTGAGCCATAATCTGCACATATTAAGTCTTGTTTTATGGAAACATAATCAAGATTTTTTTCCCCTATATACAGAAGTGTCAAAAGGGATGTATTACTGACAAAACACCAGCCTATTTGAGAGCTTCATTTCTGAACAGTCACTATATCCAGGCTTGGCATACATAACCTTATACATTTGTTTTTAATGTAAATCCTGAAACCACATGGAAAATAGCATGCAGTATATTTATTACTTGACATTCCGATTCACCAGTATTAAAATGCATCTACATTTTGGTTTCCTTGGGATTCCTAAGCAAAAAATTCTGTGAGCTCAAATAGTAAAAATCATAAAGCTGAGGTCCTATTCAAGAAAAAAGATAGTGTTCTTTTTATGTTTTAGTTATTTGGCAGAAAATGAGTGTAATTTTCATGAGTCTCCTCTCACATTCTTGAAGGCGGATCATTCTTTTAAATGCTTCTGTTTAGTTGTAAATTATCACACATCTTTACACAGCACTAAATATTACATTAAGCACAACCATTCAGTTCTGATACACTGGGTATGGGAACCTACTCAACAGGCATTGTTTTGATAGATCCAATACAGGCAGTCCCCAAGTTACGCGGATCCGACTTATGTCGGATCCGCAGATACAAACGGGGATTTTCTCGCCCCGGACGACGGGAGCGGTGGACGCCCGGTCCCGCCGCCCCCGTCCTCCGGGGCGAGAAAAGCTGCTCTGCCTCTCCCTGGTCTGCTGGGGGGGGGGGGGGGGAAGAGGAGCCAGATCAGCCGCGTGATCCTGCCCGGGTCCTCCTCGCTTTGCTCAGCATCTCCCTGGTCTGCAGACCAAGGAGACGCTGAGCAAAGCGGCGGAGGACCCGGGCGGGATCACGGCGCTGATCTGGAAGCACCACGATCCCGCCCAGGTCCTCCTCCGCTTTGCTCAGCATCTCCCTGGTCTGCTGGGGGGGGGACACAGCTAGTGCGCCCCCCCCCAGCAGACTAGGGAGACGTGGAGCAAAGCCCCGGGCCTGTGGTAGAGCAGGTGAGGCGCTGCCGGTTGGTCCCGCAGCACCGCTCCTTGGTGCTACTGGACCAACCCAGCAGCACCCCAGCTGCTCTGCCCCAGGTGTCCTGATTCAGCCGCTGCTGAAACTGACCAGCGGCTGACTACAGTAAGCCCCTGTCCCGGGCTTCCTGGAATCAGCCGCTGATCAGTTTCAGCAGCAGCTGACTTGGGGATGCCTGGGGTTCTTAAGTTGAATCTGTATGTAAGTTGGAACTGGCGTCCAGATTCAGCCGCTGTTGAAACTGATCAATTTCAGTAGTGGCTGAATATGGACGCCAGTTCCGACTTACATACAGATTCAACTTAAGAACAAACCTACAGCCCCTATCTTGTCCATAACCTGGGGACTGCCTGTAGTCTTATTTTCCCCAGATGCAGGATTTCATGAATTAAGTAACCTAACTGAAGGTACAAAAGTGGATGTAATCTCCACAATTTACTTTCTTATACATAAATATTATTGCAATGTAATTAAGGAAAAATAAGATCACCAAGAACGTTCATCCTCGTTCTAACTAAACACCACAGAACAACACACTCCTATGGAACTAGCCAGTAAAAAATGACCTGCTTCATTCTCCCATTACACCTCCCTTGTCTAAAGAAAAAAAAATAAGAAAAAAATAAAACCAAACCTCCTGGAATACTATGTATTCATTCAAAAATATATTATAGTCTAAGCAAATTGTTTCCTATCTTCAATGAGCATGTAGGATTAATTTGTTTTATTATATTTTGTAGGAAATAGCTGAATATTGCATTTTGTCCCAAGAGAAACAAGGTTTGTGGTATCCATTAGTTCAGGGGTCCCCAACACGGTGCCATTTGTGTGTGCCTGCCAAGTGCTCGGGGCTGGCCGGCCTGGCCCTGGGCACATGGTGCATGCATGGTGCCGGAGCCAGCCCAGGTGCATGGTAAGCGCCGGCCCCGGGAGCACGGCAAATTGCCCACTCGCACCCCGGGTGCGTGGCGTTTGCGAGAGAGCGCCGGCCCCAGGCGCGTGGCGCTTGGGAGGGCCTCCCCCCGAGCACGCGGCTATGGGGGGGGCCGCCCCTGGGCATGCATGTGTCCCCGCCCTCTGGCGCCTGGCAGGCGAACGGCCACGTCCCCTGGCGCCCGGCAGCCTCTAAAGGTTGGGGACCACTGCATTAGTTATATATAATCTGAAATCATAATATGTACTGTGGTTTGACATTTAGGCATGGTTTACCATATGAGGGTGCTCTTGTACATATCAGAATACACTTTTCCTTCTGGTGTAGTAAATTAAGAAAGTCTCTGGTCTCATTATCCATAATGTGTTCCTCACATTCATTGTTTTAACTTATCACAGGCTCTCCAGGGCTGTTTATTGGCTGTACTGCAGCCTAGAATCCCTGTACCAAGGATGATGATCACTATCCTCAGACTTGCCTCCTGCTTGAAGCTAGTGAGGCAGGCAGATTGTGGCTGTTCATGACGTGGTGCATTGTTCCTGAAATTCTCCTCTAGCCACTTACACTCACTAATGCGTTCGCTACAGAAACCTATAGGGGCTTCAAGGGCACCCACTAGGCCCCTGAGAATCAAATTGGGTTTTTTATTTGTTGGCAAACCCTAATTACATTTAGGTAACAGTGAAAGCTGTAGAAACTTAATGAATCATTGAAAATTTGGTTCTCAACACACACTCAGGGAGCAAATCTGCTGAAGTGAGGTCATTTTTACCAAGGCATGTTTCAGAATAAAAACGTATTTTTAAAACCTATTCACTTACCATGTTTTTCCAATATTTCTCTTTCCACATTTGCAGGCAGACCATGATCTCCCCCTAGTCATGGATCGTGTGGGATTTGTCTGCAGAGCCAGGGCTGGGAGCTGCAGCCCTCCGATGGAGGTAGGAGGCAGCTCTGGCTGAGTAGGGGTGGCTTGGATGATAATCTTCCCACCTCCTCTGCCCACAGAAACTAGATTTTGGGTCCCTGGTCAGTAGTTCTGACAGGACACTGTCAGTCCCCTTTTACAATTGGACTTTCTGGTCAAAAATTGGCCACTATTTTCCGGCGACTTCTTTGCCAGCTTCAAAAGGTTATCA
The DNA here is from genome assembly GCF_049634645.1 of Pelodiscus sinensis. Classification (NCBI taxonomy): domain Eukaryota; kingdom Metazoa; phylum Chordata; order Testudines; family Trionychidae; genus Pelodiscus; species Pelodiscus sinensis. The sequence continues at coordinate 252,737,953 of NC_134711.1, forward strand.
GAAACCTCTTACCAAGTGACTTCATTGCTAGGTGACCTCTCCCTTACTAAATCACTTCTGGTTGGGAACTAATTTGCTGTTTAGAATGATTCCATTTTAATGAGTAATCACTTAACTCTCACAAGTTTTTGTGGGTTTTTTTAGCCAATAGTTGGAATTTCAGTCCAACATGGAAGCAACAAGACAACTGATTTAGGAAAAGGCTGCACCCTTCAAAATGTAATTGTAAGCTTGGTAAAGATAAATACAGAGAGTTCATAATCTCATACAGAATTAAGAAATTATGCAAAGGAATTCCCAGTTCATTACAATGGTCAAACTATAAGAACACCAACTTACATATATTAAATTAGGTTGTCCATTGGCTTTATCTTTCTTTTAGTATTCAAACAAATATCAGGTATTGATGGAAAATCTCTGCAAACACTGAAAGTTTCACAAGTTTCATCACAGATTATTTTTAACCTAAAATTAATTACAATAACTTGTTGTTTCTTATATCCTTGTTTAAAATTATTCAGTCATTCAATCAGATACAAAAAATGAACAGCAAATATTCAAAACAGTGTCCCATGGATCAATTGGCCATCAACTTTTTGTTGAAAACTATGTAATATAGTAAATATCCTATATATTCAGAAAAATGTGGATTCATTCATTACTTGCTAAAAAGGCCAAAGTTGTTAAAAATGTACTATTAAAATAGTTTGAACAGCTATAGCTGTTAAATTGCTAGGCCACTCTTAGACAAATTCAGGCAGTTCTACATTTTGCTCTGAGAGCACTGGGAAAACATGATTACTGAAAGACAAAAATAGAGCAGTATTTTTTTTAAGGCTTCACAAAAGTTATTTTAATGAAGAGCGTGGTAACAAAAAAAGTGATAGATAGTGGTGTCCCTTTGCAATTCTTTTAATTTTTATTATCTGTATACAAAATGCTTTTTAAAGGAAACAACATAGAATTTAACTTTGAGGTAGCTCAAATAAGAAAAAGACACGAGATTTACTTTCAAAATGTCAAGGTTTTTTTGTGTCAAAATATAATGAAGTTTCAACTCCAAAGCTAGCATTGTAAAAATCAAAAATATGCAGTAAGAACTTTGAAATCCTAGGCAATTGATAGAAATGTCTTCAAGTCAAGAGATTTTCCTACTTTGTTACAGTAAAGCAAACTAGAAAAATACAAATGTATTTTAATGGTGTGCTTTCACATTTCCATCAATATATGATGTAAAAGCACAACAGAATGAGAGGCTAGCCTATAGAAGATGTATACAAAATTAAGAACATTTTATTCCATGTGTATTTATCATAGTACACATAGTTTTGAAAGACAATGTTAAATGCTGCCTCTGGTCAATTCACTGCCAAACTCCTTTTGATGTAAAGCAAGTTTGTTTACAGGGCCCTTAACCTAAAAGGGATGGCTTCTACTCAGGCTCAAGGGCTAACTTAGTTTCAAATGTACTTATTCAAGTTGGATATTGGAGAAATATTCTACGTGTAGACAAGTTGATCATAATGATTCCTTCTGGCCTTAAAACTGATGAAACAGATGTCAACAAAATAGCACTTAGAGGCAGAGCACTCTTGATTTTGTGTATTTGCAGTACTTCAACAGGCACTAATACAAACAAAATTCCAAACATGCTAACAAGAACAGATGTTTCCTACATGAATGTAGACCATTTTTATCTAAGCCTCTGGTGCTTGCTGATGTCATTGAGCTCTCCTTGACACTTAGCACTGTCAGTGGAAATTTCACCACAGGGAGTAACAGTGGTTTATATTTCAATCGTCTGCTGCCAAAAGGCATATTCTGACTGCTCGTTTGTATTCTAGGGACAGAATGTTCATCACAGATGAAGTAATTTTTCACACAAAAATTAAAAATCATTAACTTTTACATATGGCAATGTAATCTGTGGGATTTCTCTGATAGTGGGCTGCCTCAGCTACCTGTGCCCAGCCCCACCATCATCATCACAATTCAGCTGTCAAAGTAAATGCTTTGATTTACATAAAGAATCCTGTAAAAGAAGAATCATCTGTGTGTAAGCTGTTGATACTTGCAGATTTGAAAGCACCTTTCATTACATCCTTAAGATGAAAAACAGTGGGAAGCTGATTTGCTCAAATGAAAATATTTTGCCTGGCCCTTTTCCAAATGGCTTGGAGATATGTAAGAGCCTGGGGATATACAACCATCAGAGTTAACCATAATGCTGTGTTTCTGCATACACACAGGAAACATTACAAAGCCACCCACCAGTACCAATATAGGTAAGGCTCTTTTCAGCATAACCCTGATTTTCAGGGAGTTCTTACCTCTGCAGTAACATTCATTCCAGGTGATATCTTACGTAAAGAATCTAAGCTGTGGGATTCACATCTAGAAATGGATTTTTATATACATTTTAAATCATTTATTTTTAAGTTATAGGTGGGAAAACAGAATCTAAGATGCCTTCTCAATATGCCTTCTGCCACAGTTTGCACAATGGTTATATTCATAAAACTACTTGTTTTCAGTTTTCATGGTAATTTTTGATATTTTCCTGGAAAAAACAAGATTAATAATCACAATTAGGACTCTTAATTGATTAAATAGTGATTGTAATTAATCACATAATTAATCACAAAATTAATCACACAGTTAAACAATAATGGAATATTATTTATTTGAATATTTTGATGTGTTTATATTTTCAATATGTTGATATAAGTTGCAACAAAGGATGTAAAGTGCACACTGCTCATTTTATACTTTATGTTTGAATTCCAATATTTGCACTGTAAAAAACAAAATAGTATTTTTAAATACTCCCATTACAAGTACTGCACTGAAATATCTTTATCATAAATTTGTAGATTTTGTACAAAAAAATACATTCAAAAATAAAACAATGTAAAATTTTATAGCCTACAACCGAATTCTTGTTCAGCAAATTCACATTTGCAGGAGATAATTCTGCCCCCTTTTTGGTTACAATGTTACCAGAAGTGAAAACAGGCATTCACATGGCACTGTTGTAGCTAGCATTCCAAGTATTTACATGTCAGTTACACTAAGGATTTATATGAAACTTCATGCTTCAACCACCACTAAGAAGATATGTGTCCATGCTAATGAAGGATTCTGTTCAGTAATGGTCCAAAGCAATGCTCATTTTCATTAACCAAGTCAGATCGTTGATCTTCTTTTATAGTTCAGTTTCTATAGTTTCTGCATCGGAATGTTGCTCTTTTAAGACTTCTAATAGCATACTCCACACTTCCACACTTCCTCCCTCTATGATTTTGGAAGGCACATCATATTCTTAAGCCTTGGGTTGAGTGCTGGAGCTATCTTTAGCTTCACTTTATGCAGTGAAAATGTTCTTAAATTGAAAATAGTTGCTGGGTCATCATTCAGTCCTGCTACAACTTGTAATATATGGCAGAATGTGAGTAAAACAAAGCAGGAGGCATTTAATGCTCCCTCTACCTCCCCCCCTCAAGAGTTCAGTCAGAAATGTAATTAATACATTTTTAATGAGCATCATCAACATTTAAGTATGCACTCTGGAATGGTGGCTGAAACACAAAGAGGCATACAAATATTTAGCATATCTGGCATGCAAAAACCTTACAATACTGGCTACAACAGGGCAGTGCGAACACATAGTCTCATTTTCAGGTGACACAGAAATTAAGAAGCAGGCAGCATCATCTCCCATAAATATAAACAAACTTGTTTCTGTAAGTGATTGCCTGAACAAATAGGATTGAGTGAACTTCTAGGCAGTAATGTTTTATACTGTTTTGTTTGGAGTGACATTTTGTTAAAAAATCTACTTATGTAAGTTATGCTTGTGAACTTATGAACTGAACAATACTATTTATTTTGTGTATCATCTTGTAGAGCACTGTTCACTTTATATTCTGTGTTGCAATTGAAATCAATACAACTGAAAATGTAGAAAAATCCAAAAATATTTAATACATTTCAATTGATATTCTGTTTTTAACAGTGTGATTAAAATGGCAATAAATAATGAATAATTATTTTAGTTAATCGCATGTGGGAACTGCATTTATTAATGACCCTAATCACAATTATACCATTAGAAAAGCAACTTCTTAGAATATGAAACAACACCTTTTCTTTGTAATTCAGTAGAAGATATTAAGTATGAAGAATTCAATATAAACATTATATATGCCAAAATTTGTAATTCTGACCAAGAGAGAGTTTCCACTAACGTCAGTATGAGTTCAGCTTGAGTAAGATTGAAGGACACTGCAGAACATAGTGATGGAAAAAGAGGTCCTCAATTTCTGGTGTGGCTTTGTTTTCACTGCCAAAAAAATTGTGTTTTACCATGATTGTGAGCTAGTCCATTGTTAAATCCTAGTGGAGACAATATACCATTAAGTTTTCACCATGAAGTAGTCAGGCAAAGCCAACAGGATACCTCTGCCCTTGGTTGACCTCAGCTAGTTTACTACGTGGTAAAATTAGGTGCTTTGTCTCCAGCAGGATTTTACAGCTTATGTTACCATGTGTTAGATATTCCACAGTAACCAGACACATGTCTGGCATTGAAGATGTAGCCTATATTTATTATCTGTACACAAAGTCCATTGGTACAATCTCTGGTTCTTTCTGGGACCTGTGAAGGATGTTTGCACCATGTGGGGAAAGACAGAATTTAGACTCCTGAGAGAAGGGAGGGGCAGACTTGATTGTTTTGAATCATAGAATCATAGAACCATAGAGCTGAAGGAGACCTCAGAAAGTCATCAAGTCCAGCCCCCTGCTCTAGGCAGGACCAATCCCAACTAAATCAACCCAGCCAGGGCTTTGTCAAGCTGAGACTTAAACATCCCACGAGGCATACCGGGGAGGTCGACAAATGCCTTTGATGTCGACCGCGGAGTGTCCAGACTACCGTGTTGTGCTGCCAAAGAGCTGATCGGCACAGTGTGGCAGCCATTTAAATTTAAATGAAACGGCGATTATTTAAATCGCCGCTTCATATGGGTATGTCTAGTAAACTAATCTACATGGCTCTGGCAACATAGCCATGTAGTCTAGACATACCCTAAGTGGCAGAATGGCTCTTGTGCAAGAGGGGGGTTTTGTGCAAGAAGGAGCAGTGTAGACTGCTCCTTCCAGCATAAAAGCCCTTGCGCAAAATGGCGGTTTATTAGGTATGCAAATGAGGTGTTGCAATATTCATTGCAGCCCCTCATTTGCATATCTTCTTGTGCAAGAATGCGCTATGTAGACATAGCCATAGATTGAACTGTTTCCACAAGGCTATGAGTCTGAACAATTGTCTGTTTGAGCTCAAGAAGGAATATTTTAACACAGTGCATAATTGACGAAGTGTCTAGGTGGATTCTTTGCCTTCCTCACATTATCTTGGAGATCCAGTTTTAGATTAATGTCTAAGGATAATAACTATATATATTTTTTTCCCCTCAACAACTTTCCCCTCGGTACGTGGCTCTTTGCACTCTATCCACCGCTATTTTGGCTCTTTGTCTGTAATGGATTAGCCACTCCTGCCCTATTAGCCTGAAGGGGGGGAAAAGGCAGCCTTAAATCTTAAAAGGTGAGGTTTCCATAGTGTCCACCCTTTTTCTCCCTTGTAGGGTAAGTGATAGGCTCCAAAGGTAGACTAAATTCTAGAGGTTAGGCTGAAGAAGATAGGGGGAAGCTAACAATAAATAGCACTTCCAACAAAAACAAATATGCTAAACTAACAGAAAGACAGAGACACACCATAGAAGCAAAACAATTCAGAGCTTAAACTAAAATGGCATCCACAACTTCTTCCACAGTTTAGATTTATTTAGTGGATATGCTACTGAAATTTCTAGACACAATGGATTTTGTCAAGGATGGAATTTCATTCTTAACCCTTCATTCTGTTATTTTAGCATTTTGTCAGGTCATCAGTTATCCAAAAATACTGTACAGTAGTTACTTTCATACTTTTATTGGAAGGCTTGTTTTAACTGACTTTTAAAGGCCAAAGGTCACCCCCAGAAGATATTCATGAAAGGATTTTTTTTAAAGCCTGTTCTCAATTATTTGAAACTGAAATCTGAGCTGGTGGAAAACAAAGAACTGTGTGGGTTGCCTTGATGTGAACATTTACTCTATAAGCATGTCACAAAATCAATATACTCCACAATTTACAGCTCAGGGCTTTTATTCATTTAACTGCTTTGTGTTGATATTGGAGATTCATTAAGGATGTTTCACTGTGTATAAAAGATTCCTGTAAACTGATGCCAAACAAATGTACTCTTTTAACAGGTCTATTTCTTCAGCAAGAGCATTATTTTCCAACATACTGATGAAATGCAGTCAAGTATTATTATTGTTATGATACCCTTGGAGTCTCCCTCAAATTCATATATTCTTATGCAGTCTTAAAGGCTGGAGTCTGAGAAGTGCTGAACAACTCCCAATTACTATAACTCGGGATGAGGCTCTAAGTAATTTATAGGCTCAATCATAAAAACATATTGGATAAATTTGGCATGATTGGGATTGTTACTAATTTAGGTGGAAGCAGATATTTCCCACCATGATCTTACCAACATACAAAAACCAGCACATGCTCTACCACATGCACAAAATCATTACAAGGGAATATTTTTTTAAACCATCAAATGCTTGCAATAACACTGGCATGTTGTGCAAAAGCATACTGTAAATCTCTCTCTACAATGTTGGAAAGATTATAGAATTTAATCATTCAGCTACATATCCTTCAGTCTTTGGAGAGTCTCCTTAGTCTGTGTATCCTTCTGAATACACTCTGTCCCTTTTCACTCTGAACTAATGTTGTTTTTATCTTGGTGGGGATAAATGTCCTGCTAATTATTTTGGCATATTTGTCAATGTATTCCTCTCCTATTTGGTGCCTTCAGTGTAAGGAAGTCAGGTTGCTGCTTTTCTAACATAGTGGCCAAGATTGGATAATGAGAGGGCTCCATCAGTTAACACTCCTTCTACACTGAGGAAGGAACAGAGCTGCTCTTTGAGTAAAATGGTCACAATAATAGCATAGGGTAGATTCAACCAACCAAGAAATCAAAGTCAATACCATGGGCTTTGTCTAATCAGAATAAACAAGTCACCTCCAAATTCTAAAAAAGAGCATGGGAAGGATTTGTTTCAATTTGAAAAATGGTTACAACCTCAAAAATTAGCAGGGACAAGATTGGAGCATAGGACAGAGGGGCTACCTAAACAGACTTCCCTTCTACATTGAAGAGGGAACAGATTACATAGCTGGTTCTTGAGAAATGTGGCCAAGCTCCTCCAGGGTTGTCCTGAAAAGTGTGACTCTCTGTATCTTAGGCATCATCTGGATGAAAAGGACCAGCTCCACTAACTCAGCATCACCATAGACATGTGCTGATGGCTACTCTACTTTCTGTTCAAAATTTTGTTCTTCCAGCAGTGCTCTTAACACCGGACCCTCTGAACAACCTACTTTCAATCACTCAGATCAGATCAGTGCCACTATAACCTTTCACAGTCTAATTAATAAATAAATCAGGGACAAAACATACACCTGTGATCTTCTTGTATGAGGCAGCAATTTACTGCCATTGGGCTTCTCAGTCACAGGTACAGAAGATCCAAAGATTTAAGTTATTTATACTAATTTCAATATATTTTCCCAACCCTATCTTTCCATTCAGGCCCACCAACATCAATTCCGGGCCTCATGACAGAATAGTTAAGGGACTCCCCTTCATGCACAAATCATGCCTGCACAGACATGGTCTGCCAGACATTTGGGCAGTGGTGTATCTGCACTGTCTGGAGCCCAGTGTTCTGCCAGGTATGCATGATCATCCAACATAGCCAGGGCTTCCACACGCCCACCTGGCAGAATTGCCAACTCTCTAAAGGTGCAAACCCAAAAACCCCTGCCCTGCCCCCTGTCTTGTCATTTCCCTGAGGCTATGCCCCTGTCCCATCTCTTCCAGAGACCCATCTCCCACTAACTCCATCCGGCTCCCTTTCTCACTCGCTTTCGCCTGGCAGGGAGCTGGGTGCACAAGGGGGTGTGGAATGCGGGCTCTGGGAGGGAATTTGGGTGTGGGCTCTAGGCTGGGGAAGGGGTTTAGGGTGTGGGAGGGCTTAAGGGGTCAGTGCTCCTGAGCAGCATGTATAAAAGGCAAGGGAAGCAATGCCTCCCCCTGGGTCTTAGTGCTCAATGTTTACCGTCTTCCTATCCCTATTTATTCTGACTGTTCCTGAAGGCTCACACAGCAGGCTGTTGCAGCTAGCAGAGTCGTGACTCCTCTTCTGAAGTGTATATGTCAACTTAAAAAAGAAAAGCATTCCAGCTTGCCAGAGCTATTAGCATAACGTGTGAAAAATCCATTAAGTGGTATTGAAACTATTTAACAGGTATATCTCAATATTTACTGAAAAAAACAGTGGCGCATTACTATAGCTACAGGACCTTAGTTTAAAATTTGCTTTAACTATTTCATTAATTTTTGGCTGAAGATTATAAAATCACATCTCTAAAAAAATCCCTGCCTAAATATTTAGATACCAATCTGAATATTCAGCTTTAGCCTTAAGTGCTTGGCTCTTCAGACATAAAATTTTTTAAAATAAATTTGTCAAAGGACCTTATTGAAAATACACATTTTCATTTTAATTACTATAGTATAAAATTTTGCTTCCAGAGTACCTACTTTTCTTTTACCTCTACCCCCTTTCCCCTCCCATCTATGAGGAGGTAACTGGCTCTGTGCATATAGGGAAGTCAGTGGATGTGATATAACTTGACTTTAGCAAAGCTTTTGATATGGTCTCCCACAATATTCTTGCCAACAAGTTAAGGAAGTATGGATTGGATAAATGGACTGTAAGGTGGATAAAAAACTGGCTAGATTGTTGGGCCTAATGGGTAGTGATCAACAGCTCAATGTCTGGTTGGAAGTCGATTTCAAGTGGAGTGTCCCCAGGATCAGTTTTAGGGCCGTTTTTATTTGACATAAGAATCCCAAGCACTGTTACAGGGTGGGGACTGTCTCGCTAGGTAGCAGTTCAGCAGAAAAGGACCTAGGGATTACAGTGGATGAGAAGGTGGATATGAGTCAACAGTGTGCCCTTGTAGCCAAGAAGGCTAATGGCATATTAGGATGCATTAGGAGGAGCACTGCCTGCAGATCTGGAGAAGTGATTATTCCCCTTTGTTTGACCCTAGTGAGGCCACATCTGGAGTATTGTGGCCAGTTCTGGGCCCCCCACTATAGAAAGGATGTGGACACATTGGAGAGGGTCCAGCGGAGAGTAACAAACATGATTAGGGATCTGGAACACTTGACCTATAAGGAGAGGCTGAGAGATTTGGGCTTATTTAGTCTGCAGAAGAGAAGAGTAAAGGGGGATTTGATAGCAGCCTTAAACTTCCTGAAAGGAGGTGCCAAAGAGGATGGAGAGAGGCTGTTCTCAGTAGTGATGGATGAAGAACAAGGAGCAATGGAGTCCTAAGTTACAGTGATGGAGGTCTAGGTTGGAAAAACTATTTCACTAGAAGGGTGGTGAAGCACTGGAATGGGTTACCTAGGGAAGTGGTGGTATCTTCATCCCTAGAGGTTTTTAAGTCTCGGCTTGATAAAGCCCTGGCTGGGTTGATTTAGTTGGAATTGGTCTTGCTTCGGGGAGGGGTCTGGACTCAATGACCTCCAGAGGTCCCTTCCAGCCCTATGATTCTAAGAGGGTCCCAGAGGGACAACATTCCTTTTCTCTCAGATAGCTAGACAAATGAATTCCCCTTTTACTTCTGGCCATTTGATGAACTAGTTTTAAGAGATCCCTTCAGCAAAATCAATAACGTCCCCAGGCATAAAATACTTGGATATATCTAAAATCTTTAAAAACATATTTTAACATAAACATATAAAGAATTTTCCTAAAGATTTCTTGTTAAGAAAATCACACAAAATAAATTAGTGTTCCTTTTTTTTCCTAAATGAAATGAACATTATTGTGAATACACTAAACTGCTCTGGCTGATTAATTTAAAATAATGTCTTTGTATGAGTGAGTTTAAGTATGTGGTAATGTAGCATGATTATTTTATGTAGGTTTAGAGAGTATTTAAAATATAAAATCATCTTAGAAATACTGATGAAGAAAATGAAAACCAGCGAAGGGCTGCACTGTGTATCACATAGGCTACATCTACACTGGCATGATTTTCCGGAAATGCTTTTAACGGAAAAGTTTTCCGTTAAAAGCATTTTCGGAACAGAGCGTCTAGATTGCACTTTTTGCGGAAAAGCGTCCATGGCCAATCTAGACGCGCTTTTCCGCAAAAAATCCCCAATCGCCATTTTCGCGATCGGGGCATTTTTGCGGAAAACAAATCTAGCTGTCTACACTGGCCCTTTTGCACAAAACTTTTGCGCAAAAGGGACTTTTGCCCGAACGGGAGCAGCATAGTATTTCCGCAAAAAGCACTGATTTCTTACAGTAGGAAGTCAGTGCTTTTGCTGAACTTCAAGCAGCTAGTGTTGACAGCTGGCTAGTTCTTCCAGAAAAGCATCTGATTTTCCGGAAAAACTGGCCAGTCTAGACACAGCCATAATGTTTAATGTATTCCACAGGACAAATGACTTGCCCTTACTACAAAGTTTTTGCAAATAAATCTCTGGCAATCTTCAGGGTATATCAAAAAACCTTTGACTGACATTTTTTTATTCTCAAATGTAATGCTTCTAATTGAGTACTTCCTGCATGTTCAGCCTGTCATGCACTGGAAAACATTTTCTTTTACAGAGAAATTTTAGAAGAGGGTGTTTTTTTTCAAATATAATTTGCTACTTTGGGGTTCAGGGATCTGGTTGGAATGGGTGAGCAGAGAGACAAGGGAGACAGTGAGGTGGGTGGGAGGTAGGGCAGTGGGGGGGGGTGGTGTCTGGGTGGAGTATGGGGAAGGCCACTGTCTGGGGAGCTTGCCTCCACAAGCAGCAGTTTCGCCTATCGCCATATTGGTGCTTATCTCAGGCAGCTCCTGAAAGGTACCAGTGCACCATTCTAGCAATGGTTCCTAGACAGTGGGACCATAGAGTCTCCGCAGCACATCACTGCTCGTAGGTACTTCCCTTGTGGTCCTATCGGCTGTAGTTCCTTGTCAATAGGATCTGTGGGATCAGCACTTGGAGCAGGGGCAGCATGGAGCAATCTCTCCCCACCCAAGGCTTCAGGGACGATATCCATTGCTTCTTGGAGCTGCACAGCATAAGGTTGGGCAGAAAGACTGCCTTAGCTGTGCTACCAGCGGTAGAGGCAAGGGACCCCCAGGGCCTTTTAAATCACCCAGGATCCTAGCAAGTATCCCCTTGTGTCTCTCCCCATACAGCAGGCCTGGTTTCATTTCTGAAAACATCCACAATGGCAAGGTTTCTAACTTTTCTGGTTGTGAATGTCTCCTGGACTTCCATTTGTGAGTGTGGTCAGTTCAATTTGTATCAATGCACTGGTGTTCTTCAGAGACTGCTGCCAGGAAAAGTGTGTTATGTCAGCATAGGAGTATGTTCCCTGCATATATCTTCCTGATAATAGGTAGAAATACAGAAAAATACAGAAAAAATAAATCCTATGTGAATTTTGTACCTGTCTTTCTGATTCTTGGTATTATGTAGTGGTGAAAGCTATAGTTAAGGTTAAAACTTCCCTTCAGTTATACAAATGTGAAATAGAGGGTTTAAGTGAAATGGAAACCTCAGTTATGGAATCTCCACAGCTGTTTCTACAATCCTTGGCTTTTATCACTCAAAATCTTTCAGAAAAAAATCTTTTTTTCAGCAGTTTTCCCTCAGAGTAAAAGGTAATTTGGGCTATGTCTAGACTGCAGGCTTCTTTCGAAAGAGGCTCTTTCGAAAGCATCTTTCGAAAGAGCCTCTTTCGAAAGATTGCGTCTAGACAGCAGGCGGATCTTTCGATAGAGGAAATCCGCTTTTTCGAAAGAGAGCACCCAGCGAGTCTGGATGCTCTCTTTCGAAGACGGCCTCTTTACATTGAAGAACGCCTTCCTTCGAAAGAGGAACTTTCGAAGGAAGGCGTTCTTCCTCGTGAAACGAGGTTTACCGCCATCGAAAGAAAAGCCGCGTTCTTTCGAAATAATTTCGAAAGAACGCGGCTTGAGTCTGGACGCAGGGGAAGTTTTTTCGGGAAAAGGCTACTTTTCCCGAAAAAAACCCTGAGTCTGGACACGGCCTTGGGGAGGTCACGTGGTAGGGGAGAAGGTGGAGTCAAGGAGGAAAATCTGTCAATCCACTTTAGAGTTATATATTTGTGAGAAAGAAAAACAAATAATTCTGATACACACAGTTTATGACATATTTTGATAGCAAGTATCTAAAAAACAGATCTAGTGTATATGGTTAGCCTTCAGTGAGAAACAGTATCTAATAACAGATACATTTGCATTGTGTTTTTCATTCTGATGTCTGAGTATCCAAGTTGCTAAGTTTCATTTTAAATGTATTTAAGAAGAGAAGGTACAAACAATATTTTTCCTGGAAATCTGTAGAACGAAATGTACAAAGATTTAGTGCTCAAGAAGTGGCTATTTCTAAAGATTTTAGTGGCTCATTATGAAGTCAAGCTCTCAGCTCTATGGGAGGATGGAGGGCACAGATGAGAGGGAAGAGATGCCAAAAGTCCAAAAAGGAATAAAAGGTATGAAGCATTAGTAGATGGTTAAAGGGATATCTTACAAACAGTGTATGAAATTCTGGAAAACTACCGATGCTATGAGGTTTTGCTTTTCCAGATTTTTACTTAAATTCTCAGCCTTGGCTCTGCATTTCTATCTACATTTGCACTTAATGAAATAAGCAGTATTGATACTATATTTGCACACCCACCCAGCTCACTGACCTAATACAGTCATGATGATAGGAGTTTATCATGAGAATGATCAGCTAACATTGTTCTGCAAATGGAATTGCATCTCTTGATTTATCAAGGACAAAATATGTAATGTAGCTCTGAGCCGTTTTTCCCCCTTATTTATTTATTTATGTATGTATTTATTTACGTATTTTATACAGCCATCAAGTTGATTTATGGCTTGCATTAGATAAATTCAGTGACGGCAGTCTTTTGCTGCAAAACAAATAGACCAAATTAACCATTCTGCACACAACACTTCTAGACAACACCACTACATGGGTAGGTTCAGCACTTTGAAGATAATAATTTAATGCTCACTCTCACCTATTTAGCAGTTACCCTGTAAGAGGATCAGTCCATTATAAGAAAGGGAAAAATGCATCTATCAAGTACTCAGGACCTCTGCTGATGTCTCTTGAGCAACACTCAATACAAATGAGGGCCTGAAATGAGGGACAAAGGTGAATTTTTATTCAATATTGGTAATTAATTATTGTTTTCCATAGGTTAATTGAGTGCAATCATAGAATATTGTGTGTCATTTCATTACCTAGGTATCAGATGGACTTCAATTTGCATTCCCTGCTAAATTAGTTAACCCTAGCCTTTCTTGGCCAGTGGAATAACACTGGAGAAAGAGGTCCCCTGACCCGTCTTGTCCTTTCTGATTTCTTTTTAATTGTTGACATTTCCCTAAGCCATAATTGTGTTCTCAACTTTTAAAATAAGTGTTCCTTTGTTTTAAGGTAAAAAAGAACAGGAACAACTGAAAAACAAAAGCACATTAATAAAGCACTGAAAATAATCTAATTCTGTAATGTAATGGGACTACCTAAGGTTTTTTTGTTCTTGCAATTATTATAATCAGCAGAGCCAATAGCTTGCCCAGGTCCCTTGGAGAAAGTAAGGGGCCTCTTCTCCACACCCTCAGAAGGGACCTGGGCAGAAGGGGTGGGTTTAGCTAGGCAGCCTCAATACCACCCGGAAAGCACCATGACTCCCCCAGGAAGTCTAAGGGCTGCCTGGAGTGTGCCACGTAGCACTCTGGCAGCAATTTAAAGGGCCTAGGACAGTCAGTAGCCGTGGTGGCACTGGCCCTTTTGTATTTCTGGCCCCTGGGACATCTGCCCCTTTTGCCCCCTCTGATGACAGGCCAGACTATCATGTGCCTTGACTTTCCTTTTCTTATCCCTGTGCAATTCTCATGGCTCTACTGACCACCATACAGAAGCAGGCAGTCAGGAAACCCAAACACAGCACATATCGAGGTTATAGGTACTAACAAGAAAATTTTGGATTCCCTGATATAAATCAATTGTAAGGGTCTTCATTTCACAATGACTTCCCCTTGTTCCCCTGCCTCACAAATATGACTTCTAGGATTCTAGGTTCTATAACTCCAATGAAAATGTAACTCTGCTATCTCACTCAGCTTCCAGTTTCTTGTTGAACTTTCTAATAGTGATCAAGGCCACATACATAAATTATTACATTTTATAGATGAATTAACTAAGATCTAAGATCCAGAGATCTGATGCAATTTTTGTGAGAAGCTCCATTGGTCTCCTGGATACTAAATGAGTCTGCTACTTCCAAATCAAGTTCTGTCATAAACCTTGTACTCTTTGTGTCTTTTTAGTAAGGGTTCACAGTAAAATCTCATTTCTGCAGTTAATTCTGCTTCTTCTACATATAAGAACTATGCATTAGAAAGCATATTTTTCTTAAGAAGCATATTGTCAGTTGATCTGAGTTATGAAATATAACAAAGACTTGTCATCATCAATAAAAAGGTATTGTATTCTTCAGCATGAACTGCCATGACTAACGTTATAATTTGGTTCTGCGATTTACATTTTTGTTGAAAAAAAGTTAAGCTCTAATATCTGTTTATTGTCATAAGCTTGTATAATTTTATTTGAATACTGGTGAAATAAAAATTATCAATAAAGAGGAAAAATATCATTGTAGGCTGTCTTTTTCAAGGTTATACATTCTCTCTCACACCCATTTTAAACCCAAGGTTTCTGCACCTCTTGCTACAAACAGCAACCTCTTGATTCCCAGAAATGGTTATTTTTGCTCTGACCTGTCATTGTAGGAGAGTCCTTGCACTCTGTCACAATGGAACATAATGCATGAGCATACCACATCTTTCATGATCTTTATTCTTTTTGATGATAACATAGTATATTTTGGGTTCATAATTATGTAAAAAATAAGAACAGCATTGTTGGTAATTTGAAAATATTGATGAAGATGTTTGTTTTGTGGGTTTTACAAAAATATATTTTTACCTTTATAGCAGCCCTTAAACTGGCACTCATTTTAACCTTTTATACTGTATTTTTGTATCACAAGAGTTCATTGTATCATCTGTAACCCATTGCTAATATTTGGTTAAATTCTTGAATCTTGCCTTATTGCATGAATGGTCTCATTACAATCAATGGAGCTCTTCATGGTAAAAAGTACAGTTGAAAACACGTAAAGTTGGAAGAATCTGGTCTTTTGTTTGAACTTTTAGTAAGACAATTTTCATTTAATTAAGCAGAAGCAGATGTTTGGTATATAGCCTGCACCTATAAGACTTGCAACTTATAGCAAGCATTTTTGCAAATGGCTTTTTTTTTTTTGCCTCTAAGATTTTAACAAAGATTGAAGTCTTCTCTTCCATGGAACAGTTAGCATGAATTACTCCACTCCAGCCAGCCTAGTTTGAGTACTGAGAGAAGCCACATGGGGAAAATCACTGGAGATATAAGGAGTGATTGGATTATCAGTTGATGAGTTGTGCTAACTCAAGTTTGTACTCTGTAGCTGCATTGCATTTCCACTGCATTATTACCACAAGCATCATTAGCATTCAAGCTTTAAACTGTGCTTCCAGATGACTCCTCTAGCTCAAGTTTAAAATGCCATTTGACCAAATTATAGATTTGTATGTGTGAACAGAGGTTGGATTCGAGACCACACTCAACTTCTATCTTAAGCTAACATTGCGGTGAAAGCGGTGAGGAGTCCTGTGGCACCTTATAGACTAACTGATGTATAGGAGCATAAGCTTTCGTGGGCAAAGACCCACTTCGTCAGATGCATGTAGTGGAAATTTCCAGAGGCAGGTATAAATATGCAGGCCTGACTCAGGCTGGAGATGATGAGGTGATCCAATCAAAGAGGATGAGGCCCACTTCTAGTAGCTGATCTGGAGGTGTGAATTCCAAGAGAGCAGAAGCTGCTTTTGTAGTTAGCAAGCCATTCACAGTCTTTGTTTGATCCAGAGTTGAATGTGTCAAACTTGAAGATGAACTGTAGCTCAGCAGTTTCTCTTTGAAGTCTGGTCCTGAAGTTTTTTTGCTGCAGGATGGCTACCTTGAGATCTGCAATTGTGTGTCCAGGAAGATTGAAGTGTTCCCCTACAGGTTTTTGTACGTTGCCATTCCTGATATCAGATTTGTGTCCATTGATTCTTTTACATAGGGACTGTCCATGGACACAAATCTGATATCAGGAATGGCAACGTACAAAAACCTGTAGGGGAACACTTCAGTCTTGCTGGACACACAATTGCAGATCTCAAGGTAGCCATCCTGCAGCAAAAAAACTTCAGGACCAGACTTCAAAGAGAAACTGCTGAGCTACAGTTCATCTTCAAGTTTGCAGATTCAGACTAACACGGCTACCCCTCTGATACTTGACACCATTGCAGTGAAGACAACCATGTAAGTCTTGAAAGTACAAGTGCTTGAAACTTAATAGGACTTGTGCTCTTAAGTTGCTTTGCTGCTTTTATACATTTCAAAGCATGTTCTCACATGAGGCTGCTTGTGGTTAATGTTGGAAGGGTTAGGACCAATGTTTCCATTGACATTAATGAGTGTTTTGACTTATGATTATTTTTTATGGGCACTGGCACTAGGAAGAGAATTTTTTACCTCTTTTATTTCTTCCCTATCCTGGTGCTGGCCATAGATCAGGTCTGATACTGCTACAATTTTAAGCAGCTGCTATGCTATCTAGAAATTCCTCTTTACATTATGGATCCCCACATAGTTGATTACACTGGTTGATTGATTACACGTAGTTGATTACTCTGGATTGGCGGAAAGGAGCTCTTGAAATTTAAGCATCTCTAGCAAGACACAAGCCTAATTCTTCCCAGATTTACATCAATGGCAACATTTCTTGAAATACGTACTTAAATATGGACAGTATCCTGCATTTTTATGATCTAAAACTAGCATGACATATGGAAATAAACAGTTCTGAAACCATTGATCATGGCAGCTGATCAAAAGGGAGGAATTTGGGGGGATGAAACATTTTCTGAAAAATACATCTTCTTACTGGATTAAAATGTCCAAAATTTATGGTGAGCTTTGCTGATCAGATTGCTGCACATCTACTATAACATGGCTTCCCTAGTGAGCCATTGGGTGTTTTGTTTACTTGTACATCTGCAGGTATGTCTTCTTGCAGCTCCTGTTGGCTACAGTTCACCATTCTTGGCCACTAGAAGCTGCGGGAAGCAGCATGGGCTGGGCAACTGCTTACTGCAGCTCCCATTTGCTGGAAATGGCAAACCTCAGCCTACAGGAGCTGCAAGAAGTGGTAGATGTGGATGTGCAGGCAAATAGCACATCTGTTAACCCACCAGGGCCTAACCCTGGTGAATTACATCTCGCCCATAGGCTGCTTATTGCCCACCCTGATATACATTCATGTATGGACCTATATACTGATTGTTAGTTAATGATTCCCAAATATTGTCAAAACTCCACAAAATATATTCACTTATAAGAGTCCTAAAATAAACTCAGCCTATAAATTAATGGGTAAATAAAAAATGTCTATTATTTTTATATGGAATTTCAGAAAATGACAGAAATTTTAAAATTTCATCAACAGGGTATTTGTTTAAAGGAGGTCTTAACTGACATCTACTTTTTCATATGAGATTATGATTATTTTATGGTTTAGCTTCATGTGAAGAACATTAAATTATTCAAGGGAAACTTAGTAACTAAGTAAATATTTTAGGAAGATTCCTAAGACAATTTCTCTTCCACAATAATTAACATATTATATATTTTGATAATTTCAGCAGCAAAATGATGATGTGACTTAGATTCATTTGATCATAAATCTTACTAATTTATGTAAAAACATCCACTCTTTTTGACAATATAGGGAAGATGAAACTAATATTAAATACAGCAGCTATTTCAAAGTAACAGAATGAATCAACTTGTGGAAACTGACAATATTTTTTTCCTGTATAAATCAGCACAACTTTGATATGTAGGACTCACTAAATACTTCCAAAGAACAAATTATTTGCCTTTGGAACTTACTAAATTGTGGCAAGTGTAGGATATTTATAGAGGAAAAAAGTGTTCAAAGGAGGAACATATGCCTGGACTCCCTTGCTGTAACTACTACCCCATTTCCAAAAGTGCTGCTTCAGACTATATAAGCTAATCGATGCGATATACTACATCACTATATCTAGTTTCATTGATATGGCTGGTTTTCATTTAAAGCTGCCTTCTTGTAAATGAAAACACAATTCATCCGAATATATTTATAAAGTTAAGAAACAAATAGTTTGAGCATATGAATTGAATATATGATGGACAAATTAAGACCGTAAACTCTTGGAGTCAGCAAGACTGCCCTGTAGCTGGGAACAGCAAGCTTCAGCCACTGGGAGCAGTGAGAGGGGTTTATATGGAGCCCTACTAGTAGGACTCCCATCCAATTGGGACATTTGGATATTACTCCCATACAAAATATAATGGTTTTCAATGCACCTTATCAT
This sequence comes from Pelodiscus sinensis, assembly GCF_049634645.1. Taxonomy (NCBI): domain Eukaryota; kingdom Metazoa; phylum Chordata; order Testudines; family Trionychidae; genus Pelodiscus; species Pelodiscus sinensis. The sequence goes on from NC_134711.1 coordinate 252,756,716, forward strand.
ACCTGGTACACCTCTCCCACATTGTCAATTATATAGGGAATCAATATTAAAGTATAGCTGTCTGCTACCAGCGTACAAAAGTGACTCCAAATTAATCACTGATTATTGATTATCCTATCACTAAAGCAGAATCAGAGTAAAATAACTGACTAGCTCAGTTTCTTGTCAGTTACTGAGAGATGAAAAAGTACCAAATACACCTATTAAATGGGCCTTGAATATAAATACTCTTGGAAGGGTAGCACATTATTCACAGCTTGTCAAGCCCACCGTAGCTGAAGGATATATGCAGTGTGTGCCTGCAATAGAAGCAATGAACCATAATTACCTAGATTTAGAGTCTCTCTATAATAGTACGAATGGTGGACAACATTTATGAATCACAATTAGGATTATCTCTAATCATACAACCAGTACTCGGAGATGCTTTTTTTCCAGAGTGGCAAAATAGAACAATTGAATTATCCCTAGAATTTTATACTTCCTTGGCATTCTGGGAAATATAAACACCACACACTTTTAATTAAAACAAATCTTTAAAACATCTCTGTTAATCAGACCCAACATTCTATGGCACTCTCTGTTATTCTTGACTGTCATTTTAAAAAAATTGTTTTATAACTCTTGCTGTACCTACTGCAACGTATTTCTTCCGGTGAGGGAAGGGGCAAGGGGAGAACTAAGGGGAAGGTGGGTGAGGAGAGAAAGGCGCTTGTACTGAGAGGAGAGGAGGGGGCAGGGCTGGATAAGAAAGGGGAAGGTACCTTATTGAAGGAGCAGGGTGGAGGAGAGACAAATGCGAGGGGGCCAAGAGCAGACAATGAGGGGAAAGGGCAGGAGGAGTAGGGGGATGGGAAGATGTCAGTGGAGGTAGGTGGGGGAGGGGACAGGGTAATGCTGGAAGAGGAAAGGGAAGGGGCACAGGGGGCAATGGAGGCAAGAGGGAAGAAGAGGAGAGGGGAGGAGTAGGTGCTGGGAGAAAAGGAGGTGAAAGGGGATGGACATGAGGAGGGCAGGGGATGGAGCAAGTCGTGTGTGAGGGTGCAGATGGGCACGAGGAAAACTGGGGCAGAGGGTGGTGAGGAGGTAGGCACTAGGGAGGAAGAGGGCAAGGGGGGCAGGTGTTAGGAAGGCTGGGGCAGTGAGGGAAGGGGGAGGAACCAGGAGGATGCAGGGAGTGTAGTTCTTTTGTTCTGGTGCCCTGAGCCCATCATGCATCTTAACCCACTGCCCTGAGCCCCTCATATACTCTGCCTGGATTCCTGTACCCCCACACTCCCAAGCCCCTCACAGAAAACATGAAGCTGGATTTGATCAGTTATGGTATAAACTTAAATGAAATGCGCAAAAAGATGCAGCAGGAGAACTTCCATTAAATAAAGTCTGTGAGTACAATGTTTCATTTATGCTATTATTAATTGTTATATAAGTGATCAATAATATTATGTTGTATGTTTTCAGTCATGCAAATGGGTATTCTTATACAACTCTTTGTTGACCACTTGTTCTCAATTTTGATAGAGTTTGGCTCTTTGGTTTGAAAAGGTTGCCGACTCCTGTTCAGAGGAATGATAGGAGGGAATACAATAAAGATAATGGATTCCAAGATGGAAGACTTTACCAAACACAGAGAGCTGATAAGTAAGGTCCCATGGGAAGCGAGACTAAAAGGAAAAACAGTTTAAGACAGTTGCCAGTTTTTCAAAGGGACATTATTAAAGGTGCAAGAGCAAACTATTCCACTGCATAGAAAAGAATGGAAATATGGCAAGACACCACTCTTGGTGAACCAGTAGATCTTAACTGATCTAAAAATCAAAAAGGAGTTCTACAAAAAGTGAAAACAAGTTCAAATGACAAAAGGATGAATATAAATAAATAACACAAGTATTCAGGGGCAAAATTAGAAAAGCAAAGACACAGAATGAGCTCAATCTAGAGACATAAAGGCTGCATCTAGACTGGCAAGCTTTTCCGCAAAAGCAGCTGAAAGTTGAAAAACTTGCCAGCTGTCTACACTGGCCGCTTGAATTTCCTCAAGAACACTGATGATCTCATGTAAGATTGTCAGTGTTCTTGCAGAAATACTATGCTGCTCCCGTTCGGGCAAAAGCCCTCTTGCGCAAATGTGTTTGCGCAAGAGGGCCAGTGTAGACAATACGGTATTGTTTTGAGCAAAAAAGCCCCGATCACGAAAATGGCGATCGGGGCTTTCTTGCGCAAAACTGCGTCTAGATTGGCACGGACGCTTTTCCGCAAAAAGAGCTTTTGTGGAAAAGCATCCGTGCCAATCTAGACGCTTTTTTACGCAAATGCTTTTAACGGAAAAACTTTTCCATTAAAAGCATTTGCGCAAAATCATGTCAGTCTAGATGTAGCCAATGGGTAACAAGAAAATATATCACAAATATATTAAAAGCAAGAGGCAGACCAAGGACAGGATAGGGCAATTACTCAATGAAGAGGGAAAAACAATAACAGAAAACATGGAAATGGCAGAGGTGCTGAATGACTTCTTTGTTTTGGTTTTCACCAAGAAGGTTGGTGGTGCTTGGATACCTACAATAATGAATGCTGGAGAAAAGGAGTTAGGTTCAGAAGTTCAATTGGGAAAAGAACAAGTTAAAATTTACTTAGAAAAGTTAGATGTCTTCAAGTCACCAGGGCCTGATGAAATGCATCCTAGAATACTCAAGGAGCTGATAGAGAGGAGGTATCTGAGCATTTGGCCATCATCTTTGAAAAGTCATGGAAGACAGGAGAAGGGCAAATATAGTGCCCATCTATAACAAGTGCACTAAGGACAACCCAGGAAACTACAGACCAGTCAGCTTAACTTCTGTGCCAGGAAAGATAACGGAGCAAATAATTGGAGACATGGACTGCCACAAGGTCCATATATGGTGACACTGAGAAGCAACAATGCAATGGAGGTGGCACAATCCTCTCTGCAGCACTCCTAGACTGAGAAAGTTCATTTGCAAAAGGTGTAGTGATATTCAAGATATTTATTATTTTTCACTTGATAGTTGTTCCATTATTTTACTGGAGACAGAGATAGACATGGGCTCAGAGGAATGGAGAGATGTATAGGACACACTTGGAATGGCTGCTTGGTTCAACCTGAAAAAAAAATCAAGCTTGTCCACAAAAAGTTCTCCAGACCTCCATGGAAGACAGACAATCCTTGCTGAAGACTTAATAATCAGAAAAAATCGAAAGAATATTCTGCATGGCAAGTGGAGAGGCTGCAAGCAATACAGAGTTCTGACTTCCTAGACCCAAGACACGAGTCATCACTCTAACACTGGGTAGGCTTTTCAAGTCAACGGATAAGGACCCACTAGTAATAGCTTATATCAGTTCACTAATGAGTCTGACCATATGATGCAAGATATCACACAAAAAACAAATCACTTCTTCACTGTGCTGAAGAAGAAGAATGTCCTAGCAATCTTTTCTGAGAGATTTGTCTTTTCTTTTTGTCACATTAACAAAGAAGACAGAAGGCAGCAGATTCTGGAAGTAAATAATGAGAGCAAAGGGGGAAGTTCTGGTGTTGTGGAACATTGATCCACCCTCATTGAAGACAGGAAAACATATAGCTTGGATGGATTCCAAGTCAATTGAACAGAAACCAATCTTTTGGAGATAGAATGCCTAGAGTGGTCAGGAGGGCATTAAACTAATAACATAAGGGGAGAGTAAAAAAAGGTAAGATAAAAGCATTCAGCAACAAAAAATGAGTTGTTGAGAATAAAATTAACCAAAGAACCAAAGGACATACAGAAACACAACTCTTAAATTGCCTGTACACCAATGCTAGTGGACAATATAACAAATAATATAAATTGGAACTGATAATGTATAAGTATAAATTTGAGATAGCTTATATTACTGAAATATGCTGGGACAATTACCATGGTAGGAATGTTAAAATAAATGATTATAGCCTTCTTAAAAGGATCAAGTGAACAAACATTCCTTATTGGAATTTGTCTTAAGAGATAAAGAGGAACTAATTATTGACCCAGAAATTAATTGTAACTTAGGTACAAATGACCATGAGTTGATCATATTTATAATATGCAGACCTATTATATATATATAATATACACTTGGTGCTTTAAAATGGCTAGTTTCACAAAACTGAAGATAATTATGAGCTAAAACAGCTTGGATGAAGAGTTTAATCAGAAAATATTGAATGATAATTGTAAATTGTAGAAGGATACGCAAAAAATCATATTCCCACCAAGGAGGAACATGGCCACACTGGTTAAAAAAAAATCAATCTGATTAGAAATGAAAGTGAAGGAAGCTATAAAAAAGAAAATAAAGTAACATAGCAAAAAGAAAGAAGGGAAAGTTGATAGTAATGAATATAAATCAGAAAGCATGAATTATAGGAATTTGAGAAGGGAAGCAAAGGAACACAAGGAAAAATCTGTGGTCACCAGAATTAAAGACAATACAAAGGAGTTTTCAAAATATATTGGAAACAAAAAAGATCCTGAACATGATATTGGCACATTACTAGACAGATAGAGTAGAATTATGAATAATAATGCAGAAAAGGCAGATGTGTGCAATAAATATTTTTGTTCTGCATTTGCGGAAAAACAGAGGGGTATTAATATCATATGATATTCTTTCCATACCACTAGTTTCTCAGGAGAATGTTGAACAGATGGTTCTAAAGGTAGACATTTTAAAATTAGCAGCTGCAAATACAGGCAGTCCCCGGGTTACGTACAAGATAGGGACTGTAGGTTTGTTCTTAAGTTGAATCTGTATGTAAGTCAGAACTGGCATCCAGATTCAGCCACTGCTGAAACTGACCGCCAGTTCTGACTTACATACAGATTCAACTTAAGAACCCCAGGCGTCCCCAAGTCAGCTGCAGCTGAAACTGATCAGCAGCTGATTCCAGGAAGCCTGGGGCAGAGCAACTCTGCCTTGGGCTTCCTGTAGTCAGCCGCTGGTCAGTTTCAGCAGCGGCTAACTTGGGGACGCCTGGGGTAGAGCAGCTCGGGTGCTGCTGGGTTGGTCCAGTAGCGTGGCCGCTCCTCGGCTCTACTGGAGCAACCCAGCAGCACCCCAGCTGCTCTGCCCCAGGCGTCCTGATTCAGCCACTGCTGAAACTGATCAGCAGCGGCTGAATCAGGACTCCTGGGGCTGAGCAGCTGGGGTGCTGCCAGGTTGGTCCAGTAGCGCCAAGGAGCTGTGCTGCGGGACCAACCGGCAGTGCCCCACCTGCTCTACCACAGGCCCCGGGCTTTGCTCCACATCTCCCTGGTCTGCTGGGGGGGGCACTAGCTGCGTCCCCCCCCCAGCAGACCAGGGAGACACGGAGCAAAGTGGTGGAGGACCCGGGCCGGACCGCGGCACTTCCAGATCAGCGCCGCGGTCCAGCCCGGGTCCTCCGCGGCTTTGCTCAGCATCTCCCTGGTCTGCAGACAAGGGAGACGCTGAGCAAAGCGGCGCAGGACCCGGGGCCGGACCCGCGGCCGCTTCCAGATCAGGTCTGCAGACCAGGGAGACACTGAGCAAAGGACCCGGACCGACTCGCGGCGCTTCCAGCTGATCTGGAAGTGGCCGCGGGTCCAGCCCCGGGTCCTCCGCCGCTTTGTTCCCCGTCTCCCTGGTCTGCTGGCTCCCGCAGTAGACCAGGGAGACGGGGAGCAGCTTTTCTCGCCCTGGAGGAGGCGGGCGGTGGGACCAGGCGTCCCGCCGCTCGAGTCCTCCGGGGCGAGAAAATCCCCGTTCGTAACTGCGGATCTGACATAAGTCGGATCCGCATAACTCGGGGACTACCGGTAACTTAAATGCAAAAGTTTTAAAAGAGGTGTCAAAGGAAGCCACTGGACTGTAAATATTGATTTTTCAGTAAGGGTGTATCTACACAGCAAAATTATTCTGGAATAACGGCTGTTATTCCAAAATAACAATGTGAGTGTCTACACAGCAATTCTGTTATTTTGAAATAACTTTAAAATAATGGACGGCTTATTCGAACTTCTGTAAACCTCATTCTACGAAGAATAACGCCTATTCCAAAATAGCTATTTTGAAATAAGGGGTGTACAGATGCTCCACTTCTGTAATTTCAAAATGGCCCTTCACCAGGGCCATTCTAAGTTATTCCTCCTGGGGCTCTAAATCGAGAGTGTAGTGTAGACGTGCTATTTCGAAATAAGCTATTTCGGAATAATTATTCCAGAATATCTCATTCCAAAATAACTGCACAGTGTAGATGTAGCCTAAGGGAGCATCCACACTGCACCGTAGGTTGAAATAAGATACAAATTTGAGCTACACACATTGCGTTATCTTCTTTCAATCTTATTTTGATATAGCTTATTCTGTAATTTGGCAGTGTCTAGACACTGCCAAATTTTGAAATAACCTACTATTCCAAAACATCCCTTACTCCTCATGGAATGAGGTTTACAGGGACATCAGAATAGCAAGCCCGCTATATATTGAAATAACGGGCTTGCTGTTAAGATGTGGGATAGCTCCCGTATCCTGAAATAGGACTGCAGTGTGGATGTAGTCTCAATCTTGAAACTCCTGCAGAGTTTGACAAGACAGTAAAGAAACAAATTTGTGCCATTATTTATAAATGCTAACCAGGATGATCTAAATAATTATTGATGTGCGAGCTTGCCATCAATCCCAGGCAGGACAATGGAGCAGCTGATACAGGACTCTATTAAGAAATAATTAAAGAAGGGTAATAGAATCAATGTCAATTAACATGGATTTAAGGAAAATAGACCTAACTTTATACCTTTTTTTTTCTGATGAGATTGCTGTAGTGATAAAGTCAAGAGTGTTGAAATAATATACTTCACCTTCTGTAAGGCTTTTGATTTCGTACTTCATGACATTTTTATTCATAAATTGAAAAATATAAAATTAAGACGGCAAAGATTAAATGTTGGCTAAGTGATAAGTTACAAACATAATCACAAACTGGGACTCATCATCCAGCAGTGTTTCTAATGGGGTTCAACAGGGATCAGTTCTTGGCCCTACGTTTTTGAACATTTTTATGAATAAGCTAAAAGAAAAACACCAAATCATCCCTGAAAAAAATTGCAGATGACAAAAAACTGGGGGAGTAGTAAATAATGGAGACAACAGCTCACTGATTCAAAGCAAGCTGGATCACTTGGTAAGCCTGGTGCAATTAAACAATCTGGATTTTAACACAGCTAAAGTAAATATCTTCATCTATGTGAGAGTGTCATGCAGCTGTGTGCTCCAGACTGGTGCTCCATGTGCACACATGTGTACAGGCTGTTGTTTGACCCCCAGGTCAAGAAGGCCCAGCATGGAGCATGAAGCCCCTTACAGGCCATCGCCTGCCCCCACATGGATGTAGGGAAAATTATGGAAATGACCTGAAGTGCCTTCCCTGTGATTGTATGAACCCTGGAAGACATTTGGCAGTGGGTGTGGGGAACCAGCTCCTGGCTGATGGGCATAGTATCCTGGCTAGCCTGCTCTTCCTCCTCCTTATCTGTGCCCTCATGGAGGCTGATGCTGGGCATGTCCTGGCTGGAGTCAATGACAATGGTAGGGGGAAGTGATTGCCCCTCCCCCCCAGGAGGGCATCCAGCAGCTCATAGAAGTGGCAGGTGTATGTTGCTGCCCCAGAGTGAGAACTTTGCTCCATAGCCTTGTTGTAGGCCTGCCGGAGTTCTTTGATTTTCATGCAGACCTGATTGAGGGTCTGCATGTGTTCTTTCTCTGCCAATCTGGTGGCCATTGGGCCATATACATCGGCTTTGCTCCTCTTGGGGCAGAGATCCTGGATGTTTGTCTTCTCTCCCCAGACAGTGATGAGGTCCAGGATCTCCCCACCAGTCCAGGCAGGTGCCCTCATTCTCCCCTGGCTAGTGGCATCAGAGGGTTCTGTGGGAGTGCTGGCAGTTGTGGGGGGTGCAGAAGGAGCACTGAGGTCTGACATGGCTCCAAAGAAAGGTGCTGTGGGGCATGTAATGCTGTTTTGGTGCTACAAGCCCTTTCCCCTTCTGCCTGAAGATTTAAACTCTACAGGAGAAGAGGAGTTGTGAAGGGTGTGCCCAGAGTGGCCACAAGTGCAGCTATGAGAGGACTCTGGAGGCCAATTATTTTGTAATAGCAGCAGCTGAATATCCACATTAACACTATTAATAATTTCAAAATAAGCGTTATTCCTGATGACAAACAGGAGTTATTATTTCAAAATAACCACACTGTTTTTTGAAATAGCGGGCTTGGTTTTGTGGATGCTCTGCTTGTTATTTCAACATAAGGGGAGTTATTTCAAAATATCTCCCTAATGTGGACCAGGGTTTAGAGTAGTTAAACATTGGGACAGTTTACCAAGGGTCATGGTGGATTTTCCATCACTGACCCTTTTAAAATCAAGATTGGAAGATTTTTTTTCCTAAAAGATATAGAATCATAGAATACTAGGACAAGAAGGGACCTTGAGAGGTAATTGAGTCCAGTCCCCTACCCTCAGACCATCCCTGATAGACCATCTAGATCATCCCTGATAGACATTTATCTAACCTACTCTGAAATATCTCCACAGATGGAGATTCCACAACTTCCCTAGGTAATTTATTCCAGTGTTTAATCACCCTGACAGTTAAGAACTTTTTCCTAATGTCCAACCTAAACTTCCCTTGCTGCAGTTTTAGCCCATTGCTTCTTCTATCCTCAGAGGCCAGGAAGAACAAGTATTCTCCCTCCTCCTTTTGACACCCTTTTAGATACCTGAAAAACCGCTATCATGTCCCCCCCTCAATCTTCTCTTTTCCAAATTAAACAAGACCAATTCTTTCAGTCTTCCTTCATACGTCATGTTCTCTAGACCTTTAATCATTCCTGTTGCTTTCCTCTGGACCTTCTCCAATTTCTGCCCCTGAAGAAATGTACCAGGCAGGGTTCTCAACTTTTAATAAATTTTGACAAGGGACAATTGACCATCTTAGCAAATGCTACTAAGCTTCAAGAGACAGGGGGATTTTGTCTGGTGATTTTTAGCATGTCAGACTACATTAGAAGCAATAACTCCTTTATCATCATTATGCAATGTGTGGTCAATCAGTAGCAGTACTCCCCTTTGCAGATGGAGAATTTGAAGTAGAAAAGTTAGGGCTTGATTAAAGCCACAGAGAAGTCTCTGTGAGAATCATAGAATCATAGAACACTAGAACTGGAAGTGACCTCGAGAGGTCATCGAGTCCAGTCACCTGCCCTCACGGCAGGACCCAGGACCATCTAGACCATCCCAGATAGATGTCTATCTAACCTGTTCTCAAATATCTCCAGAGATAGAGATTCCACAACCTTCCTAGGCAACTTATTCCAGTGTTTAACCACCCTGACAGTTAGGAAGTTTTTCCTACTGTTCAACCTAAATCTCCTTTGCTGCAGTTTAAGCCCATTGCTTCTTATCCTAGCCTCAAAGACTAAAGAGAACAATTTTTCTCCCTCCTCCTTGTGACACCTTTTTAGATATCTGAAAACTGCTATCATGTCACACTGTTGACTCATATTTAGCTTGTGGTCCACCATGACCCCTAGATCCCTTTCTGAAGTTTTCCTTCCTAGAAAGTCACTTCCCATTCTGTATGTGTGAAACTGATTATTCTTTCCTAAGTGGAGTACTTTGCATTTATCCTTATTATACTTCATCCTATTCACCTCAGACCAGTTGTAAGGCAGAAATGCTGAATAGAGGAATGATCTGAGAAAATTTTAAGGCCTGCCTCCTGTAATGGATATAAGTGATGTAATATAGCACTATGTACTCTTGTCAATGCTGTGAAGAATTGTGAATTGTAAGAAAATGTTTGTAAGACCATTAATAATGGAAAAGCTGTTTAAAATGTAGTTTTCCAAAATGGAGTCCAAAACTCCATTTTGTACCTAGAACTTTGCAGATTTGTCTTTTACAGTTAGGTATGGCATAGAATGTGCAGGTAGAATATTTGAGTTCAAAACCTGAGCTACCTGTCAGTTAAATTTGCATAAATATGAATATGCATGAGCATTTCTATCAGCCAATCAATTCATACCACGCTGGAAAAGCATCCTTGCCATATCCAATCAATTTAAAACATCTAGGTAATGAATATGTATGAGACCACCCTATATAAGTTTGGACCGAACGTCAGTTCATGCTGGTTCCCGGACATAGCTGGGGCCTGCAGCGTCGTGGGTTCGTCGGGTTAGTAGAGCATCCTAGCCTGGGCTCATTTCCAGAAAGAATACCTTAATGGTATTTGTCATATACAGGATCTGTTAGTATCTCAATGGTACTAGGTACCCTTGTGGTACCGGACATCTTTATGGTGTTCTAGTTCTCTTAATTGGGTTATATGACGGAAGGTCATTTTCCCACTTTAGTTAGTGTAGTTTAGTTCTTAGAATAGGATAGATCTCCCATGTGTCATCGACAGGTGCGTCAGTCAACGTAAGGTCGGCCATCATCGTGTTTGTTCGACGGGTGCGTCGGAGAGTGTAGGGTTTTATTTTAGGATTAGGATAAGTTAGGTACAGGGTCCACCATCGCCGGTTCAAGACGCTACCGAAGAGCGTGAAAAGGGCTGACGAGAGAACGATCCGTGGAAGACGAATCGCCGGTCGTTGTTCCCAATTCCTGCCTTCGTGGGACTATCCTGCCTCAAATTGCCCGACGAGGGATCGCCTGGTTGTTCCTTGCCCGAGGCTCCAAAACAGCCAAAGGCTTGAGGTCACCAGCTTCTGCGGCTCCACTATTGTCGAAGACTCTGGTAATATTCAAGGATTTGAGGGGACTTCCCCTTCTTATCCTTTAGGTTATTGTATAACGGGGACTGCCCCCGGGTTATTGTTAAACCGAGATATTGTGTGTGTTAAATTTTTACCTTGTTAAACAATATAGTCCTGTTGTTATAAAATCTATACCTGGACTTATGTTTTCATTCATTGTGGTTTTTCACTTTAAACAGTGAATAGATACGGATAGAGGTCCAACCTGTTTTACCATCCCTAGAGGATTGGGAAGTGCCGAGCACTTCTTTGAGGATTGCCCTCTTACACCTTTGGCATCCTTGATCTGTTGGTACTTATTAAAAGTATTCACGTAACACAGTTCTCCAGTTTGTCCAGATCATTTTAAATTTTGACCCTATCCTACAAAGTATCATCTACAAACTTAATAAACGTACTGTCTATGCCATCATTTAAATCGTTGATGAAGATATTGAACAGAACTGGTTCCAGAACAGACCCCTGCAGAATCCTTTCCAGCAGGATTGTGAACCATTAATAACTACTCTCTGAGAATGGTTATCCAGCCAGTTATGCACCCACCTTATTAGTAGCCCCATCTAAGTTGTATTTGCCTACTTTATTGATAAGAATATCATGTGAGACCCTATCAAATGCCTTACTAAAGTCTAGGTATACCATATCCACTACTTCTCCCTTATCCACAAGACTCGTTATTCTATCAGAGAAAGCTATCAGATTGGTTTGACATGACTTGTTCTTTACAAATCCATGCTGGCTGTTACCTATCACCTTACTATCTTCCAAGTGTTTGCAGATGATTTCCTCAAATACTTGCTCCTTTATTTTTTCTGCTCAGAAGTTAAACTGACTGGTCTATAGATTCCTGGGTTGTTTTTATTTCCCTTTTTATTTATGGGCACTATATTTGCCCTTTCCCAGTCTTCTGGAATCTTTCATGTCTTCTATGATTTTTCAAATATGATGACTAAAGGCTCAGATACCTCCTCTATCAGCTCCTAGGGTGCATTTCATCAGGCCTTGGTGACTTGCAGACGTCTAACTTTTGTAAGTGATTTTTAACTTGTTCTTTTTTTTATTTTATATTCTAAACCTACCCCCTTTCCACTAGCATTCATTATGTTAGGCATTCTTTCATCAGACTTCTCGGTGAAGACCGAAACAAAGAAGTCATTAAGCATCTCTGCCATTTCCAAGTTTCCTGTTACTGTTTCTCCCTCCTCACTGAGCAATGGGCCTACCCTGTCCTTGGTCTTCCTCTTGCTTCTAATATATTTATAAAATGTGTTCTTGTTTCTCTTTATGCCTGTAGCTAGTTTGAGCTCGTTTTATGCCTTTGCCTTTCTAATCTTGCCCCTGCATTCTTGTGTTGTTTGCCTATATTCATTCTTTGTAATTTGTCCTACTTTCCATTTTTTATATGACTCCTTTTTATTTTTAGTTCATGCAAGATCTCTTGGTTGATCCAAGGCAGTTTTTTGCCATAGTTTCTATCTTTTCTACGCCGTGGAATAGCTTGTTTTTGGGCCCTTAATAATGTCCGTTTGAAAAACTGCCAGCTCTCTTCAGTTGTTTTTCCCCTCAGTCTTGCTTCCCATGGGACCTTACTACCAGCTCTTTGAGCTTACCAAAATCTGCCTTCCCGAAATCCATTGTCTCTAATTTGCCGTTCTCCCTGCTACCATAACTTAAAATCATGAACTCTATGATTTCATGATCACTTTCACCCAATCTGCCTTCCACTTTCAAATTCTCAACCAGTTCCTCCCTATTCGTTAAAATCAAATCTAGAACAGTTTTCCCCCAGTAGCTTTTTCAACCTTCTGAAATAAAAAGTTGTCTTCAATGCAGTCCAAGAACTTATTGGATAGTCTGCGCCCCGCTGTGTTCATTTCCCAACATATATCTGGATAGTTGAAGTCCCCCATCATCACCAAATCCTGTGCTTTGGATGATTTTGTTAGTTGTTTAAAAAAAGCCTCGTCCACCTCTTCCGCCTGGATAGGTGGCCTGTAGTAGACCCCTAACATGACATCACCCTTATTTTTTACCCCTTTTAGCCTAACCCTGAGACTCGCAACACGTCCATATCCCATATCCGTCTCTACCTCAGTCCAAGTGTGTACATTTTTAATATATAAGGCAACATCTCCTCCCTTTTTTCTCAGCCTATCACTCCTGAGTAAGCTGTACCCTTCTATTCCTATAAACTCTAGGAATTATTTGGGGGAAGTTCAGAGACCTATGTTTTCTTGGAAGTCGTACAATGGTCTTTTCTGGCCTCAGACTCTATGAATTTAAGGAGAAAGATATATAAAAGGAATGATAAATGCAAAAAAAAAGGGAATCAATGAAAAGGTTTTGTTTCAATTTAAATTGTAATGAAATTTTCTCATGAAATTGTATAATTTGAAAAACAATTTTTCATCAAAAACACTAATATTTAGATCAACTCCAGTTAAAACCTCTACTTGAGTATGAAGTGTTGTGGCATTAGACATTCATGTCCCAAGCTGTTAAAAAAATGATCATATCACCTCAAGTACAGGCAGTCCCTGGGTTACATGGATCCAACTTACATCGGATCCCTACTTACAAACGGGGTGAGGCAACCCCGCACTAGCTGCTTCTCCCCAGCAGACCAGGGAGACGCGAAGCTAGCGCCACCCCTCTCCCCCCCCAGCAGACCAGGGAGATGCGGAGCGGCTTTTCTCAGCAGACACCTCAGCTTGAGAATAAAGGACTGAGGGAAGTGAGGTGTGGGAGAATAAAACTGAGCTCTGGAGAAATGTTTGGCTAGAGTTTCCCCTACAATATGTACCAGTTCCGACTTACATACAAATTCAACTTAAGAACAAACCTACAGTCCCTATCCTGTACGTAACCCGGGGACTGCCTGTATCACAAAATCTCCCTAGGAATTATTTGAATATCCCTTCCATATTTTTGAAGCAGGAAAGCTGCCAACTACTGAGTTAGCATTGTCACTTTCTTAAACATGTACGGGTTGTTTGGAGTTCTTTCATCTAACTAGTGACGAGGTCGACCTTATGTAGTCAATGAGACATGATGAGATCACTATCCATGGCTTTAGGCTAGAAGAGGAAAGACTGGTTTAATTTCACAGAACTAATGGTTTTGACAAGGCTACAGGACATAGCACATTTCTAAATGTTCATATTTCTACATATTGCTTACCCAAACCACATGCAAAGTAAACTTGAGACTTTTTTAAACCAAGGAAAGGAATGAAATAGCAATTGCCACAAGTTGGTTGAAACTCGATGAGAAGATCTGTATTTAATTTGTACTCTAGAGTATTCCGTAAACCTGAAGAATTTAAGCCTTGTTTGCCCAAAGTACAGAGAAACTATAAATCTGAACAACGTTAAAGGAGCAAATTACAGTGTTTTAACAGGGTCTTCATTGTAGGAGTTCAATAAGAGACAGAGACAATGCTATGACTTCTAAGGAAACTTATTCAGTGTTCTGCTTTTGTGAGCAGAATTTTCAGTATTGAAGAGAGTATCTATTTTTTTTCTTTGAGGGTATGTCTAGACTACATTGTTTTGTTTATTCAAAAAAAACTTCCCTTTTTTAAAAAAAAACTTCATCTGCGTCCACACTGCAATCATGTTCTTTCTAAATTAAAACAAAAGAATACAGTTTTTTCGACATTGGCAAACCTCAATTTACAAGGAAAAAGAACATCTTTTCCAAAGAGCTCTTTTGAAAAAAGGCATGTGTAGACACAGAACAGGGACATTTTTCGAAAGAAGAGGCAATCCAAAAAAGCAGAGGTGCCCAGGTGGCCATTCTGTGAATAGCAATCAGGGCTTTCTTTCAAGAGAGCATCCATGCAGTTTGGAAGCTCTCTTCCGAAAAAGCAGATCACTTTTTGGATCCGATTTTGAAGTGTGGATGCTCTCTTTCGAAAGAAGCTTTTTTGAAAGAGCTCTTTCAAAAAAGCTTCTTTTGAAAGAAGCTTGCAGTCTAGATGTACCCTCAGAGTGTACAGTGGGAAAAGATAACTTTACCTGAAACAGACAAATTAAAAGAGAAAAACAAACTATATACAGGTAATCTAACTGTGTCTTTTGTTTGGTTCCTATGATATTGTAGGGGAAGAATCTTTAATATGCAATTTTGTGATTATTTGGAGGATATGTTTGTCAAGCTTTTGAATATAAGGATGAAGACCTGATAGGTGACAGGATAACTACATTTCTTCATACAAATACTAGCCTAACCGAAATAACTAAGTAAGCAAGATTTTTTTAAATATTTCTTCTAGCAGGGTATCTGTTTAATTGTCTAGAGAGAAAATTCCAGCTTCCACCCACAAAAGACTTTGGTATCAGTGCCTAGCAATTTGTTAGTGTTAGTACAGGTATCAAGATCATGAAACTTGAATGAGGGGAAAGATAGGGGAAAGGTATCCGTTTCATGCAACGGTATTTTACATGCACTTAAAAATGAAAAATACATTCATACACACACAGCAACACAAATGATTGGATTCATTTTTTCTGTTTCTGCTACTTAAGACTGCCATTTTTGTTAAGTTATATTAAATATAAATTTTCCATGACACAGGTTGAATGGGATACTTTTGTTTCAGAGATAGCAACTAGTCAGTGAGTTGGGGACACGAATTAGGAATAAACATAATGAATGAGAAATATAATAGTAGTGATGACAAGACTTATCAAAGGAGGTCTGGGCAATGGAGCCTAGTACACCTAGTTAAAAGTGCTTCACCTATCCTCCCAGGAAATTTGATGAAAAATAAATGTTTTGATGCTAGGGGCAAATAGTAGACATGATATATGTTGATTTTATTACAGCTTGTGACATTCCTATATGACAGTCTCATAAAATAGGGAAATGTGATCTAGATAATTTTGCCATAAAGTGGATGCACAACTGGTTGAAAAACCATATTTTAGGCGTAATTACTAATGGTTCGCTGTCAAACTGAGAGGATGACTCTAATGGGGTAAAGAAGGAGTCTGTCTTGCGCCCAACACAATCCTATATTTTCATTAATGACTTAGATAATGAACAAGATAATATATTTATAATATCTGATTACATCAATCTGGGTGGAGTTTAAGGTATGTTGGAAAACAAGATTAAAATTCCAAAACAACCTTGACAAATTTGTGAATGGGTCTAACATCTACAAAGAAAACTTTTAGAGAGACCAATGCAAAGTACTATAGCTAGGAAGAAAAAATAACATTCACAAATACAAAAAGGGGAATAGATCTTGAAAGAGATCTCAGGGTTATAGTGAATCACAATTTGACTACCACCCAACAACATAATACAGTTGCAAAAACGGTTAATATCATTTTGGGGGTATTCACAGGAATGTCACTAGTAAGGCATAGGTGGTAAGTGACACACTGAACTTGGTCCTGAGGTGGCCTCAGCTGGAGTACAGGCAGTCCCTGGGTTACGTACAAGATAGGGACTGTAGGTTTGTTCTTAAGTTGAATCTGTATGTAAGTCGGAACTGGCGTCAGCTGCTGCTGAAACTGATCAGTTTCAACAGCGGCTGAATCCGGATGCCAGTTCTGACTTACATACAGATTCAACTTAAGAAACCCAGACGTTCCCAAGTCAGCTGCTGCTGAAACTGATCAGCGGCTGATTCCAGGAAGCCTGGGGCAGAGCAACTCTGCCTCGGGCTTCCTGTAGTCAGCCGCTGGTCAGTTTCAGCAGCGGCTGACTTGAGGACGCCTGGGGCAGAGCAGCTGGGGTGCTGCCGGGTTGCTCCAGTAGCGCGGTTCCTCGGCGCTACTGGAGCAACCCAGCAGCACCCCAGCTGCTCTGCCCCAGGCGTCCTGATTCAGCCGTTGCTGAAACTGACCAGCAGCAGCTGAATCAGGACGCCTGGGGCAGAGCAGCTGGGGTGCTGCCGGGTTGCTCTGGAGCGGCGCTGCGGGACCAACCCAGCAGCGCCCCAGCTGCTCTACCCCAGGGGTAGGCAAGAAAAGCCTGATCTGCTCGGGGAGGGGGGGGCACTAGCTGCACCCCCCCCCCAGCAGACCAGGGAGAAAGGGTGGCGGGACCGCCCACGTCCTCCATGGCTTTGCTCCGTCTCCCTGGTCTGCTGACCTGGGAGACGCGGAGCAAAGCTGCAGAGCACGTGGGCAGCGGGACAGCCCAGGCGCGCTTGGGCTGTCCCGCTGCGGGCGTGCTCCGCAGCTTTGCTCCCCGTCTCCCTGGTCTGCTGGTCAGACCAGGGAGACGGGGAGCAAAGCCGCGGAGCATGCCCGCAGGGGGACAGCTCAAGCGCGCCCGGGCTGTCCCACTGCGGGCGTGCTCCAAGGCTTTGCTCCCCATCTCCCTGCAGACCAGGGAGACGGGGAGCAGTTTTTCTCGCCCCGGAGGACGGGGGCGGCGCATCTGGGCGTCCCCCCGCTCCCGTCCTCTGGGGCGAGAAAAGCCCCGTTCGTAACTGCGGATCCGACATAAGTCGGATCCGCGTAACTCGGGGACTGCCTGTACTGGGCACCACACTATAGGAACGCTCTGAGCATTCTAGACATTCCTGAAAAGAGCAACAAAAATGATAAAATATTTAAAAGAACATAAAACTGGGCATGCTTAGTCTTGAGAACAGATGACTAAGGCAGATCTGTGATCAGTCTCCAAATATGTTATGGGCTGTTAAAAAGAGGAAGGTGATGAATTGCTCTCCATATCCACTAAGGTAGGACAAAAAGTCATGGCCATAATCTCTAGCAAGGGAGATTTATGTCAGGTATTGGGGTAAAAAATTCTAACTATAGTATAGGTTGTACCTACCTTAACCGGGACTCCCTGGAGCAGCAATATCCATGGTCTGGCATGGGCCACGGATGTTCCTAGACCGCACAGCAGAGGAAGAGAGGGGCCTGGTGGCAGACAGGAGTGCCATAAGGGGCACTGTCAACTCAGCCAGTAGCCCAGAGTGTGTGTGTGGGAGGGGAGGACGGGCAGGATGGAGGGGAGTGCACCACCGGCCTCTTCCAGGGCGCTCCTACTCCAGCAGCAGCCAGGAAGCTCTGGCCCCATCCCTGGCCACAGAACTCTGGACACATTCTGGCTCCCCTAGCTGGGGAACTCCAGTCCCAGTGGTAGCCAAGGAGCTCTGGCCCATGCCATGGAAACTCAGTCCTATTCCTGGCTGCAGGACTCCAGCCCCAGCCATGGAGCCAGGCAGCTGCAGAGCTCTGGCCCAGCTGTGCAGCTCTGGCTGTGGCGCTCTGGCCCCGGCAGTATTAGGGCAGAAGAGAGACCAGAGGGCTGAGGCAGCAGAAGGGACAGGTTGGAGCCCCAGCCCAGCAGCAGCACAGCCACAAGAGGAGAGTCCTTCCCAGGTCTGGCAAATCCCCTCATTTGGGACCAGTCAAATCCAGCGATGCTGGACCAGTGAGGTCCAACCTGTATTAAATACTGAAATAGGCTTCCATGGGAGGCTATGGAAGTTAGAGTTCAGGACAAGTGTATCCGTATGTCCCATCAGGGATCTGGCATTGGAACCAAAATCTGAGCTTCCAGCTATCCATCCTTTCTGCATCTCTCTCCCTTCTGACAGGGGCAGATCTGTTGCCAGGAGAAGGGGGCAAAGGGAGCAACTGCCCTGTGGCCAAGCAATTCAAAAGGGCCCAGGGCCCGTGGTTGCTGAGGCTGCTACTGTGGCAGTGGCAAGATTTGGAGCTCTGGGCCCTTTAAGTCAACAGTGGCGCTCTGGGGTTGTGCACTCTAAGTGGCATTGAAGTGCTAGCGGGTGAGGAGAGGGAGGGGAGGCTTCTGTTCAAGGCCTGCCCCTTCCAAAAGCACAGAGCTGGAACTCTCCCCTGGACAGGGGAATTGCTTAATTACACAGTTCCCTGCTTTCAATAGGTTATTCCCAGCAGAGAAGGCTGTCCAAGGACAGTTAGGATATGTCTACACTACCCCGCTAGTTCGAACTAGCGGGGTAATGTAGGCATACCGCACTTGCAAATGAAGCCCGGGATTTGAATTTCCTGGGCTTCATTTGCATAAGCGGGGAGCCGCCATTTTTAAAACCCCGCTGGTTCGAACCCCGTGCAGCGCGGCTACACGGGGCACGAACTAGGTAGTTCGAACTAGGCTTCCTAGTTCGAACTACCGTTACTCCTCGTGGGTATGTCTACACTACAGAGTTAGTTCGAACTAATGGACGTTAGTTTGAACTAACTTTCATAGGCGCTACACTAGCGCTCCGCTAGTTCGAACTTAATTCGAACTAGCGGAGCGCTTAGTTCGAACTAGGAAAACCTCATTTTACGAGGATTAAGCCTAGTTCGAACTAGCTAGTTTGAATTAAGGGGTGTGTAGACCCTTAATTCGAACTAGTGGGAGACTAGCCCTCCCCAGGTTTCCCTGGTGGCCACTCTGGCCAACACCAGGGAAACTCTACTGCCCCCCTCCCGGCCCCGGACCCCTTAAAGGGGCAAGCGCTGGCTACAGTGCCCGTGCCAGGTGCAAGCCTGCCAGCACCCAGCCAGCAGACCCTGCACCTGGCACGGCTCGAGCCACCCACCCGATGCCCCCCAGCCCTCCCCCTCTTCCCGGGACCAGGCTGGCGGCTCCCGGGAGCTTGCCGAAGACCGCATGAGGCGGGCACCTGCCTGGGCTAGTGCGGACATCGTGGACCTCGTCCATGATTTCCGCACTAGGCACAGGAAAGTGTCCGTCTAGGGCAGGAAAGATGCCAGCCTGGCCACCCAGGAGTAGGTGTGCATGAAAATCAAGGGGGTCCACTGAGACCCCCCCCGACCCTGAGCCCTGAGCTTACAATGGCCGTCCTGGGTCAGACCAAAGGTCCGTCTAGCCCAGTAGCCTGTCTGCCGACAGCAGCCAACCCTAGGGACCCTGGAGGGGATGGACCGAAGACAGTGACCAAGCCATTTGTCTTGTGCCATCCCTCTCCAGCCTTCAACAAACCTTGGGCAGGGACACCACTCCTACTCCCTGGCTAATAGCACTCCATGGACCCAACCTCCATCACTTGATCTCATGTCCCTTTAAACTCTGTTCTAGTTCTAGCCTTCACAGCCTCCTGCAGCAAGGAGTTCCACAGGTTGACTCTTTGCTTTGTGAAGAACAACTTTCTGTTACTAGTTTGAAGCCTGCTACCCATTCCTTTCCTTTGGTGTCCTCTAGTCCTTCTTTATGGGAACTAATGAAGAACTTTTCTGTATGCACCCTCTCCACCCAACTCCTGCTTTTAGAGACCTCTATCCTGTCCCCCCTCCGTCTCCTCTTTTCTAAGCTGAAAAGTCCCAGTCTCTTTAGCCTCTCTTCATATGGGACCTGTTCCCAACCCCTGATCATTGTAGTTGCCCTCCCCTCTCCCAGCCTCTCTCTTCCCCTCTCCCACCTCCTTTTCCCAGTCTCCCCCAGCTTTGTTCAATAAAGACAGATTCCATTTTTGAACACAATTGTCCTTTATTTTGTACATCAAGAAAAGGGCCTAGGGAAGGGTAAGTGGAAGGAGGTGAGGGAGGAATGGGCTGGCTCTGTGGGCTTCTGGTGGTGGAAGCTCTCCTGCAGCCCCCCAGTTGCCCCCTCTCCCCAGAAGGCAGCCTGCGGCAAGTGCAGCCGGTCTGATGGCCGAGTGCTGTGATGTGCCCAGTGTGGGCACTCCGGGCAATCCAAGCCAGGACTGGTTTGCAAGCAGGGCACCCCTGAGAACTGTCTGTCCGGGGTGGGGGTCGGGTCCCTTTAAGCGCAGCCCTCGGCTAGCCTGAGACAGCATCTCCACGCTCTAAGTCCTCCTCTGATGCCCTGCCGACACTGCTTCCGGCCATCCTTAAGCCCAGTTCAGGGTCCACTTAATGTGGACATGCTAGTTCGAATTAGCAAAATGCTAATTCGAATTAGTTTTTAGTTCTAGACGCGTTAGTTCGAATTAGCGCTGTAGTGTAGACGTACCCCGTGAAATGAGGAGTAACGGTAGTTCGAACTAGGAAGCCTAGTTCGAACTACCTAGTTCGTGCCCCGTGTAGCCGCGCTGCACGGGGTTCGAACCAGCGGGGTTTTAAAAATGGCGGCTCCCCGCTTATGCAAATGAAGCCCGGGAAATTCAAATCCCGGGCTTCATTTGCAAGTGCAGTATGCCTACATTACCCTCCTAGTTCGAACTAGGAGGGTAGTGTAGACATACCCTTACTTCTTTTCATGGGGTGGAGGGAGAATACGGATAACAGTGTGTCCGCTCACAGTTATAGATACTAGGCAGCCCTTTGCAAGCAAGCCAATTTTATTCTTAATGTTAAATCATTACAGGAAAAAAATCTTACAAGCAATAGAAAACCCTTCAGGCATGCTAATAAGCTTATTATGAGAGGATTGTGGCCTTCCCCAGACGTAGGGTCTTTTCTGTTTTCTGGATCATGCAGAAGGCCATTTTAAAGCCAGGCTATTTATCCAAAAATTCTTTCTCTGATTCCTCTGCCCTTGGGAATAAGTTTCAGCTGGTATCTATGGATCTCTTCAGAGAAGTGGCTTGAAAGAGCTGATAACCAGCAGTATTGTATTAACATCTGGCCTGTACTAGAGAACTTAACTACAATTTCACACTAACACATACACATTGTATTTTTTTAATTAAATGGACCCTGCCTTTGGGTGCCTACCACACAAAAGGCCTGAGTAGAGAGAAAGGGAGACAATTAACCCTGCCATAGGCTTAATAGAATCAGGGTTGACAGGCCTTTAATTTATGATGAAGCCAACAAAGCAAGGAGCAGGCTAAGCTGCTACAAAACAAGGAAGTAGAGAGAGAAAGGTAGAAGCCAGGGGGAAGATGAAAACCTTGGATCCTGGCTCTGAGTGAAGGGCACACCCAGAGGAGGGTGGAAAAGGAGCCTGTCAGAGGCAAAGTAAGAAGCAGTGCAGGGAAACCGTAGCAAGGTTTAGGCTGGTACAGACCACGGTTGCTGATATGCACAATCCGTGGACTGGAACGCAGAGTAATGCTTTGGAGAAGTAGCACAAATAGGAAAGTAGAGCAGAATGATCACCCAATAGGGGAGGAGTAGAGAGATCTGGCCAGAGGCAGGGGCATAGCAAGCAGGAGGCGGGGGGGGGGGGGGGGGGGAGGAGCAGTTGCCTCCAGGCGCCACATTAGGGTGAGCACAGGGAGAACTGTGTGGGCAGATCTGGAACTGCCTGGCCCCACCACAGCAGCCACATCCACGTCAGACCACCCGCACCGTTCTCCCTGCGCTTGCCCTAGCATGACGCGCAGGGGCACCTGCCCTCCCCTGCTCCCCGTCGCTATACCACTGGCCAGAGGACTAAGCTAATTTTCCACACTTGAAATGTATGTTTTGCTGAACGTCATGAATCATCTTCCAAGTAGCAGAAGGCTACCCAAAGCAGCAATACTGCTCGGTGTGAGGAGAACAGAAGGCACATCAAAGAGGATTCCGAGACACAAGGGGAATAGGAGTTTGTACAGCAACTGTAACTTTTCCACTTTGCTTGTTGACGGCTGCTATTATGGCACCTTATTTAGAGCCAGTGTCAAAGGAAGCAAACCAGTGATAATCCCACTATCATATCACTAAACTTACATTGTGGATTAGCTAGCCTGCATGTGTGGCTCTGGAAGAATCAAGTTGCTCACTCCCCTTTTTTCCTCCATGTGTGTGTTTGGCTCAGACTGAATATATTGGGTCAGATTTTGGCTCAGAGTGTGGCAGTGTGAAGATGGGGCAGAAAAGCTGGCCTAAAACTGCAGCCAAGAATTGCCCTATAATAATGGAATCCTCTGGTGACTTTATACAGGACTGTATATGATAGGATTATGGGGGAGGGAACAGAATTTATAGGAATACTGAGCTGATGGACTGGTCCATAGGGAAATGCTCCAGTGATATAATCCAGAGTAGTCTAAACTACTCCAGGGATTCTGTTGGTTAACAATCAGCTCCAGCATGAGCAAGGTGGGGAGGAATAGGAAGGTGATTTACAGCTGCTTTCTCTACTTCATTCCCTTAGGGAGTGCAGTTTGGCTGAACTTAGATCTAGTCCAATGTGTCTGATTCTCCTTCATACCTGGTGTAATTATTTACACCTATATAAAGCTTTCCCCTTGCTAAAATGTACATAGGGCTTTACATCCTGTCTTAGTTGATCCTAGAGGATTTCATTTTAAATTGATAGCCCCCCCTCATCCTTGGTATGCCCCTTCCTACTTTTGTATTTGAAACAAGACAGAAGGGATGTCCCAATATTCCTGGTGAAAGTGATTTAAAGTTAATGCAAATCGCATGGACATTTTCTCCTCCCAATTGCTCTTTCACCACCATTTGAGAAACCTAGAAATGTCAGGCTGAATCTAATATTTCATTTAAAAAAATCTAAACCTTTCACTTGCAGAACAACCTAGAAAACATGAACTGATGTAAAACAATTGCTAGAGTTGAAAGCCTGTCACTGCTTTTACCAGAAAGCCTCCCTATGGCTTCTCTGCTCTGGCTTTTGGAGTCCATAAAAACAGAGCTCCCTGGACTCTTGAATATTGAGAACCCTATCTTAGTTAATGACTGTGAGGGCAGAGCAGCCCAGGCTACAGCTAATGGTGTTAGCACTGTCAAGCTCTCTCAGAAACAGCTGCCTCCAACAGAGACACTCTTCTGAAGAGCAGAGAATATGACCTCTTTGACCTCTGGATAGACAAAGTGAAAGTTCAGCAACAAGAGACACAGAGTGAATGAAAAGACATGAGACTGAGAGCATTCCCATAGGACTGCCACTTACCAGAGCCCATAGCTGATAGAGGAGGTATCTGAGGTTTTAACTATCATCTTTGAAAAATCATGGAAGATGGGAGAGATCCCAGAACATTGGGAAATGGAAAATATAGTGCCCATCTATAAAAAGGGAAATAAGAAAAACCCAGGAAACTATAGACCAGTCAGTTTAACTTCTGTGCCAGGAAAGATAATGGAGCAAGTAAGTAAGGAATTCATCTGCAAACACTTGGAAGATAATAAGGTGATAGGTGGCAGCCAGCATGTATTTGTAAAGAACAAGTCATGTCAAACCAATCTGATAGCTTTCTCTGATAGAATAATGAGTCTGGTGGAGAAAGGAGAAGCGGTGGATGTGGTATACATAGACTTTAGTAAGGCATTTGATAGGGTCTCACATGATATTCTTATCAATAAACTAGGCAAATACAACTTAGATGGGGCTACTAATAAGGTGGGTGCATAACTGACTGGATAACCGTTCTCAGAGAGTAGTTATTAATGGTTCACAATTCTGCTGGAAAAGCTTAACAAGTGTGATTCTGCAGGGGTCTGTTCTGGGACCGGTTCTGTTCAATATCTTTATCAACGATTTAGATGATGGCATAGACAGTACATTTATTAAGTTTGTAGATGATACAAAGCTGGGAAGAGTAGTAGCTGCTTTGTAGGATAGGGTCAAAATTCAAAATGATCTGGACAAACTGGAGAAATGGTTTGAGGTGAATAGGATGTAGTATAATAAGGACAAATGCAAAGTACTCCACTTAGGAAGGAATAGTCAGTTTCACACATACAGAATGGGAAGTGACTTTCTAGGAAGGAAAACTGCAGAAAGAGATCTAGGGGTCATAGTGGACCACAAGCTAAATATGAATCAACAGTGTGACGCTGTTGCAAAAAAAGCAAACATGATTGTGGGATGCATTAACAGGAGTGTTGTGAGCAAGACACAAGAAGTCATTCTTCCACTCTACTCTGCACTGATTAGGCCTCAGCTGGAACACTGTGTCCAGTTTTGGGTGCCATATTTCAAGAAAGATGTGGAGAAATTTGAGAAGGTCCAAAGAAGAGCACCAAAAATGATTAAAGGTCTAGAAAACATGACCTATGAGGGAAGTCTGAAAGAATTGGGCTTATTTAGTTTGGAAAGGAGAAGACTGAGGGGGGGCATGATAGCAGTTTTCAGGTATCTAAAAAGATGTCAAAAGGAGGAGGGAGAAAAATTGTTCTCCTTAGCTTTTGAGGATAGGAGAAGAAGCAATGGGCTTAATCTGCAGCCTCCAG
This sequence comes from Pelodiscus sinensis, assembly GCF_049634645.1. Taxonomy (NCBI): domain Eukaryota; kingdom Metazoa; phylum Chordata; order Testudines; family Trionychidae; genus Pelodiscus; species Pelodiscus sinensis. The sequence goes on from NC_134711.1 coordinate 252,781,591, forward strand.
CTTCCATCCCGGACACACCACATGATCCATTGTTTACAGCCAAGCACTGAGTTACAACGTCATATGCTCCAACCCCTCAGACAGAGACCTACACCTACAAGATCTTCAACAAGCATTCTGTAAACTACGATACCCACACGAGGAAGTGAGGAGACAGATTGACAGACCCAGAAGTGTACCCAGAAGCCTCCTGCTATGGGACAAGCCCAAGAAAGAAACCAACAGAACGCCACTGGCCATCACCTACAGTCCTCAGCTAAAATCCTCTCCAACGCATCATTAGTGATCTACAACCCATCCTGAACAATGATCCCTCGCTTTCACAGGCCTTGGGAGGTAGGCCAGTCCTTGCCACAGACAACCCGCCAACCTGAAACATATTCTCGCCAGCAACTACACACCGCACCATAATAACTCTAACTCAGGAACCAATCCATGCAACAAACCTTGGTGCCAACTCTGCCCACATATATACACCAGCAACACCATCACAGGACCTAACCAGATCAGCCATACTGTCACTGGTTCATTCTCCTGCACATCTACTAACGTAATATATGCCATCATGTGCCAACAATGCCCCACTGCTATATACATCGGCCAAACTGGACAGTCCCTACGTAAAAGAATCAATGGACACAAATCAGATATTAGGAACGGCAACATACAAAAACCTGTAGGGGAACACTTCAATCTTCCTGGACACACAATTGCAGATCTCAAGGTGGCCATCCTGCAGCAAAAAAACTTCAGGACCAGACTTCAAAGAGAAACTGCTGAGCTACAGTTCATCTTCAAGTTTGAAACAATCAACTCTGGATCAAACAAAGACTGTGAATGGCTTGCTAACTACAAAAGCAGCTTCTCCTCTCGTGGAATTCACACCTGAGATCAGTTACTAGAAGTGGGCCTCATCCTCCTTGATTGGATCCACTTCGTCATCTCCAGCCTGATTCTGGTCTGCATATTTATACCTGCCTCTGGAAATTTCCACTACATGCATCTGACGAAGTGGATCTTTGCCCACGAAAGCTTATGCTCCTACACTTCAGTTAGTCTATAAGGTGCCACAGGACTCCTTGCCGCTTTTTTATGAATCTATGATTCTCACAGAGACTTCTCTGTGGCTTTAATCAAGCCATAACATTTCTACTTCAATTTCTCCATCTGAAAGGGGGGTACTGCCACTGACTGACCTCACATTGCATAATGATGATAAAGGAGTTATTGCTCCTAATGTAAAAAAATCAGCAGACTAAATCCCCCTGTGTCTGGAAGCTTAGTAGCATTTGCTAAGATGGTCAATTGTCCCTTGTCAAAATTTATTAGAAGTTGAGGACCCTGCCTGGTACACTTCTGCCGGTGTAGCTTGGGAAAGATCTAGAGAGTTGTAGTGAAAGTTTCTTTATGTAAAAGTGATTCAGCTAAGTATCCTCAAATATTCCCCTCACTAACTTTTATCCAAATCCCCAGGCATGTCCTATTTACAGTAATATGGTCATGATGAACAAAACCAAGTTGCATCTGGGGAAGCTATGGAGAAAAAATTATTTTGCAGCCCATCCTAGCTGCTCTATTAAGGCTATCTCTGAGTTAACGTTGTACATCCTGCTGAATTCATGTGATCATTAATTCGCAAACCTGAACAGTAGGTGTGACAGTAGTAGTTCCCACAGACTCAGTCATTCTTCAGTGCCACTTCTGTAATTGTCTTTCTCTAAAAGACATGTCATTTAGCCCATAACTGTCATAGCTATCTCAGTGGGGATGAGAAAAATTTGCAAGTCTATGGGTATGTCTAGACTACATTGTTTTTTTAAAAAATTTGCCCTTTTTTTGAAAAAAAAACGTCACCTACGTTCACACTGCAATCATGTTCTTTCAAAATTAAACTAAAAGAATGCAGGGGGGGTTTCAACATTGGTAAACCTCAAATTAAGAGGGTTAGGATTAGGGACAAATTACGAGGAAGAAAGAGTTCTTTCAAAAAAAGGCATGTGTGGACACAGAACAGGGACATTTTTCGAGAAAAGAGGCAATTGAAAAAAGCACAGGTGCCCATTCTGTGAATAGCAATCAGGGCTTTTTTTTTGAGAGAGTGTCCATGCAGTCTGGATGATCTTTTTCAAAAAAGCAGATCGCTTTTTCGATCCTGTTTTGAGGTGTGGATACTCTCTTTCGAAAGAAGCTTTTTCAAAAGACCTCTTTCAACAAAACTTCCTTCAAAAGAAGCTTGCAGTATAGACGTACCATGTAAGTCCCATGGGAATGAGAGATGAGAACAAGTATCTGGAATTGCTCACCAAAACTGATAGGAGCCCATTCAGGCCATCAGGGCTCACAACATAGAAACTGCTAGACAATAGAATCCTCTGGCACAGTCCATTTGCAGAAAATCAATTAAGTGAAAATAACATTTCATTACAGATCAGCAAGAATGTAATATATGCCATAGTAGAGAACTGACTTGAAGTCTGTTAAAATGCAAATTATTTTATAGGCTTTTTCTTTTAAGTTCCAAGAGACAGCAGAGCTAAAGCTTGTCTCTTCTGTGACTAGCACAAGATCAGTTTAACAAAAATACGTGACTTCTGAGACTTGACTAGCTTAAAGGGTGTCCAGCTGAGATTTTTAAGATAGTACATCCAATACAATGTATGATGGGAACATAGTAGCTGATCATTAATCAACTCTGTATGCTCATCGCAAGGTATCATTTGTAAAAGCTGTAGTGTATGAAGATTTGCACATGAGTTTTCTTTAGGGCCTGTAAATGAGAGACAAAAGGCTTATAACAATCAAAATAATGAGAAGATGAAAAAAAGCGAATGCAATTCTATCTTCCAGCAAACAGAATTTTGTGCCATCAGATTTTTGTCTCCTATGCATAGATAAGAGAACAAACAGCTGATTAATCTTAACTATTAGACATGGTACATCCATTGGAAGAGGCTGCACCAGGATGGACCAAGTTAGTATAAGCCATAATAATGGAACTCTAACCCTCATGTCAATTCTGTCACTATACAGTGTCACGCCCTGTTGATAATCACAGCAGAGACTGATAAAAATTAGAGAAAAGCAACACTGTTTATCCCTATGCAAGACCAAACATGGGGCAGAATTCTTCAGGGCATTCTGAGATATGGCACCTTAATCCTAAGCACTTTTGCTTGATTCTTTCTGTGCTTTGTTACAGACAACATTATATAGTAAAATATCATTAATGAACAATATTTTTCAAATCTTTAACAAAAATATAGAAAAAATCATCTTTATGTTAAAACTGAGGAAGCAAAATGGCAAAAATTTTGTAAATGAAATCTGATTTTAATAAATATTTTCATGGGCATAGGCTTGGTATGAATTTGGAAACACATATCTGCTTCAAACTGGTAAATAATTAAGTCACATAATGTTATGCTTGAGCATAGTCCTACTGAATTCTGTTCAAATAACGGCTGTGATCCTTGAAATACTTACACCATAACTATCTTTATGCCTGTGAGTAGTCTAATTGAATTCAATGGGACAGTTTATGTATGCACAATTATCGACAAGTTTGAAGGATTAGTTTCATTGGTTGGAATGCAGCCCTTATATTCAGTTTTTAAGATCTATTCAGCTTTGAAACAATATTTTTTACTGAATTAATGAAACAATATGGCTATCCCTCTTATTGATACTGGAAAATGTAAATTCTCTTTTCAGTCAGGGTATCTAGAAAGATATTGGATCAATTTTATTCCTGGTGTTACTCTATTTGGTTGAGTTTTTTGGGGGGAGGAAGGGAGAGGGATGGAGAAGGCTATACTAAGGATAAATTTGGCCCAGTAGATTAAAATCCTGTTTGAATTTATATTCATCTCTTTTCCACCTGCCCATTTCATTGTCAAATGGATCACATCACTGGCAAATCTCCATATTTTAGAATTTTCTGCATTTAAGAACATTTTAAAGCCTAGTTTTTGCTGAGATTCATAAGATATAACATTAACCTCAGAATCCCAGCTATCAGAATTTCCAGACTGTGAGTAAAATGAATGCGTGAGAGTTTATATGCATTTAAGATTTTATATTCTACATTTCACATACACACAGGTACACATAATGGGGTTAGATTCCAGCTGGTATAAATCAATGTAGCTTCACTGAGACAAATGTAGCTCATTATCTAGAGACAAGTATACACACACACACACACACACACACACACACACACACACACACACACACTATATTCTCACTATGATAAATGTCAATCAGACCATGTACACTAATTTTCTAACATGGATGGTTTTGTATGTGAAAAAATCAAATTTTACTCTTCAGTGGCAAATGGTCTTTTTTTTTGTAAAGATAAAGTGTAATCAACCAGATTTTTATTGTGCATTTATACATACACAACAGGCAGAGAGAGAGAGATGAATACTTTCAGTTTAAGACCACTTTGTAATATTCATGACATGAGGTCCTCAGAAAAAGAAAACTACAAGAACAACTATAAGTAATTATAAATGTGTATGTTGTATTGATATTTAAAGTGATTTGGAGATAGCAGCACAGCATACCACCTACAGTGCAATTATTTCAAGCAAACAATAGTGCTCTGTTGGCAATAAAGGCCCAGACACCCCAGGGAGAAAACAAGGCATCTGCATCACCAAGAGTAAGTGACTAAATATACTGATTGCATACAATATTACATTGCTAGATGATTTACCCAGCATTGCTGGATCCTTAACTAAGATACGAGGTTTTTTCTTCACTTAAATCATTGCTGTGTGGGGTGTGTGTGGAGATGAGGAGTTCAGTATGCAGGCTTCCCTGGCCAGGCTTGGGGCCAGGTGAGAAGCACCTGTCAATGGCTGCTGTAGGTGCATCAGGCACAACTAGGGGCAGGGGTGCATATCCCCTAACTAGGGCCAGACAGACACACCAACAGTTAGACACAAAAACAGACAGACTCTTGGAAATATATAGTAGATAGCTTTTCCTTCCTCTACCCCTGTCTCCTGCTTGTCCAATGGGGTTATAGCTAACCTGGTCCCAATCTCTGGTACCTTGTTGCCCCCCTGTAGTCATTTTGCCATATAACTGTCTCTCCTATGGACACACAGACAGATGCACAATTCTAAAATATATAGTAAGATAAAAGGGTATCCATTATAGTCTTTTATGAAAGCTAGTAACACACCAGTGATTAATATCCATGTGAAATGTATGAATTAACACTATATGTGGAATTATAGATACTCACTGATGTTATGCTTTAAAGTCTGTGACCGAACACAGGGAGAAACAGGATATCCCCTAGATAGGAAGGAAGGCAGCTACAGGGCATCCCTGCAATTATCCTGGTACATACTGGTTCTGCACTAGCGTTGTTGAAGCTTGTGGGAACTGTTCTGTTTAAAGTCCTCTCCTTCCCTGCTCTTCCATTGTGCAAATGGAAGTCAGCTTCAAGAAAAAATCCCTGCATTATGTCCTTTCACTATATGTCCACAGTTTTTGGAATGTATCTTGGACATATAGCAGGGACCCCCTGTATCGATCTATCTCCAACATAAATTAAGCAATGTGAATTCAAGATTATGGAAGTCCCATTGAAATAAGTGTCAGCCAGAGGTGGAGGGAGAAAAAGAGAAAGAGTTTGAACAGCAGGGCTTCATCCTGACTATGAGGCACACAATGAATTTGGACAATGTAGGTGCAGAAGAGAGAGAGTTTGGTTATCCATCAGTGAGCAGATGATAAGACACAGCATCTTTTGAGTTTTTTAAATCTGGGTTCTCTTAGCATGGAAGGGAAGAGTTGATAAAGACTTAATGAAATCTGCTTAGACACAGACTCTAACTTATTTATATTAAGCTTTAGGGGAGAGAAAGTATTTTTTTTGTTTGTTTGTTTTACTGGTAATCATCTTCTAGTCTTATTTATTAACACTCATCTTTATGAATAAACTTACCCTTGCTTAATTACAAAACCATGCCAGCATTTTATATAAATCCATAGGGTAAATCCAAGCAAGCTGCAGTATAGTCTGTTTCTTTGGAGGCAATGAGCTTGATAACTTCTGTGAGGGTCCGCTGAGAGGGACTGTACACAAGTTTGATGTTTTGGGGGTTCACCTGGACCAGTAAAGGGTCTGTCACCACCTCCTCTGTAACTTTGGGTGTACTCTGTTGCATAGTTTTGACTCAGAGCCTTGACACCAGCATCCTATTTACGCCGCAATGACCTCATCATAGTTACTACCAGCCTAGCTATGCCAGCCCTTCCAATCTCCCAGGTCTCCCCAAAACTATCTCAACTGCAGTATCCAGTCTTCCCAACTATGCAGAAGAAAAGCAGCTAGCTTAAGATTTACAAACCTCTGGCAAAATGTAAATAAAGGCAGTCCCCGGGGTACGCGGATCCGACTTACGTCAGACCCGTACTTACGAACGGGGCTTTTCTCACCCCGGAGGACGCAGGTGGTGGGACCGCCCAGACGCGCCGCAGTCCCGCCGCCCGCATCCTCCGGGGTGAGAAAAGCTGCTCCACGTCTCCCTGGTCTGCTGGGGGGGGGGGGGGGCGACCCAGCAGACCAGGGAGACGCGGAGGACCCAGGTGACGGGACTGCGGCGCGTCTGGGCAGTCCCGCCGCCCGGGTCCTTCGCGGCTTTGCTCCACGTCTCCCTGGTCTGCTGGGGGGGGGCAGTTAGTGCGCCCCCCCCCCCAGCAGACCAGGCTTTTTTCGGGACACCTGTGGTAGAGCAGCTGGGGCGCTGCCGGTTGGTCCCGCAGCGCCGCTCTCGGAGCTACTGGAGCAACCCAGCAGCACCCCAGCTGCTCTGGCTCAGGCGTCCCCAAGTCAGCCGTTGCTGAAACTGACCAGCGGCTGACTACAGGAATCCTGAGGCAGAGTTGCTCTGCCCCGGGCTTCCTGGAATCAGCCGCTGATCAGTTTCAGCAGCAGCTGACTTGGGGACGCCTGGGGATCTTAAGTTGAATCTGTATGTAAGTCAGAACTGGCGTCCAGATTCAGCCGCTGTTGAAACTGATCAGCGGCTGAGTCCAGGAAGCCCGGGGCACAGCAACTCTGCCTCGGGCTTCCTGTAGTCAGCCGCTGGTCAGTTTCATCAGCGGCTGAATCTGGACGCCAGTTCCAACTTACATACAGATTCAACTTAAGAACAAACCTACAGTCCCTATCTTGTACGTAACCTGGGGACTGCCTGTATATATAATTGATTATATGAAGCAAAACAAGTATTATGGTTCACTGTGGGTGAAATAGGAATAAATATGAAAGAAAAAATACAAAGAATTTTATCTGGAAATTATTCTTAAGAATTATAGAGCAATAAAGATATTAATTAACACGTTTATATATTTCACAGCATGTGCAGAATGTCAGCATTCCTTTAGTCATCCGATTGAATATAATCTGAGGTACACATACAAAGAAAACCAGTTGTTTAAAAATGACAGAAGACATATTGGACATAGTATTTTGAGCTTCCAGTCATGTTTAATGCATTTTTTGCTTAATTATAATTCTAACGTCTAATCTTTCACAACAGGCACTGCCTCAGAAGTTTCATGGTTACTTCTGATCAGAACTGATGCAAAAGGAGACTATGAACTCCACTATTTGGGGGAGGGGGGAGAAAAAAAAAGAAAGCATAGTAATTATATATTCTGTTTGATCTGGTAGACATGGAGCAGTCGGGTGACCAGATGTCCCGATTTTATAAGGGCAGTCATGGTATTTGGGGCTTTGTCTTTGCAGGTGCAAGGGTCTGTAGCAACAGAGCCTCATGGCTCCTACTAGCTCCATTTCGCCTTTTCCAGTGAAAGGGAGCCATAGGAAGCAATATGGCTACCAACCCTTTAGGTAAACAAAGCAGCACGGGCCCGCTAGCAGCTTTCCCAAAGTGGGCCCAATGTCCACTTTGGGAAACTTTGTATTAGTTTATGAGACTGTCTGAGCTGAAAATAATAAAAGCTGCTAGGGTATACACAGACTGTCTATTGCTTAAAGTATTAAGCAGTTCAGGAAGTAGAATTCAAATCTCCACAATAAGTAAAGACATGTTAAGACCTTGTTACTTTTAGGGCAGGTAACCTTTGGGTTAAATTTAGCCTTATTCTTTGCTCAATGGTTCTCGGCTAGGTTTGGACATCATGGAATCATCCCCCCTAGACCCTGAGGCACCACTACAAAAGTCACTCCAGAGTTATTAGTTCAGGGCCTGCATTCCCATTCAGAGAATGGGTTTGTTCAGCCATTTTACACAGTCATTTATCCCAGGGCCATACCACACTCCAAAAAATCTCATGTGCGGTTATGGAGTGATCCATAATGGGGCATGCAGATAGAGTGTAATCTTTCTAACATAGGCCCTGTGTGTCTGGTACACCTTCTTCCTCTTCTGCTGTGTTATTGCCCAGCAATATGGTGCTTACTCCAGCTCTTTAGCTGGATGTGAGGCCTGATAAAAGCATAGAAATCAATAGAAAGAATCCTCTTGACTGAATTGGTTTTAAATCAGATCATGCCTTCTTGGGGTAAAGAAGCATTAATTAATTAATTAATTACAACTTAGCTTCTGTCTTGAGTCTTACCAACAGAATTTCTTATTATATTATGATATTTAAAAAAAAATAACTTATGAGTCTGTTGAGGAAACATGAGAAGGCCAGAAACAGGTTGCTATAATGTAATGTGAAAGAGAAACCTTAGCTGGGAATAGAGAAATTGATTATTTTAACATTGACAGACACTACTGGTCTGGGTTTAAACTCTCCCGCCCTGGCTATTATCAAGGGAAAAGTGTCAATGTAGAATTTTAGATATCAAAAACTCTAGGCTCTGCTAATAACATGATTATATGAAATATGTCAAGGATTAAATATTGACAATAACATGGAAACCCATAATATCCCATTATTGAAGTCAGCACATTCTTAGCCACTGTGATTCTTGCTGATGTCAGTAGGATTGAACTAATCTTCAGATATGAAGTACAAAGAGAACTTTTTTAAAACAAATTGTTATGCAACCATCTGAGAGGATCAGATGGGAATTTACCACATGATTGCTTTCATCTGTTGGCAAAGGGTCAGAGAGCATCATCTTATATATCTCTCATCAGTTAGAGAGAGGGCATGCAGAACTTTGTAGGATCAAGTCTTTTATCTTTGTGAAGTACAGGGAATAATCACCTTCACATTGTTGTAGAATTATTAATATGAATTATTCTTAATGTAACAGTAACCTCTGAACTGAGGTGTGAAGTTACCTCATCTTTTAGCTGTATGTGAAGGATCTTGAATAGGTAGTATTGGAATGGGATTTTCTTCAAAGTTTTTTCTTCATTTTGGGAATATTCCATATGTATTTGTAATAGCTTGTTCCTGTAAACATTTATATGCACATAAGTAACCTTTCACATGTGAAATCGTGAATGGCATGATTGGCAATATCAGACCCCAGAGATAAGGTAAAACTCTTTAAAAGAAATGCAGATCACTTTAAAAGCTGCTTTTTATGTAACTAATATGCTCTTAGTGCAATTGAGATAACATAAGAATGGTCATATAGGTCAAGATCAATTGTCTAAATAGCCTAGTATCCTAATTTCTGACAGTGGTCAATGACAGGCTCTTCAGAAGAAAGGAACTGGATGGGTAATCATCAAGTGATCCATCCCACGTTGGCCATTTCCAGTTTTCTGGTAAACAGAGGCTAGGGACCCTTTCCATAATAGTTAATAGTCATTGATGGACCTATCCTCCATTAACTTCTTTTTTAATTCTGTTATAATATAGGCCTTCACAACATCCTCTGGCAAAGAGTTCCATAGGTTGACTGTGTTATGTCAAGGAATACTTTCTTTTGTTTGTTTTAAATGTGCAGCCTTTTAATATTTCAGTATTTACTTTTTTTTTTTTTTTTTTTTTTTTTTTACAGTCAGGATTTATAGACCTCTATCATATTTCCTCTTAGTCTCTTGTTCAAGCTGAAATTTCTAGTCTTGCTAACCTTTCTCATAAGGGAACTGTTTATACCCTAATAACTTTTGCTGCCCTTTTGTGCACATTTTTCAGTTCCAATATATCTTTTTTTGTGATTGGGTGACCACCTCAATGCACAATATTCAAGATGTGGGCATACCATGGATTTAAAAAAAAGCCAATATGATATTTTCTGTTTTATTATTACCCCTTTCCTAATGATTTCCAATAATAGGCTAGCATTTTTAGCTAATACTGTACACTGAGTGAATGTTTTCACAAAACTATCCATACTGATTCCAATATTTCTTTCTTGAGTGGCAACAGATAATTTAGCACCCATCATTTTATAACATCAAGAAAGACAGTGGTGACAATGTTATGTTATGTTTTGTTTTGTTTTGTTTTGTTTTTTTCATGTGGAACTTTTGGCATCCCACTCCTAAACCAGTGTAAGTGTTCTGAACCTTTAGTTGATTAACACATATTTCAGAAATTCCAAGGCCTAATGTGGTGTGTTGATATGATCCAGCCTTTGTAATCCATGGGATAATTGGATGATTTTTTTCTCTTGCAAAAGCCAGCATTCCAGTTCATTATGCATGTATAGTACTTTAAAATTTTAAAGAATAGGTCAAGCAATAATGAAACTTTTTCTTACATATTAATTTTATATATGAATAAAGTGTCACATAGCATAGTTAACTACATAATTTGATAGTGATGATGGGTTATCTTTATTTTTAATAAATTTATTCTTTTTAATTATTTTGGCTTGATGTCTAAACTTCCAGCTGAAACTTCTACATAGATGAGATGTAAGTATAATTATTTTCACTAGGGCCATATTTATTTATTGCTTGAGATTACTTTTTAATGTTGCTTCCAAAATTTACTTTATGTCAACTCCATCTGATTGAATATACTACCGCTTGTCTTCTGCTTATATTCAAGAAATATGATCAGACAACTTTATCTCAAATAGTTTGCATTTTTATACTGCCTTTAGTACAACATCACAGTTGTAGCAGTTGAGTGTTTATCTAGTTTCTCCCTAGTTTATCTTCCTGATCTTGTAATGTGATGCTGTCTGACAAAGACTATCTCACTGAAATTTCTAATATTTGCTGTTTCTCTGCTTTCTCTTCTCTCATTTGTCTTGTGATTACTGCACTGTGCTTAAGGAATGTAAGTGTGAGTTAGTTTAAATTAAACTAGCTATACTGTACTGAACTATAATTTGCGATGTTTCATGCTAATATTATGATCATAATATGGCTTTTGATATTTTGTAAGGTGTATCTAAAATTATTAATTGTAAATTTGTAATTAGACTATATTCCTAAATATAATTAATATTATCTTAAGGCATATATAACAGGTGTTATATATAAATTACATATTATATGTAATACTTCATATCAAAAACCATATACACACATCATGTACAAAAAGGCAACAGTTACATTTAAAAATATAAAAGATGAAAACCCTCCTCATATTTCAGTGTTTTCATCCTCTCTTTGCTCTGTTACATTCAAATTTTCCAAGCCTATGTCTTCCATCTAAACTCCGCACTGCAAGTAAGTGCGTAGGAAAACTCAAAAGAGGGAGAAACAGAAAAAACCGGGGAGGGTGGGAGGGGAGGGAGAGTACTATTACACAAAAATATGTAACAGATTTGTGTAGATATTTCAATTACAAACAACCAGCGGATTTTAATCAGTTGACTATACAGTATTTTGGCTGTATTCTGGGTGTGTTTTCAGTTTCTCCCACTTTTTTCTTAGCTTTTCTTTGCAGAGTGCTCTAAAGATTAATGCAAAGTATTGCTCTACAGACCTACTTTAATATACTCTGACTACCCCAAAATAGGTCAGAAGCACTCTTTTCCTGGTAATTCAGGCTCACATATGAATTAATTATGAACAGCATGAACAGTACACTGTATCATGGTATGATGAGTGCTGCTTCAGGCAACTAGGTGAAAATTTTCCATAACCACAGGAATACACAAATTGATCCCACTTATACAGGTGGAAGCACTATGGTCCAGACCCCTCTGCTCTGGCAACATCTATGGTCTGTAAGGACTACAGATGTTGCTGGGCTAGAAAGCCCTAGCACAAAGGTTGCTGGTGGCTGCAAGCAGAGCCAGCTGCAGGCCAGTGGAGCCCATGGAGCACTAGAGTCTGCAGCTGGCCAGGCTGGGAAGCCAGTGAGGGCACTGGAACCCAGGGGATGGGGGGGGGGGGGCACGAGGATTAGGAGACACCATGCCTAATATTTAGGTGCCTGGGATTCACAGAGCTTGAGTTAGGCATAGAGGCTTTCTGTTGAATGAGTGAGGAAAGAAAGGAGCACCTAAGAATAGGATTCACAAGAGCCAACTCAATAGGCAGGGAGCTGCCTAGGATAATGAATGGGAGATGACAAGGAGAAAGGTGCGTCATGGAGATTAGCCTTCTAAACACAGGCTGAAGGAGAAACACCCAGGTAAATTAGATGGAGGAATAGGTTTTTTTCCTTTGCTTTGTGCATCACATTGGGGCTTAGATATCTAGACTTCCAGAGTGAACAGCAGTATGTGTTCCCAGAGGCAGAAACCTAGGCACCTGGGGAATTTTACCACAAAAATACAGATGCAGAGTTAATTTAGGAGTTTATGGGTTTTGGTTGAAGCTGAGCATGGGGAGCTTCAGTTTGCTATAAGTGCTTTTCAGCTTTAATTGACAAGCTTCTTGCTTGTGCAACAACATGGACAAATAAGTGAATGTTATCCATTTAAAAATAATCTCAATAAGTAAATGGTGACAGTAGAATCAGGGACAATCGGCATGTCAGAAGTAGTGGGAAGGTGGAAGGGATGTATCAGCTGATTGAATATATTTCAATCTTCTAATTACAAAAGGACTTACTTACTCCAGGGCTGTCAAAGCAACAATTATGGTATGACAAAAAATTACATATAAAAATAATCCTGGGACTGCTCATGAGGCCAACAACCAAATGCTAACCAAGTATTAATATATAATCAAAAGATCTTGCAACATAGAAGCCTGTACGGAATGGAAGTAATCCTGTTTTAACCCTATTATCAGTGATTGAGAATAGAATTCTGTAATGCTAAAATAAACACATGCTCCATACTGAAAAAAAGTTTATGTGGTGGTCAACTTTACCTGGATGGCTCCTAAGAGATGGAAGGAGATGCTGGTTGCTTCCCAGGTGACACATGGAGCCAGGTATAAAATAAGTTAATGGAGATTGCCTACCTCCTAGAACTGGAAGGGACCTTGAAAGGTCATTGAGTCCAGTCCCTTGCCTTCACAGCAGGACAAAGTACTATCCCTGACCAATTTTTGCCCCAAATGGCCTCTGCAAGGATTGAACTCACAACCCTAGGGTTAGCAAGCCAATGCTCAAACCACTGAGCTATCCCTCTCCCCCTCCCCCCAAAGTGTGGAGCCTACCACCCCCACTGCACCACCAACTGGATTTTTAACAGCCCAGTTCGCAGTGCTGACAAGAGCTGCCAGAGTCCTTTTCTGACTGGGTGTTCTATCTAAAATAGATAAATAAGATGGTCAAAAATGTCTCATCTAAACATCCATGTATTCCCACTGTCCCATGCAGAAAAACCTGTAGTGACTAATCCTCACACTCACTATCACCACCTCTGGTCATCATTCTGTCATCTCCCAATGCATACAGGCTGGGATACAGCTTTTATAACGTGGTAGGCTGATGGCCACTATGTCTAATCCATATTCAATAGGGATTTCAGCCCCTTTTCCTTACTTGTATTTCCTTACCTTACTAATGTTGGGGTTCCCTTCTTCCATGCATTACTAGGTTTTTTATTTCAAGCGTAGTAGCAGATATGTTAATTAGTTACCATGGTATTCTTGTGTCCAGACATTATTTTATTATTCACTTTTTCCCCATAAGAGACTGGGTATTCTTTCTCTAACCAAATTGTGTGTTACAGCAGGTTTATTAGAAAAAGAGGGACATTTACAATGAACTTGGATGGAGATGAAAGTCAAAGGAGGACAGCAATTTTATGTGGCTGGCCCAAAAGGTTCTTCAGAGTCTTTGCTGTGGAAACATATTGCTCTTTAAAGATGCTCTATCCTATAAACATTATTGGCTTTTCTCCACTACTCTGTAGGTTTGAGTCACATATATTTTTGTATTCTTTTTAAAATACCTGGGAAGTACGTACTGTATATGCACAGTGAGTGAATAGACATTCCAATGTTTATAGCATTGGTGACAACACTGCAGATTGATTATGTGGTGAAGAAAAAATAACCATCAAGAAAGAAAGAATATGGAGCATCTGGTAATAATTTATGAATATTGTATGTTCTGTTTGTCTGATTGTTGCATGGTTGTTCAATGAATGTATTCAAGGGTTTAATTCAAGAAGAGGTTGGTTGCTCAAAGGCTAAAAGGAGGACAATAGCCTTGATGAAAGCTTTGCTTTAAACACCTGAAACAGAGCAGAGCCATTGGCTTTGAATTCCACCTCACATACTCTACTAAGCCACCCAAATTGGTATAATCAGGCTCAGGAAATACAGGACAGAACATAGGATTTTATCTGGACAAATCATTACTTGAGGCAGTGACACAAGATTTTAAGTTAAGGTGAACTAGGATTCCAGATTCTGGAGTATCTGGAGTAAAATAGGCTGTTGTAGGACTCCAGGGAAATTAATTAAGTATGTAGAGCTTTTATTGTTTTAAAACCCCTTTTCTTTTGTTATGCTTTATTCCTAATAGTAAGATTAAGCCATCTTATATTTTGGAAAGGCTGTCTGGTCAAGGTATTCATTTATGGGAACAGACTCCAGAAGGAAGTACTTCCAGTTAGGGTTACCAGGTGGCTTTAAAAAAAATACGGGACACACGTGATCTGAGATGGGGGGACACCAGCCGGGAGAGGAACGAGGCTGGCTGGGAGGATGTGTGTGTGTGTGGGGAACCGACGGTGGGAAGCAGGGCTGGCGGAGGAGAGATTGGGAGGGGGAGCGGGGAGAACCATCCTGCAGGAAGCAGGGCAGGGAAGGGGGGGGACAACAGGAAGCAGGGCTAGCCAGGAGGCGGTCGGGGGGGAGCGGGTCTGGGCCAGGCACACGCAAATCCCGGGGTGCTACCTGTCCCGCACACGGTACCAGCAAAGCATGAGCAAGTCCGGACCCAGGGATTCCATCCCAGCCCGGCCCCGCCCCCACCCCCTCGCGTAGTTGCATACTGCCTGGTTGTCATGAGCGTGTCTACCAGTCAGGCAGTTCTCAACTACGTACTGATATTCCTAATAATAATAAAACTAACCTAATTAGAAATTACCGGACATTTTATATGTCCAGTATTTTCTTAATTTTTTTTCCCGGACAGACCCCTCAAATACCGGACTGTCTGGTTCAAAACTGGACACCTGACAACCCTACTGCCAGTAGCTAACACAGGGTTACAAAGAATACTGAAGTCCATGTCCCAGCATAAGGCCTTGATTATGCTAGGTAAGTCGATCTAATTTACACTTCCCTAGCTGTGTGAATAACAGTTGGAATCAATGTAGGTTAGCTTGACTTACTGCACTGTCTGCACCATGCAGTGTTCACAGAAGACATTCGGCCACTGACTTCCTTTACTCCTCTCATTCCAGTGAAGTACCGGAGTCTATCAGAGAGCACTCTGTGATTGATTAAGTGGGTCTTAGACCCACTAAATTGAACCCCCACTGCATCAATCTCATTGATCACAGCAGTTTCGATCCCTAGTAATTGTAGAAAAAGGCCAAAGAATGGCACAACGTCTGTCACTTTAGGGAATGTATTTGAGACCAGAGAAGAGGTCACAGCTGCACAATTCCTGAACCATGACAACTTATTGTCTCCCATGCATAAGATTACTTTTTAATCCATTCACTGCTGACAACTGTCTAGATCAACGTGACTGTTCTTTTATGTACACGAGTTTCCTGCAAATCAAACAACAAATGCTGCATGAGATAAAAAAAGTATTTCTTCTCCACTCAGTATTTATTGTCTCTCTCTATGTATAAAAAAGTTTTTCCTACTGGATGACAGAATGTTCCTGCTGGGCAAAAAAATTACATCATCACATCATCAGCATCATCACCATCAACAGGCTCTCTCAGTGAAGCAAAAGAAGACAGAGAGAGGGAGATAGCAGCAAGTAGCGAGCAGAAGGCACAGACCCTAGTCTCTATAAATGTAAAGCTTTTCATTTTCAGGGACAGAGAAAGAGATTAATAGTTTTTTGTTTGTGACTTAACAATATATGAAAATGTGTTGACACAAAATATAGCAAAGACAAAAGTCAGAAGACAGATAATACCAAAGAGACATTTCATTAAAATATTACAAAAGCTGTGTTGATATTCTTAAATTTATTTTAGTGTGTATACACTAAAATTGTTATAGCTTGGTTGATAGCTCAAATATTGGGAAACATAACGCCAAAACTGGACTGTTGGCAATAAGAGTCATTTTTATTCATATGTCAATTAGCATTAGAACTTTCTCAGTTCAGGAATCCCAAGGGTCCCTTTTACATGTCTTTTTCACTTGAGATAAACAAAGTAATCGGTTTTACAAGAATCTTTGATTTTTTTCTCCTTTGTTGTTGTCATCTTAATAAGCTGTAGTTGTTGATAGGGCTGTCAGCTGCAGGCAGTGTTAGATAGAGACTCTTATCCAACTCATGCACTGTGCTATTGGTTTCTAATCCTGGGGTGTTCAGTTTGTATTCCCCCTGACCTCAACTTGGAGCAGCAAACTGTTATGCCGCTTAAATAAGGAGTTCTGAAACATGTTCAACAATGACAATGAAATTAATGGTAAGGTTGTTAAGACTGAAGTTTGATGTGTAACCTTCTCTTTTTGTTGCCTCTTTGTTCACAAAATGCAGTCAATTTTTGTAACTGATTTTTGGTTTCATAGAAAATACTTTAAAAGCGTTTTACATAGCTCAGTTCTCATCATGTGAACTTAACACACTAGCATGTTTTGGACAAAATTATAATTAGTATTAGGAAATATATTATTGTTTCACGCTTCTAAGGGGTAATTATAATTTAAATACTGAAGTCTTAAATACAGAACTGTGCATTGGGACCTCATAGTGTGGTGGGGCAACTGGCCAACAGGGATTACATCAGGCTGGAGGGAGCCTGCACATAAACCCAGCCAATCAGGGAAGGTCTTAGATGAGCCAATCAGGGTGTAGCTGGCTGAGGCAATCGTGTGTAAAAGGAAATGCTCATTGGAGCGTATACACTTAAGCTCCGACCAGGGAAGGTGCAGGATCTGATTCCCAGAGAAGCACTTGCGGGAGAGCAGTGCTGGGCAAGTTCAGGGAGGCTAGAGAGGGAGGCTCCAGCCTGATACCTGCCAAGCTGCTAGCCTGGCTAACAAGGCCAGGAGGGTGCAAAGGATCACAGGGGAAGTGGCCTAGGGAACAAGAGACAAAGGAGGGAGAATGAAGGAGGGTAGGACAAGGCTGCCGTCAAAGAGTCCTTGGGTCAGGACCCAGAGTAGTGGACGGTCATGGGTCCTCCATGCCGCCTTGCACCGAGTCTGGCCACCATTGCTGTGTGGTCTGGAAGGACTGTGGCCTGCCCCTGAAGTGAGGGGCTAGACTGAGGCTGCAGTTAGCCATGGTGGCATGCACTAGACTAAGGACTGCTGACAAGCCCTAGAAGGGGGCAAGAGAAACCAGAGTATTGGGCACGGCTGGAGGGCAGTATCCTGAAGAGGTCCAGGGAGCAACGTGGGTCCAGAGTCCAAGCAGAGTCAGAGATGAGTAACTGGGCAGACACCAGCCAGAAGGAGGCCCCCTGCTGATGAAAGAACTACCAGCAGGAGAGGCCACAGTGGTGAGTCCCACCCTCTGACACACAGTTATAGTTTTTTTAAGGAAATGCAAACTAAGTCTTCTGAGGTGCTGGAGCAGCACTTGCAACACATGGAATGGGGACTGAAATGTGACTTCCCAACACCTCTCAGTCCCTCAGTCCTTGAGGACAACCAGAGGATGCAACTGGTCTGCTGTTAGTTGTGTTCCACTAGGGGCAATTCTACAACCAGATATCCTCCAATCAGTCCACACCTCTTCATACACATGCTGTGTATGCTAGCTGTGCTAAAACATTTGGGACATTTTTAAATTCTCTTTGCACAGCTAGAACACCACAAAGACAACTTGGCATGGACTGGGACCTGGCCTAATGTTTTCTATAGCTATGTTAACTTAGTCATGTGGCATGCATTAAACAAGGCAAAATAGTAATAGAAATACAGTATGATATGGGTTAGGTTTGCCACAAGTTACTCCAAATGCTGCCTGACAGTGCTGAAAAGTCCTACTAGGGCTATGTCTACACTCACGGCTTCTTGTGTGAGAAATATGCAAATGAGGCTAATCGTGGAATATCACCAAGCCTCATTTGCATACCTAATGAGCTGCCATTTTTTCAGAAGAGGCTCTTGCACCGGGGGAGCTGTCTAGACTGCCCCTTCTTGCGCAAGAAAACCCCTCTTGCGCAATGCCACTACGCCGATTATTTTCAGGAATATCGGCATTGCGCAAGAAGGTTTTTCTTGTGCAAGAGGCGGCAGTGTAGACAGCTCCCCCTGGTGCAAGAGCCTCTTCTGAAAAAATGGCAGCTCATTAGGTATGCAAATGAGGCTCGGTGATATTCCATGCTTAGCCTCATTTGAATATTTCTCACGCAAGAAGCTGCGAGTGTAGACATAGCCCTAGAGTAAAATGATAGTGAAATCCATGCACAACTAGCCAGCAAAATTCCAGGCGATGGTGGAACTGGACACAAAATCAGTGACAGCCTCAACCTATAGGGCACCTATGAAACCCTGAGCCCAAATAGAAGCAAACTCCAAGAGGGAGAAATGGAGCAAATATCAACCCATCCCAGTAATGAAGCCCCATATTGGTGCAAGGTGTTATAGTCTCCTGTTTTAGAGGGACTGGATTGTGCTCAGTTGTGTCCAAAGTTAACATGGCTGAAGGAATTTTACTCCTACAATCCCTGATTATTTTTAAACTTCATAACTATTATTTTCTCTCCTTTATGAATTAAGGAAAGGAAAGGAAAGGAAAGGCTAACTAAACTTCTCTATGGACTTCACAACAGGGGATTTTTAGTCCTCATAGTCATTTGAGACTTACTGCCATGGACTGAAAAGTCCTGAAGGTGGATGGGATGGGGATCACAGAGTAAATCTTTCAATGGAACCATCCATATTAGGGAACTTTTTTTAAAATTTCACATCGTTACTAGCTCTTGGTCAGCTCCACCAGTGTTGGCAACATTGGCAAACCCCACTGTAGACATTTTGCTAGCTGTTGAATTAGGCACATGCTCAGTGGTTGCAGGACTAAATCCTAAATGAAATCCGTGCCATTTAATCCTGTCCAGAGAAGGGCTAATCAATATGATAGCAGCAGTGGCAGGCTGTTCACAGTAGAAAATCTGATGTTAAGTGCTTGTATATTGCCACAGGACCATGATTTCAACAGGCATATGACAGTCCTACTCAGGATCCATCCCCACACCTCCCAAGCTACTGGATTGTTATAGGTGAACCATTCTTAACCATATTGAGAAGCCATTGTAAATGGGACTGTATGTGAAAATCACAGATTTAATAAAGTGATGTGCTATGAAGTGTAGTATTTTCAAGGAAAGAAAAGGAAAGGAAAGAATTTTCAAGTGTTCACAAATGTGTTTTCCAAGTTTTTCTTTTCAGTTAGGTCCCACACACACAGTGCTTCCCAGTGATAATATTACATTCCAATGTTCACATTTTGAATTTTAGCCATTTTAGAGTTATCTTTGGGAACTAATGCATGGAAATATATTTATTTTGTAACAGATGGGTTTTTTTTTAATTACACTCTAAGTTAAAATATTGGACAATGAATTTTCTTCCAAGCCTTCAGAAAGAGATTTGCCCTTGACCATGGAAAATTGCAGCTTCAAAAAGACTAAGTTATGAATAAGTGAAAACGGGGCAAGGATTATAACAGAATCCATTTTGCAACATTAGCTACTACATTTACAACCAAGAAAATACTATGATTAAAAGAAAGAAAAAAATCCTTTTAAATGTATGTAATAGTGCCATCATTGTGAAGAAACATCACAGTAACTTCAATTTGAACAACTCACATTGCTCTGTCATTCAAAGTTGAACAAATATTGAGATGTATACTTAGCATCTAATTAGCTTTAGATAAGTGCAAATTATTTTATAATAATAGCAGAAAGTCCATATTGTCACATAACTGAAATTCATAGAGTCAGATGTATCTATAAAAACGTGAAAATAGCTGAGAACTTAAGAATTGGAGGGTAACACACTTCAAAATACCAGTAATGACTGATATTGAAAATAAAAAAAGAGTTCTCAACCATGCTTGTATCCATTGCCTCATTCTGAGTTCTCAGAGTAAGGTTTGGGTTTATTTGGGCAGTTGTGTTGATTCGTTTGTTTTGGGAACGTTATGTGAATTTGTGTGGATAGCAAATGAGAAATGTGTGCTGTGTGGGTTTGGGGTTATAGTGCGTGCTGGAGCCTGACCGAGTTGATTTGCATCTGGGGTATAGTGCTGAATTGAATGTGCATGTAGCACTTGGGCCAAGTAATCTACCATCTGTGCAGTCACTGTTTCACCCAATGAAACTGTTGCATGCAAATTAGATGTAGAGTAAGTGTGGTGATTGGTTGAGTTACTCCTCATATCACCATGTTGAAGGATTCTTGCCATGGCAGAGAGACCTGCTTTACTGTAGCTATTCACCACTGGAATAGAATTCATAAAATCAAAATTGCTGAGAACTGAAAAATTGGATAGTAACCAACCTCAAAAGTCAAAGGTGATTTAACAGAACAAAAAAGCACTCTAAGCTATGCTTGTAAATGTTTCTACCACTTCACACTGACAGCACAAAGATCCTTGGCTTCAGAGAGACACACCTAGTAACAATCTTATGCTACAGATTGCAGATAGGCTGTAAACCCTTTTAGGTTTAATTGTCCTGCATTAGCTTTTGCTGTTTAATCCTTGCAATTATGTGACATTGTGTGAAAATGAGGATCCAAATTATGCCCTTTATTGCCACATGCTCAACTGAGGACAAAATTTAGCTTAAAGTATAAGACTCATTGATAGTCCAGGCAGATTCTCTGATATACAATCTGATTTATTTTTCTTATTTTATATATAAATTGAGTTTTGCTAAGGTTCATGAAACATGTTTTTGTGGCACAAGCACAGTCTATCTACAGCTAGTAGCAAGCTGTTTCAACTTACAGATCAGGCTTTTCAATTAAACACTTAGCATTTTGTTTCTATAACTTTTCTTTTATTCATACTCTCTTGTTCATACTATTGATCTATCGATCTCCACAGCAAGTTTCGCTGACAAAATTTTCTCATCAGAGTGACAGGGGGTTGTTTTTACACTACAAACTACATATTCAAAGAATGGCATTAAGTTTTTGTCCTTGCCTTCATGACTCTGAAAAGGCCTTGCAAAGGCATCCCTGATCTAGTTACCTCCACACAATCCAGTTTTTAACTAAACAATCTACCTTGATTGCAGAGAGGCATGAGATTAAGTACTCTTTCAAATACAAAAAGCAACACTCTAGTCTGCCAAGATACCAGAAAACGTCACTATAATTTCTTCTCAGTTCTCTATTGCCACCCTGCAACTGAGGCTGAGAGAGAGAGAGAGATCACAACCTTTCTGTGATTACTGCTTCTATCTGCCTTTTTAAACTGTTAAACATGAATGGTTTCTGCCCAGCATATTGAGGAATTAACTCTCAAATGTTCTGGGAATTAAGGGAGGGGAAAAAGTTAGCTGTTCTTTGTGATATCTGAATGCACATATTCACCCACTGAGACCATCACACACTTCATTCTGTGCCAATTCATAAATTAATTTGCAAAGAGAAGATGATGTTTAGACAACAATGTAGATCCCCAGGCTTCTAAGGTTTATACTGTTCTAGTTAATGATAAATAAACAGAAATTTTAGTTCCAGCTCTTCCAAGTTCTTTCATGTTATAATCCTTTCTAGGTTCATATAAGAAACAAATTTATATTTAAAAAAACCCAAATTATTAGCATTTCCAGAATTTGTGTGTGTGTGTGGGGTGGGGGATGGGGAGGGGTTAACTCAATTGCTACCAAAAGGAGACACCTGTAAATGGTTACCGAACCATTAACATACACTATCTGTTCTCCAGTTCAACTTCCACAAATATTGTGTGTTACAGTTTGAAACCATTGCAATACCAAAAATTTAACTTGTTTATACAATACAGGGAGGATCCTACAGGCACAGAGACCTAATTCCTGTGGTGATAAGAAGCTACAATGACATAGTATTTTAGTACAATAATTAATTAGAAAATTTTCCAAAGGAGTCTCAGTCTGAAGATACAATCCATCCCTAGAGCATTCAAAGCCATGCAAATATGATTGTCATATGCATACAGCTTTTAGAAGGAAGCTATGAGCTCTGTGTACAGACTTTAATGTGGAGATAAGGAATTTTATTCAAGTTACATCCAAGAAGAATGATTGTAGAAAGGACTTATATTGTACCATTTACAATATCATCTTGCAGTACAGAGACGTCAACATGGGAATGTGGTGGTGCAAGCTTTATTGCAAGCCACACAGGAAATCTGTCAGTGACAACTTGATCCTGATTTACCTCACTATCCTCCCTTCAATCATGACCTTCCTGTGAAAACTGAGTGCCACCCAAATCAAACTAGATAATTTTATGATAAAAACAATGTCTACACTGAAACTGCCATTGTAACCCACGCACTTCCTTGGGTGTGGTGTACTGTCCCATCTAGTGGCACTGACACCACTAACAAAGAAAGAATAATGAGTCTGTTCTACAGCCATAACTCAGATCCCACTGGCTTTTAGCTCATGCGGCAGAGGCTCATGCACTAAGCTTCAGAGATCTCAGGTCCCATTCCATCTGCAGACAGCCAGGTTCTATCAGCATTACAAGTGAGGACTCATCTGGGATTTCAACTGCGATGTCTCTGAAGCTTGGGATGTGCTTCCTCAGTTAAGGGAAGTATGTAACCCACACACACTCTGGCTATGGTGTACTGTCACTTCAAGTGCCACTGAGACCACTTACAGAGAGAATAATGATCTACTTTACCGCATTAACGAAAAACCAGTTGGCTTTTAGCTCATGCTCTAAGTTCCAGCAGTCCCAGGTTCGAGTCTGCCTGCGGATGACTTGATCTGTCAGCATTACACCATGACATTTTGCCCTGGAACTGCTGAGTGTCTTTGTGAAATAGTCTCAGGCTATGTCTATACTGCAGGCTTCTTGCGCAAGAACTGTTTTGCGCAAGAGTACTTGCGTTAAAGTACTTGCGCAACATTGCATCCACACTGCCATGCGCTTTTGCGCAAGAGATGTTCTTTTGTTCAAGAGCATTCATGGCAGTGTGGATGCTCTCTTGCACAAGAAAGCCTCTGATGGCCATTTTAGCCATAGGGGTTTCTTGCGCAAGAAACCTCTGTTGCCCGTCCACACTGCCTTCTTGCTCAACAGCTCTTGTGCAAGAGGGCTTATTCCCTGTGGGGAGAGGAATAACTCTTGCACAAGAAGCCCTCTGTTCTAACACTTTACTGTAAATTTACTTGTGCAAGAATGCTTGTTCTTGTGCAAGAAGACTGTAGTGTAAACGTAGCCTCAATGTGCCTTATATTCTCCCATCTGTAGTATGGGAATAATACTGTTTTATTAGCTTGCAGGAGAGTTATGAGAACTAATGAATCAGGATGGCTTTTGCTGTCCACACAAACTTCTGTGTAAATATGAGCAAATTATAAGCCTTTGGAAAATTACAGTTCACTCATGCTCAGCAGGGAAGGACTTAGCTTTTAGCAAATAAATTTTCCCGAGAAACATATGCATAAGCTCTATGATAAAGTCTTTAATTATATGGCTAAAACTATTTTTCCCCAAAGACCCTCCAATAATTCAGTGCACAGGATGGACCTGCTCTGGAAAAGGAGCAGGGCTGTGAAGTAAAGGAGGCTTTTGCCTTTCACACATTTGTTGCAGAAGGTAGAAGATGTGAGTGAATAATGAAGCAGGGAACTTCCAGGACATGAAATGTTGGAGTACAGGATGTGCCGAAAAAGCTCTCTGCTGACGGCAGAGCTGGGCTACACTTTACTTTCACTTTCAAAAGGGCGCGCGATCGGCACAGCGCCCGAATATGAGTATGCATATTTTGATTTTTTAACTAGTGGGCCATCAGCACCAGAGTTCGAGACATTGTCACAGCCAGTACAGCTAGAGGCAGACAAACAGTGAGGATTTGAACAAAACTGCTGAAGTTGTGAAACAATTTCTGCTTTCACAGCATTAGTTTTAGCATCATCAGAACTAATTTTTTCCAGCCACCAGAAGCAAAAATTAGGGTCTAACACAGCCACCAGAAAGTACATGAAATGACTGAAAGCCAATAGTGATTTTTCTGTGTCATCCAAAGGATTTGGTAATGGTATCAAACCAGCATTAATGCAAATGCCAATGAAAGGTTTTTCAGTACTACTTCTTAAAGCTGTAACCATGTTCCCCAAATCTGTTGGAATAAATTCCAAAAGGTGGTGGTATAGTCCAATTATTGATGGCACCACTGCTGAAATCGTAACATGCTGTTCACGTTGCTCTTTATCTGTGGCGTCTAGAAATGGCTGGGGTAGCAACACTATTTCTCTTAGTTGGGAATAATCCCTTTGGCTGGGTTTTAAATTATACTGGTTTTGTTCTTCAAGCATGTGTTTCAGCTTTTCTTCATCCAGGGGGAAAAAAAGCATTTATTTGT
This sequence comes from Pelodiscus sinensis, assembly GCF_049634645.1. NCBI lineage: Eukaryota > Metazoa > Chordata > Testudines > Trionychidae > Pelodiscus > Pelodiscus sinensis. Next base: position 252,806,548 of record NC_134711.1, read on the forward strand.
CTGAGAGTACTGTTCCACATGGTGGCATTGGTTTGGGGAATACTAGCTTGAAGACCAAACCTTCTTTCAAAGGCTTCCTTGAATAGAGTACTTGTGTGAAAAAGGCTGCAGATTTTTGACACTTTTGCCTGGGCACCATATAACTTCGCCTCCTTGAGACCATCCCTGACAGTGAGTTGCAGAATACGAGCAAAGCAACTTATTCTCTTAATTGGAGGTCTGCTTGAGTTTACGTGATGGATGACTGACATAACGACTTCTGGGTTTAAGTCTTCCCATAATTCTTCCTTTTTCAAAGTGTCATCTTGCATATCAATTTGCTGCTCTGATTCATGGTTGTTAAATGCTATGCTGAATGCTTTACGCATGTGTGCAGCATTGTCTGTTATAACATATCTAATTTTATCCTTGATTTTATAAGAATCACATATGTTCTCAAACACTTCTGCAATGTTTTCACCAGTATGCTGGCCAAGGAACCTTTAACATGGCAACAATTTTGTCACGAGTGCATACCTTATTATCATGTTGGCTGTTACTCCCCAAAAGCCTCTCATTCTTCTATCTGACCAGATGTCGAGTATCAGTGCAATTGTGTCCACCTCAGTAAGAAGTGCCAATACTTCAGCTTTCACATTATGGTACAAATTGTCCAGTTCTGTCATAACCGAAGACCGACTTATTTCTCGTGACTGGGGATCCAATACATGACAAAATCACCTGCGTTTTTTCTGCTATTGAAAGTGATAGTGAGCAACCGATTATCAGTTCCCTAACCAAAGAACTGATTATTCTTCTTTGTTTGAGATGGTTTATTCCATAAACACCTAGATCATCGTGCTTTATAATGAAATCCGATATTTTACACTGTGAGGCGGGATCAATTGTGGTTTGTTGCAGATAGTTTTCGTACTTACTGTGCTTTCTCGGATGGGTTTTTATATGGTACAAAAAATTGGAAGTTGTTACAATGTCATCAGTGATTACAACCTCACAGATTTTGCACTTTGCTGATCGTGTTTTCTCTGTTTTTTGGTCAAATCAATAAATTCAAAGTTTATGACATTTTGAGTTTTTTTGCTCATTTTTCACAGATGGATATTAACTTTTTGATTATTTTAATATATTTTTTTCTTTTTGTTCACTTTGAAATCTCAAAAATTGCATCTATTAATGTAAAATTTCATAAATAGACATACACATGCAATCAATAAGATTTTCACAAATCCCAAGCTAATAGACTATTTTCGCATTGTTGTTGTCATAGCTCTATGTTAAAACTGGAAATTGCTCCTAGATGCGTTCAAAACAACAAAAAATGGAACACATTCATACTGTATTGCATCGTTTTGAAAGAAAAGTAATCCCCAACTATGTAGCATATTGTTGACAAGTAAACATGATATTTTTATCAATTTGTTTTTTACAAATCTGAAATCTCGCATCTTCATGAATATAATAATTGTTTACTTGACTGAAGTACTTAGGGTTGCCAGGTGTCCAGTATTCTACCGGACAGTCCAGTATTTTCTGATTTTTCCGGCTGCACACCAGATGGAAGCCTGGTGTGGGCGGGAAGAACGGCTGGAAGGCAGGGCCACGATCGGCACTATGAGCCTGTGATTGCACAGATGCCTGGCGGAGATGGGAGGAGTGGCTGGGACTCCCAGACACTCCCCCCTCCCCCCCCGCCAGGCTTCTGACATGCCCAGAGCAGCGATCATGGCCCCGCCTCCCAGTTGGGACTCCCAGGCTGGGAGGCGGGGCTGCAATCGTTGCTTTGGGTGCGTCAGAAGTGGGGGGGGGGGGAGTGGCTGGGACAGTGACGCCACTCTGGGTGCATCAGAACAGCAGCTTTTTTGGACAATTTTTTCACCAAGTCGATTTAACAAAATTAGCAAGTCTCAAGTTGAGTCTCAAGTCACAAACAATGAACCTGAGTCAAGTCTCAAGTTGAGTCAGCTAGGCGACTTAAGTTGGACTTGAATTCAAGTCATGGGACTCGAGTCAACAACTCTGGCAGCAATATTCTACTCCACCCTTCATTTGCATAAGCTTTTGCGGAAGAAGGCTGCAGAATAGATGTAGCCTTAGATTGCTAAATTAGGCTTTTGTTGTATTTTACTTTTATTTTCTTGTAGCCAATTCAGACTTTTCTGCTTCCTTACTTAAAATCTAAAATCCTATCTATTCACATTGGGTCAAATTATATAAATAAAAAAAGATCCATTTAAGGAACTAATCCTGGAAACAGTTACATAACTGCACTTGTATATAAATCCCCCAGAGTCATATGATATGTGCTTGTAAGTTACATTTACAGCTAGTAAAAGTAGTAAAAGATTATTGCAAACATTCTATTTAATCAATACATCTTTGCTTTGCAATTTCATTTAAACCACTGTGCTTGAATTGAAGTGTTTGGGAAACACCATTTGGGATAACAGGATGTGTACATATCATTTTCTATTAATAAAATGATGGACTTCATTTGAGCTTGTATTGTGCCAGAGGGAGCTGGGCAGAACAAGATGTATGTTTCTGAGGGAAAATCCTGGACTCAGAATTTGCTGGTGTTCATGAGTGGCTGAATCTAGTACTCATACAACATAACTACAAATGACTTACATGCTGGAGGCTAACAGAGATAGCTCTCACAGAAAAGTAGAATAGGAGGCAAAGACTGGAGAACTGAGGGGCCAAACTGTTCATCAGTCCAGACTGTGCCCTGGGTAATGTCACAGTTATAAAGTGAACATTGCAATTACTCCACTGTGGTATCTGAGATAGAGTGATCACCACTAAAATGCTTAATATTTAACATTAAATCATGATTGGTATGGAAAAAGTGAATAAGAAAAGTTATTTACTTGTTCCCATAACATAAGAACTAGGGGTCACCAAATGAAATTAATAGGTAACAGGTTTAAAAAAAAAACACAAGGAAGTTTTTCTTCACACAGTACACCGTCATCCTGTGGAACTGCTTGCCAAAGAATGTTATGAAGACCAGGACTTTAACAGGGTTCAAAAAAGAATTAGATAAATTCATGGAGGTTAGCTCCATCAACGGCTATAAGCCAGGATGGGTAGGAATGGTATCCCTAGCCTCCGTTTTTCAGAGGCTGTAAACAGATGAGGAGAGGGATCATTGGATGATTACTTGTTCTCTTCCTTCCCTCTGCGGCTCCTGGCATTGGCCACTGTTGGAAGGCAGGTCTGAACCAATTCGGCCATTCTTAGGTTCTTGTGTTCATATGTAAGTGTAAAATAAATATAAGTATTTACATAATAGACTTGTTTTTCCCTACTATCTGAATATGAAATGATTGTGGGGAGACCAATGTAAAGTCATTCTGTCTCTTGCACAGTATGTTTTCCATTTCCATCATATATAAGATCATATATCAGGCCTGGGCAAAATATGACCTGGGGGCTGGATTTTGCACGCCAACCTACCGGATCCAGCCTGTGGACCACCCTGCCGGGACCTTCAGGAATGCAGCTGCTGCGGTTTAAAATGCAGCCCCTGTGGCTCTCTGCTTTGCAGGGAGAGGGAGGCTTTGTGCGACCTCCCTGCCCCCAGCCCAATCCTCAGCTCCAGAAACAACCGGCCAATAAGAACTGACCTCAGCCAATCTCTCAGCTCCTACTGGCTGGAATCAGCCAGTCAATTGGAGCTGAAAGATTGGCCTGAGAGCCTGGGGCAGCACAAGCCTCTTCCCCCCACCTGGAGTTGAGAGCCACAGGGAGGGAGCAGTTTGTAGGGCTGCAGAGGCAGGGCACCCAGCCTGCTTTGGGGGTGCTGCAACCTGCTGGCCAGGAGACACTTAGGTAAACTCCTCCCAGCCAGCGTCTGCCTCTGGCACCTCAACCCCTCCTGAATCCCAACTTCCTCCCCCAGGTCACCATCCAAACCCTCTTCATCCCCTGCCCTAGGTGACAACTCCCAGACCCTGTACTCCCCTGCTATACATTCTCCCCCAGGCCAGAATCCTCTCCTACACCTACACTCCCTCTCAGACCCTACACCCCAATTCTCTGACTCAAGTCACAACCCCCTACTCCACCCACCCAAGCACCCTCTCGGACCCCACACTGTCTCCTGCACCCCAGTCCCTTACCCCACGCACCCTTCTGTACAGTGGCGGATTTAGGGCAGGGCGAGTGAGACGGCTGTCCCGGGCCCCGCTCTTCCCGAGGCCCCATGCATGCACCGTGGCACCAAGGCACATGCGCTGTGTCAAAGGGGGGGCCCCACAAAATTTCATTGCCTGGGGCTCCACGGTGCTGCCCTGGGCCCCGCGGCACTCTCATCCGTCCCCGCTTCTGTATCCAGCCTCCATCCTATAGCCCCTATCACCCTTCCACAGAATAGTGTGGCCCTTGATCACTTACCAAAATCTTGGAGTGGCCCCCCACCAAAAATTATTGCCCACCTCTATCATAGATGATGTATTAGAGCTAAATCACTTTCTTTTACATCCTGATATCTTTGTGATGGAGTTTTACAAAGGCTTGTAGAGTGTGTTAAAACATTCAGGAAGACAGAAAAAATAACCTTTTTATAAAATTCTGGTACTAATATTCTAATACATGTGGCATTATTAAATAGCATAGTTACATTTTTCATAAGAAAATAGAATGGAAACCTTCATTACCTTAGTAATTAGCATGCAATGTAATCATAAATAAATACTTATTGGGCCAGATTATGTGAATGAAGAAAGAACCATTTAAGAACCTGAGCCTGGAAACAGTTATATAACAGTACTTGAAAATACAGTTCCACTCTTATGTCATGCCAGACAGGATTCTTGAAGACTGTGGAATGCATGATGTGGGATGCATAATGCTGCTTCTCTGAGCTGCAGCAAAATGTGTCCCGAGCTATCATTGGTGGCTGCCTGTGGTTTACTCAAAACATTAGGATCCAGCTTTGCAATGAATTCCAATAGAATAATGATGAATTTCACATGAATGTACTCAAGTCCTATCATAGAAAACCTGTTACATGCTTAAATTGCTACTGAAAAAAAAAAGAAAAGAAATCCCTGATATTTGAATGAAAGTTGAAAAGTAATTTGCTGTGAAAAGGAATTCAGTGCTTTGTTATATGAAAACATTTGCCTCCTCAATCTTCATTTTGAAGACTGCTTAATACTTGGTTAAAGAAAAACTGACCCGGGGGTAGGGGAAACATGCTCCAAATTAAATTAAGACAGATGTGTTCCTGTTCTCTAAAGTTACCATAGCAATAGTATGTACAGTACCAATTGCTCTCATGGGAATATATCAGAGAGAATCTTTCAAACACTTCTAAAAGCTCTTCAATATAAAGAGATTGAAAATAAACACCTCTCTCCAAAATGAATCCTAAGTGTAACAAAGATTGATGAGATAACAATCCATTCATCTATCCATCTAGATTTCTTTGATGTCATAATCAAGATGGCTGTGCTAAAGAACAAACTTGTGAGATTCAGAGCTGCTATATCCACTAGGCTTCTTTTTATGCATCTGATGCAGCAAAGCACTTAAGTGCATACTTGACTTTAAGCACACAGGATCTCATCTAAAGGCCATTTAAGTCAACTGAAAGCTTCCCATTGATTTGAATGGGAATGAAAAAAGTCAATGGGACTGCTCATCTGTTACCTCTCAGGACATGTTTAATGATTTTGTAGATCTGGGGACATAATACAATATAAGTTGGTTGGGGTTTTCAGATCAGTTTTCAAACTGTGAAGTTTATGGAATATTAATGAATAGGGTGTAATATTTTTCTTTAGCATCAGTCTATACCCAAGTGATGATGAAAGACTGCCTGTCAACCATTATCAAACAGTACTTGGCCATCTGTTCACAGCTATAGTTTACTTTAGTTAATTTTCTGCTCATTACTTATAGTGATAGATGAAAAGAATAAAGTTTTCTGAAATTAATTGATGGATTAGAATTAGAAAACAATGAAAGATAAGTGAGATAGCCATGGACTAAGAAGTAACCGCATGGACAAAAGGATTTATCACATAACAAGAAAAATACTCAAAACGGGGTGAAAAAGTATAGATGTGTATCACAGTTTGTATATTTCTGGCATTCTGTAGTTACAAAAGCAGGATAAAGAAACTAAAATGATAGTCATCCATACTAAGGGCTCATTTCCAACAGCTAGCCTCTGTGGGGCATATCTGGGGATAAATTACTTTTTAATTACTTTCCTTCATCTCTTATGTTTTCTTCCAACTTGCCACCCATGGTTTGTAAGAAACTTAATGAGGTTTCTGTAAAGGATCTGCTGACAGATACATGACTTAAGGGCTATGATGCATACTTTGGATCCAGTTCCTACCTGGGTGCTGGAAGACCGGTGTACCTGTAATGACACCAATGATTCCTGGAATAGTGAATCTCTCCATGGTAAATGAAGAAATTCTAATACTAAACTAGAATTAATAACTTTTTTGCTGAGAAATCTTCATAGTCTGAGAAAACATCATTTCTGTGAGTTTTCCTATTTAAGCTTTTTTAAAAATGCAAAGTGCTGGACAAAAATCCATTTATATTCATATTACAAACTCCTCTTGTTCATTTTCACATATAAAAAAGTTCAGATCAGGACTGAGAGCTTACCTCAGAGCATCTGCTTTGCAGTGGGTGTATAATGATTTAACTGAGAATTTCATCAAACAGTGATCCGCACTGAATTTGCTGGTGGTTCCTCCCCCTTGTTTCCAGATATTAAATTGCAGATAAAGACACACTAAATACTGCCTTAATATTACTTTTCTACATAACCATTTGCTGCATTTTTTTGCGTGGGCTTGTTCAGGTGATCACAAATGAGAAGAGTTGACCAGGGTTGCCAGCTATCAGTATATTTACAGACAGTCCATAAAAAACAACTACAATTAGACCCATCTGTAAAAACATTTAGCTATCAGTGAAAACAACACCAAGCTTTGCAGTGGAGCTGAGGAGTTCCTCTCCTTGGTCCCTGCATGAGCTCCTTGTCATGGGCAGCTCCAGAGTTTGCAATTCCCCAGGCAAGGGAATAGACAGGAATTCTCCAGTCAGGAGCTCCCTCTGACCTGCTGCTTGCTGGTGGGGGCTGTTCCATCTCCAGCTTTGAACTCTTCATTGGCATCACAAGCTTCAGCACAGCATCAGCTTTTGGTGAGAGTGGATACAGCACACACCCCTGTCAGGCTTCCTGCGGCTGACGGGGTGGGGGACAGGAAACAGCAGGCCAGGCTTAGCAGACTCCCCTAGTCTCCCCACTAGTAAGCCACAATGAGGCAGTCACTAGTGGTGGCTCTTAGCCCAAGGTAGGTGACCTGCTCCTGGGCATCACCTGGCAGTGTGGGAGGAGGATCCAGAGGGGGATGATTTGGGTTGGGTTGGCTATAATAGGAATAGCTTTATGTCAACATGCATATCGACTACAGTTCACTTTTGTCCTTTTGAGCCATCGTTATATTATGCAAGAATGTGTCTGTAAAAATGGTTTGGTTGTCCGTAACTTTTTCTATACGATTCATTGAAATTATTTTCAGCAAAAGGCAACCCTGAAGTTGACTGGGAATGATATTACATGATATTAAAGGTGATCAGTAACACAGAAAAGTTGCTCTGGTGTTTAACGGTTTCACTCACAATAAAGGGTTCTGTCACCACCTTCCAAAAGACCCTGCATGCAGCTTTGGCTCAGAGGCCTGACAGCAGCAGGCTCTTCGCAGCACAGTTACCTCACCCTGGCTTCCACCAGCCTGGTCACATCTGCTATTAAAAACATATTTCCAGCACACTTATATAATTATTCATACATGGTCAATAGATACTTTACATAATAATATTAATGGCCATTGTGTTATCAGTTGGCATGATACCTTACGTGACATCTTTAAAATACCCATTATAACAGTAATGAGTTAGGGGCAATGAGTGAATCAGGCCAGATGTGCGTAAGGGAATGCTATGCCCATTGCCTCGGTCACAGTTTGCGAAGCCGCAATGTATTGAATTCTGCCAATGTAAGTTATTCATTAGTGTTTAGGCATTCAGATGCTCTGGTGGTGAGTACAAACTGGGGCAACTTTTTTTTTTAGTGCTTCTAACAGTTTTCAGTGCTATCCCCTCCAGGGGAACAGAACCCCCAATGCTAAGAAGGATTAGGTAATAGTAATCAGGATTCCATTATTAAAAATACAGATAGTTCTGTTGTGATGTCTGGGAGAACCTTGTGGTAAATTGCCTGCCAGGAACAAAGCTTACAGATCTGACAAGACTTCAAAGAAGAACATACGTGAAGTGCTGGGGAGGAGCATGTGGTCAGGGTGCATAAGAAGCCAATGGCATAAGGAAAGGGATAAAAGAGATCCTGAAGGCCAAAGGTAGGTATCTAGGTGAGGAATTAAAGACCAGGACACTCAGGCTGTGTCTAGACTACATGCCTCTGTCGGCAGAGGCATGTAGATTAGACACATAGGCAAAGTCAAATGAAGCCGCGATTTAAATGATTGTGGCTTCATTTAAATTTACATGGCTGCCACGCTGAGCCGACAAACAGCTGATCAGCTGTTTGTCCACTCAGCGTGCTAGTCTGGACACTCCCCTGCCGACATCAAAGCCCTTTGTCGGCAGCCCCGTTATTCCTCGTGGGATGAGGTTTACCGGGGCTGCCGACAAAGGGCTTTGATGTCGGCAGGGGAGCATCCAGACTAGCGTGCTGAGTGGACAAACAGCTGATCAGCTGTTTGTCAGCTCAGCGCGGCAACCATGTAAATTTAAATGAAGCCGCGATCATTTAAATTGCGGCTTCATTTGACTTTGCCAAAACAACAAATCTACATGGCTCCGTCGACAGAGCCATGTAGTTTAGACGTACCCTCATTGTAGTATTCTTTGAAATGCTTCCAGTTCCACATGCAGGGCCAGGAAGACAGGCAGAACTGCAAGGTCTCACACTATGGATCACACAACAGTGTGCGAAGGAGGGAGTTAGGTTTATTAGGAACTGGGGAACCTTCTAGGGAAGGAGGATCTATTTAAGCAGGATGGATTTCATATACATAAAAATGGAACCAAATTGCTGGCATGTAAAACTAAAAGAGTTGTAGAGAATTTTGTAAAGTGAGGGAGGAGGAAAGCTGGTAGGTCAGAGGAGCCAGAGGTGAAAGAAAGCTGGTGTGGGTTGGCACAACACATTGGTAAGTAAGTGGGACAGTCCAGTCCACAAGCGATTTATAACTGGTATGCTAGAAAAACACCATACTACCCCCCAACCCCTCTGAGAAGCAGCAGGGAAAGGAGTGGGGAAAGTACCTCCAGTCCCGTCCTCTGCTTCTGTGTGGAGCCAGAGAAGACGAAGTTCTGTGAAAGGGCCAGGGGAAGGACTGGGAGTTCTGCTCCTTTCACCACTGTGAGGACAGCAGGAAAAGGAGTAGAACTGCCAACAGCTTCTCCAGGTGTTGTAGTGCTCCCAGCCCCACCTTCCTGCAGGTAATATGTTAGATGAGGAGGAAGGGAAGAGAAAGTGTGGGGCCCTGGGATGGAAGGGGGTGGAACCAATGGGGAGGTCACATGCCCTCCTTTGTTGGTATACCCCTATCCTCTGCATCAGGAAGAAATGAATTTTATTTTCACCACTGAGGGGAGCATATTATTAGGGCAGAGACATCCCAGGGGGTGAATTTATTAAAGAGGGGAACTCTATATTTAGTGAAGGTGATAGGAAAAAAGGTGGGAAAGTACCGGAAAGAGTTAGGTCAGAACTGTCAATCATAAAACTATCTCATTTAAATAAAACACATGAAGGCCAACAAGTGAAGGATAAAATGTACAAGTGCTTATACTCAAATGCTAAATGTCTAAATACTGTGAGTGAATTAGAGTAGCTGGCATTCAGTGAGGATATTGATACCATAGACATCTCAGAAAGTTGGTGGAATGAGGATAATCAATGGGTCATGATAAAACTAGGATTCAAAATATATAGGAATGAGAGAGCAGGTTGTGCTGCAGGTGGAATAACACTGGATTTGAAATAAAACACAGAATCAAATGAACTAAAAATCTTAAATGAACTACTGTGCCATAGAATCTCCATGGATAAAAATTCTGTGCTTGAACAATAAGAACATAGCAGTGGGAACATACTACTGACATTTGACCAAAGTGGTGACAGTGATTGAAATGCTCAGGGATACTAGAGAGGCAGCAAAGGTGGAAAATGGAATAATAAGAGGAGATTTCAACTATCCTCATATTGACTAGGTATATGTCCCTTAGTAAGGGTGTAGAGATGAATTTTAGACACCATAAATGACTGTTTCTGAGAGCAGTTATCCTGCTCCCTACTAGGAAAAAGGCAATTTTTGATTTAGTCCTGAATTGAGCACAGGATCTAATGCAGGGAGTGGGGATAGAGCTGAATCTCTCGGTGGTAGCAACCATAATGCAACTAAATTTAACATCTTTGTAGGAGGAAAAATGCCAAAGAAACCCACCAAAGAAGCACATAACATAAATAGTTAAGGTGCTAATAAAACAAATGAAATGGAAAAATCACAAGAATAAAATAATTAAAAGCTGTCTGGAAACTATTTACAAAACAACATGGTTAAAAAGCAGACAAACAAATCTGTTAAAGATTAGAAGCATAGTCCTCGTGAGGAATTTGGCAAATCAAGTGTTAAAGTGTAATAAGGCAAGTCAAGAAAAAATTCAATGTAGCTAGGGACACAAAACCTAACAAAAAAGTATGTCAGAAGTAGAAACAGCCGTTGAAACAGCTGAATTATCAAGGGACTAAAACAGCACTCCAGGAAGATAAGTCCATTGCACAGAAGCTAAATTAATTCTTTACATCAGTCTACACTGCAGAAGAGATGGGGAAGAGCCTCACATCCAAACTACTCTTTTCTGGTGAAAAATATAAGGAACTGTCCTAGGCTGAGAAATCAGTAGAGTAGTTTTAGGAACAAAATTAAATAGTAAACCGTAATAAGTTATTGAGTGCCAATTGTATTCACCCAAGAGTTCAGAAGGAACCTAGTTATGAAACTGCAGGACTACTAACTGTGGTATGTAGCCCATTGTTTCAATCAGTCTCCATACAAGATGACTGGAGAGTAGCTAATATAAAGTCATTTTTAAAAGACTCCAGATTGCCAGATCATGGCAATTACAAGCCAGTAAATTTAAGTTCAACCAGGCAAATTAGTTTGAACTATAGTTAGGAACAAAATGATCAGACACACAGTTAAACATGATGTATTGGGGAAGAGTAAGAGTGGCTTCTGTAAAGAGAACGCATACCTCACCAACCTATTAGACTTCTTTGAGGGGGTCAACAAGAATATTGACCAGCCCAGGGTAATTCACTCAGAATAGTGTGCTTGGATTTAGAGAAAGCCTTTGATGAGGTCTCTCTCCAGAGGCTCTTAAGACAACGAAGCAGTCATGAGACAAGAGAATCGTGGATCAATAACTGTTTAAAGATAGGAAACAAAATGCAGGAAGAAATAGTCAGTTTTCATAATGGAGAGATGCATGTACTGGAATTTCCCAAGGAACTTTAATGGGACCTATGCTGTTCAACGTATTTATAAATAACCCAGAAAAGTGGGTAAACAGAGAGGTGGCAAAATTTGCAAGTGATACAAAACTTCTCAAGATAGTTATGGCAAATGGTGACTGTACAAAATTACTATGGGGTCTCACAAAATTAGATGATTGGGTAAGAATATGGCAGATGAAATTCAATGTTGATAAATGTAAAGTAATGCATAGTAGAAAAATAATCCCAAATCTATTCTAAATAAGACGTTGCTATTCAAGAAAGAGATCTTGAACTCACCGTGGATACTCCTCAGAAAACATCCATTCAGTGTGCTAGAGAAGTTTAAAAAAAAAAAGCTAACGAAAGGGTAGACATCATTAGTGAAGGAATACATAACACAGAAAATATCATGAGATCACAATATAATTGCAAAGTATACCCAATTTTTTATATGGGGTGCAGTTCTGTTCACCCCATTTCATAACCAATTATATCAAAATTGGAAAAGATGCAGGTAAGGGCAACAAAAATTCTTGCAGGACAGGAACACTTTCCAGATGGGAATAGATTAAAAAAACTGGATCTGTTCACCTTAGAAAAGAGACAGCCAAGAGGGGAGGTGATAAACGCCTGTAAAATCATGACTGATAGAGGAAAAATGAATAGGGAAATGTCAGTTACTCTTTTATAGAACTCAAGAACCAGAAGTTACTCTTGCAGTGTAGGTACTACTATCAGGGTAATGCCTGGTTGTGAGGGAAGTAAAGTAGGGGTTTGTCAGCCCAAGTGGTCTAACTCCCTGTTTCCATAGTGACCTGAATCCTAGGGCAGCATGAACTAGTAGCCAGAGTCAATGAGACTACCTTCTACACAAGGCAGGCTGGATTGCTGGCCTGGGGAGTATGTGAGGCCTAATGTCCAGATTCAGCCCACAGAGTGTGGTTAACCCCTGATAAACAAGTGTGGGATAGGTATACCCTCCCAGACACCTTTCCCCTTTAGAGGATATCCAGTTTTGGCCCTTTCTTTTCTCCTCCCATTTGGAAGAAGAAGTTCACATTTGCCTGGGCCTTCAATGGCTGATGTGACAAACAAAAATCATAAGGCTGAAGTGAGTGGCATGACCTCATAATCCAAGCATTGGTGTTCTTCATGCTAGTGGTCCATCAGAGGGGAATCTGTGTGGTGACCAGCTGAAAGAGGTTTCCTGCTGGTACTATCTCAGGAAAGTGATTGTCTACTTCATGGCCAGAACCTCCATCTCTTGTAGAATAGTGGGTCTCTTGGGGGAATAGTTTGTGTCTTAGATAAAAGTTTGGGTGCTCCTCCCCATGCATTTCTTGCAATAATAATGCATCAGTACTCACTTCAAAGCACCTGTCTGGAGGACAAAATTGTTTTTCCCAGAAAATGTTCAACCAACCCTAGTTTGTATCACAGGGAGGCATTTTTAATATTACATGATGCTAATTCATGCATTTCCACAGTGGCTTAAATTAAAAGTTTGGTAGAAGCAAATATCTCTTATTAAAAATCCTTACAACTTGGGCATGTGCTTTAGATAGGCATAACATTAATTTGTAAATTAAACACATTATCTGTTTACTGCATATGAATTTTTCAGTTGACATGAATTGGAATTGCAGTTTATGTAATGTGAGAACATAGCCCTAGTCACATTTTGTTGGGTCAGAGGATTCTAAATTACTTTGCACTATTGCTGGTGAATATGTCTATGTAGGAAGGGTTTAGATGAAGGTATACAGTCAAGACAAAATACACCTATGGAAAAGATGAGTGGTAAAAAAACTCACTATCACTCAATATTTAGCTTTAATTCCATCTGGATGAAAGTCTTCTTTCTGGTTGTGAAGGTACATTTGCTCTAATTTCTACTGCTAGCCATTTAAAACAGATTATCTTTAGTACCACAGAGACTACAAGACTATAGATTAATTTTACTGCAAATAGAACAATACATAAAATTGTATTCAATAATATTTTTGTTATTAGAAAAGCAAACAGTCATGTTTACGTGAAGCAGAGCTGTTTTAGCAAACACATGGACTAAATTTTATTTTGATTCTTTCAACCTTGTTAAGACCATCTGTTCATCCTTTTAAAATTGTAAATAGTGTTATTATTTGATTAATTTCATTAACCTCATCTACAAATTGCTTCCTCTACATTTTGTCTACATGAGCTTTTTATATTTTTTTTATTTTTAATAGAGATGGAGGAAATATGGTAGCAACATTGTAGAAGTTAGCTTAGGTACCTTTTCAACATAATGTCCTGAAAGAGTAATCACTGCAACAGTTTTGAAATGAAAATATGATTATCAACTGTCTGTTCACTCTGCAAACATTTTGGCCCAATTTCAAAAGCTGGTTACAAGTTAGAAAGAGGAGCCTCAGTAATAATGGGGGCTTTCAACTCTCCATGTAATAACTGGGTACATGTCACCTCAGGATGGGATGCAGAGATAAAGTTTCTTGACACTTTAAATTACTGGTTTTTGGAACAGCTGGTTCTGGAACCCACAAGAGAAGAGGCAATTAGTCCTCAGTGGAGTACAGGATCTGGTCCAAAAGCTGAGAAAAGCTGGACCAACTGGTAATAGAGAGTATAATATGTTTAAATTTAAGATCCCTGTAGTAGGAAAAATACACAATACTGTAGCATTTAGTTTCAGAAAGGGGAACTGCACAAAAATGAGGAGGTTAGTATAACAGGGTATGTCTACACTACCACCCTAGTTCGAACTAGGGTGGTTAATGTAGTCATACAAACTTGCAAATGAAGCCCGGGATTTGAATTTCCCGGGCTTCATTTGCATGTTGCCGGGCGCCGCCATTTTAAATGTCCGCTAGTGCGGACTCCGTGCCCGCGGCTACACGCGGCACGAAATAGATAGTTCGGAGTAGGAAGCCTAGTCCGAACTATCTATTTCGTGCCGCGTGTAGTCGCGGGCACGGAGTCCGCACTAGCGGACATTTAAAAATGGCAGCGCCCGGCAACATGCAAATGAAGCCCGGGAAATCCAAATCCCAGGCTTCATTTGCAAGTTCGTATTACTACATTAACCAGCCTAATTCGAACTAGGGTGGTAGTGTAGACATACCCACAGAAATTAAAATGTGTCAAAAGTGAAAAAACTGTAAGCTTCACAGAAATTTTTAAAGACACCATAATAGAGGCTCAACTTAAATGTATAAAGATAAAAAGAAAGCTAAAAAAGGCCCACTGTTGCTAAACGGCTAAGAAAAATAAACAGTAGAGGCAGAAAGGCATTGTTCCTTAAGTGGAAGTTAAATCATAGTGAGGAAAGTAAGGAAACTGTCAAAATGACATGTAAAAATATAATTAGGAAAGCCAAAAAAGAATTTGAAGAACAGCTAGTCAAAGACTCAAAAAGTAATTCAGAAACTGGAAGACTGCTAAACAATGAGGGGGCCACAAGAATCAGATGATTGAGATGCTAAAGGAGAACTCAAGGATGATAAGGACATTACAGAGAAATTAAATGAATTCTTTGCATCAGTCTTCACAGCTGTGGATGTGAGCTGAGGAATGAATGGTAAGTTTTCCGAATGGAGAAAGGTAACTAGTGGGGCCCCCCAAGGGCCTGTCTTGGAACCAATCCTATTCAACTTATTTATAAATGATCTAGAGAAAGGAGTGAACAGTGAGGTGGCAAAATTTGCCGATGAATCCAAACTGCTTAAGATAGTTAAGATCAAAGCAGACTGTGAAGAGCTTCAAAAAGATCTCACCAAATTAAGTGATTTGGCAAAGAATGACAAATGAAATTTAATGTTGATAAATGTAAAGTAATGCACATTGGAAAAAATAATCCCAACTATACGTACAGTATGATGGGGACTAATTTAGCTACAACTACTCAAGAAAGAGATCTTGGAGTCACTGTGGATAGGTCTCTGAAAACATCTGCTCAGTGTGCAGAGGCAGTGAAAAAAGCAAAAGGGATAGAGAAGAAGACAGAAGATATCTTAATGCCTCCATATAAAACCATGATACATCCACATCTTGAATACTGCAGACAGATGTGGTCACCTCATCTCAAAAAAGATATATTAGTATTGGAAAAGGTTCAGAAAAGGACAACAAAAATTATTAGGGTTTTGGAACGGGTCCCATATGAAGAGAAATTAAAAAGACTTGGATGTTTCTGTTTAGAAAAGAGGAGATTAAGCCGGGATATGATGGAGGTCTATTGAATCATGACTGGTGTGGAAAAAGTGAATATGGAAAAGTTATTTACTTATTCCCACAATATAAGAACTAGGGGTCACCAAATGAAATTAAGAGGCAGCAGGTTAAAACAAACACAAGGAAGTTTTTCTTCACTCAGCGCAGTCAACCTGTGGAACTCCTTATCGGAGGACGTGGTGAAGGCTAGGACTTTAATAGAGCTCAAAAAAGAGATAAATAGATTCATGGAAATTAGATCCATCAATTGCTATTAGCCAGGATTGGTAGGAATGGTGTCCCTAGCTTCTGTTTCTCTGGAGGTTGGTGAAAGGGAAGGGATCATGTAAGGATTACTTGTTGTGATCCCTCCCTCTGGGGCATCTAGAATTGGCCACTCTCGGCAGGCAGGATACAGGGCTTGATGGACTATTGGTCTGACCCATTCTGATGTTCTTATATAAATTTGATGAATTGTTCTAGTTCGAAAAAGCGCTCTCATGAGATTATGCAAATGAAGCGTGAGATTTGCAAATCCGTGCTTCATTTGAATTTTTTATCTGCTTCATTTGCATTCCTCTTTTGAGAGAGGAATGCAGGCTAGACAAGCCCCCAATGATGTCAATGGAAAGATGCTCTTTGACTGCAAAAACTGGGCATTGTATTTGGTCACTTGTGATGTACAATATTTATGAAGTCAGATGGTTTTCACTAGTGTAATAAAGATGCATTTGAGTTATATACACATAAATAGGACTATAAATGTCATAACAGTCCTGAAGGTTATAACAAGCATGCCCCACAGTGAGGAACACATTTGTGTCAAAGGATAACAACCATATGCTTTTCCCATATTCCTAAATGGGGGTGCAGGTTCTGGATCAAATCTGTTTAGATGAAATGGAAGGGTACTCAGTGGAAATGGAGAACCTAGAAAGGAGGATATTGAGAGTTTCTCCTAGTCCTGCAAAAACAAAGCAAAGGTATGCAGAACTATTTGTTAATGGAGATCACCTTTATAGAAAACTTGAATATTGGTATTGTTGCAAATGAACAAAAAATTAAGAATGCAGAGTTTGCAAGCTCAACACATACATGTTACAGTTGGGTCAAGCACTCATTACATAGATGTAATAAATGATCTTTATGCTTTTCAGCTTTCATCCTCACCATACCATACATACTTGTATGTAATTGGTAGTAGTAACACATTATTTAATAGAGGTTTTTCAGTATTGTTTACTTTAAATATTAGCTGACACACAACATACTGTGTTGCTCAACAGAAAACCTAGTGAGCAAGAAAGGAAATAAAACACATTTTACTGAGAGTTCTTTAATTTCTTGAATGCCACATCCAGCCAAAACTCTAACCTACTGAGGATTTCTGCTTTTGCCAATGTTGTTACATAGAAATTGAGTTTTTTCCTTGGACACACGCTATATATAATATGAGAATTAAGTATTTCCTGATGAAAAAGTCCACAATTAAATGAGGTTAAAGGAGCACTTATTTTTACTTATTTTATTTCTCTTAGATCACAAGATCCTCAGAGCAGAAACAGTTGAATTGTCGTACTCTACAGGACTGAGGACAGTACATAGGCAATCAAAGTCTTTAATACATGTATTACACATAAACTTTCCTTTTCTACATAAATGAATATATTCTGGATTGCTCTAATTTCCCACACCAAGAGAAAAACTATAAAAGAATGCTGATATTTTCTGGAAGTGCTAAAATTCTTAGCTAGATATGTCCTTTTTTTCTTGCCACTATAAAACAATAAAAACTGCATGTTGGTGCACATAAAGAGGAGAGATGGATCTACAGTACTCATCTCGTTGGGAGGAGAATGAAATTACCTTAGTGAGTTTATGAAGTAATTTCAGATAGACACAGCATGTGATTATTGTAGGAAATGTCCTTCTTTTTTGCTTATTTGTTTGGATTACTTCTATTAAGCACCATTTACAAAGGTGCTGCTCCAATGTATTACACAGCTTATGTGGTTACATTCAAGTACTTCAGCACCAAAGGTGTGCTATAAATTTGACACAGAGAACAATATTACAATCTCACTAGTGACAAATATTACCTTACTGCATAGCTGTTGTGTTATATTACACTTACAGAGAAAGATGAGATATGAGTGGCTAAAATTACCAAGAGGACTAAATTTAACACACTGAGCCTTATAAAATAAATCAGTCTAATTGACAAACTAAACACCAGTCTGTTAAAGAGATTTAAAGGGACAAGACATTGTGGTTTACAATTGTCAAGTTAATTGGGCAATTCTTTTTCAGTAGAAAATGGAATTATGTGACCTTAAAATACTTCTACTTACAAGGTTATTTCCATAAATATTGTAACACTTCAGGAGCCATGAAATTCTACGTAGCCTGGGGAGGTTGATTGTTATGCAGTTTGCTGACAATAGTGATGCCAATGTCACTTACAGATCAGAAGGCAGTGCTGCTGTATGAGTGAAGTAGGTCATTCTCTGTGCCCCCTCAAGACTCATAATATTATTAGCATTGCAGTGCTATTCAGTATCTGTGTTTAAAGCCTGAGTTCAGATAAAAATGAATTTTGCCAGACAGAGGATTATGGGATTGATCCCAAAGAGAGAGACAGCACAGTTCTGACTCTATGTGGACTCCATTGACTTCAGTAGAGGTCTCCTGATTTTCACCAGCTGAAAATCAGTTTCATTGCAATTTTCAGGTCTCTGCAGATTTAAAAATAATGTGCAAACAAACCTTGAAGTGGGCTTTTAGCTACAAAAATTATTTAACCCCATATGGCATTCTGGGGTTCAGTATTCACTGAATCTGATTCCATATAAAATTTGCTCAGGTTGCAAGTAAAATGACTGCCACATATGTCAATGCCCTTGGTCTCTCACAGTCATACCTGATGTTCTCTATCCCACATACCATTCCCAGTTAGAGAGAATCTGCAGACCAAATCGTTCCCTCACTTATACCTGTGCAATCCATCAGAATGTGTCCTTCGTGACACAAGTGGAAGTGCATTGCCTTCAACTGGCAATGATACATAGAATGGAGAGAAACCAGCATGACTGCCATATCCCAGAGTGAGGTTATATGGCTGGCAGTTAGAAAACCGTACCTTTTTGTTTGCAAGCTGATTGATTTGTCCTGGAAATCACCGTGCCACAAGGAATATTACATTTTTACAAAGTCACTTTTCAGGGTATAATCACCTATTGAGAAATTGAGGATTTGCTCCCTTGTAAGCAAGTTATGCTTTCATTCCCCCTTTCTAGGACATTAACATCAGTGTTTTGTTAATAATTTAAAAATTGCTATACCATTCACTTAGCCAACGATATTTAACAGAAAGATTTACTAAGCAAGGGAATACTACGGCGTAGTAAAATTCAGAATATGTGAAACAGTGTTGCCATGTTTTCTACTAAGAAACACAGTAACATTCAGAAAGCTTTTAAAATACTCATGTTTACCTCCTGCAACAGCATAACCCCACGTTTAGTTAGTAATAGTGAAGTACAAGCATTAAAAACCCAATTATTTCTTAAAATAGACTCTTTTTTTAAATCTTTCAATTTTAAATGGATGTATTACTGAAACTATTTAAACTGTTAATTTAATTCATATCTTGAACTCATGCCAATATCTAACTGCTCTGTATTTTTAATTCTAAGGAACATACTTTTTTGAGGTTGAAACATGCAGTCCTTGCACCGAGTCACTCTTGATTAAATGAGTATGTCAATAGGAATATGTCTGGCGTAAGACAAAAAAAAAAAGATTGTAAGTATGGCTCATTTGATTTTATTGTGTTGCACAGAGTTTATTATAATATGGTCATAATCCTAATTTTTAATGTTAACCAAAAAAAGACACTAGTACTAGCTAGTGTCAATTCCTTCTTTTAGCTCTATGTGAGCCATCCAAATCCAACACCAATTCAGAATGTGAAATTGCTCAACAATGTTGGTTAAAAATAGAATTAATATTGCCATGCATCTCAGGAATGTTGAATAACCTCAGTAATTAAGCTTTTTCGTGAACTGGAGATCATACATTTGGTTTTTTTTCTGTACATTTGTTCCAATAAGATAAGATGCAACACCTACAATAGCGGAACTTGACATTTGTTTATTGAGTTTCCTATTTTCATTCTACAGGTTATCTCCTGCTGCACAAACACAGACACAGAATAATTAATAGCAGACTCTCAGTACATGCTGTACCTTGTGAAGGAATGCTTCCAGAATCAACACTAACCTCCCAGTAGGGAAATATCTAACTGACCATTGTGAGGAATTAGATGTAAAAATGATTAGACAGTAAATAGAAACTAAGGCTTTGAACCTCATCCTACAACCACTTCTCATGTGACTAAGTAACAGTGCTTTAGGGTGAGCAAGAGTTACAAGATCATTCCCTTACGTAACAGTATTTTCCTAGAAGAACAATCTCAATGGTTTTACTATTTTGTAATGTTAAAATTAAGAAAAACAGATCTGGGAATATAGATACATGAATATCGATAAGCACCCAGATAAACAGAAGAGATAAATAAGTACACAAATCAAAGATTGTAAACAATCTTTGTAGACAAGTAACAACTTCCAGATGAATCCCTGTGGTGTTTTAGATGCTGCTTGTAATTATTAGAACTGGGAGCATTGGCTGTTGGGAGTCTGGAAGCACAGGAAGCAGGAAACAGGAAGGAGTGAGGAGAAGATTGACAGGGGCTGAGTGAAAGCTACTGAGAGATGCAGCAGCTTTGTAAAGAGGTTCCACTTTTGGTAAATAAAGTCCTATTGAAGTTTGTTAGTACCTTGCTTGCATGATATAACAATCCCTAATTCCCACGGAGAATCCATAACCTACTGCCTCCAAAACAGCTTGCAAGCCAACAGTCAGATCAAGAGACCCAAGTCTGTATTATTTCTTTTGCTGCTGACAAGATTCAGCCTTTGACTTTTTGATTCATGTTGATTCCACTTAGCAGATAGCAGACTGTATATGACTGTCTTCATCCATTGCCTCTAGGCCAATAATAGTTCTTATACTCTAAGGCTGCGTCTAGACTGGCATGATTTTGCGCATATACTTTTAATGGAAAAGTTTTTCCATCTATACTGTCTATACTGGCATGTGCCTTTGCACAAAATATTTGCTTTTTAACCATCGGCTTTCTTGCACAAGAAATTAACTTGTCCTGGCCCTCTTGTGCAAGAAGAACCACTGATTTTGTACAGTACAAAGTCAGTGTTCTTGCACAAATACTTGTGGCCAGTCTAGACAGGCGGCAAGATTTTGCGCAAAAGCAATTGCTTTTGCGCAAAATCTTGCCAGTCTAGACTCAGCCTAATAGAACTATGGACCAAATAGTTACTGAAAGAAATAGGAATTTCAAACTAGAAATCAGGTGAAAAACAATTAAATGTGTGAGAAGCAGAGACAAGGGATTAAGTTAAAAAAAAGGCATAGATACCAAGGAAAATATATACAAAATAATAATCAACCCACAACATGAAATGGTGGAGTGAAAGGTTAAGCAGTGGCTGGAAGTAAGGACAGCAAAAAGTTATGAGGAATACAAGCTGATAAAGAAAAAGGTGAAAAAAACAGTGATTGTGGAAACCCAGTGTCGGGCACATATGGAGGATTACTTACATAGAGAGAAAATGTACAGTTTAACCAAAATGATGCAAAAGAAGCACTGAAGACTCCAGAGCCTTAAGTGAGCCAAGACAAAACCAGAAGAGTACTGGTGGGATATAGTGAAATCATTGGGAGATTGCTGTGATTTTAATGAGAAACTTGTCAAAAAAGAGTATTTGAGGAAACTGTTGAGTGAAGTATGCTGAAGCAATGACCTCACAAGACCTATCTGACAAGTGGAGAGTCAGACAGTGTTAAGGACAATGGTACTGGACAGTGTCCCATAGAATGGTGGTGATGACAAATTTCTTTTACTTACTCCTCCCAACTGGAAAAAAATGCCCAACAATTAGAGGAGCACATTGGTTTCTATCACTCAGAATGAAAGGGAATGTACAAGAATGTTGTTAATACTTACCAGTCAAGTTAACAAGACACACAATGAAATGATTGTAAGGAATTATTGAGAAAAGACTTCATGGGCCACTGGAGCTCCAAGTAAATGGCAATGTAGGCAATGTTTGTGGCCTGAATTTTGCAGATGTACTGGCATAAACCAAGGGAATTGAACTTACTATTTGCAAACTTAGAGAAGGTTTATGACAGAGTTCCTAGAGAACTAATATGATGGTATGTATAGTCATGCAACTTGTATGTTCAGATTATTATGGAGATATACATGGGTAACACAACAACAAGAAAACAGTAGTTAGAAACAGCTGTGGTTACAGTGAGACATTTATAGGAGGAATGGTATATATCAAAGAACCAATTTTAAGCCCATTCCCAACTGTGATTGTAATAGACACCTTGACAAAAGAGATTAGGGAAGAGTCTCCATGGAGTTTGCTTTCTACTGGTGTCATTATGTAATATAACAAAGATAAACTGGAAAGGTCTGTAGAAATGATATAGGACTGCATTCAAAGAAAACTGTTTATGAATCATCTGACATAAGATGGAATAAATGCAATGCTTCATTAAGAAAGAACACAAGAAGCCAATACATTTAATGGTATAGAGTTCAAGTTTGCAATAATTGAAATATTTCTGTTCAAGCGTTGTGCTATCACAGAAATGTGAAGGTGGATATTAGTGGTAGCTCAAAAGAACTTGGTGCAAATGGAAGTAATTGACAGGAATTTTCTGGACAAATATGCCAAGTCAACTAAAGAGGAAAGCATATAATACAGTGATTAGGCCAGTCATGTCTATAGGTTGGAATGATGGCCAATCAGGACAAAACAAGAATGCTGAAGTAAACACTGGGAAAGACAAGAGCTGATAAGCTCTAGACAATGAAATAGTCTGAGTCCTGGTGTAGATAATCCCCACTGCAGAAAAGCTGAGAGAATATCTATTGAGAGAGTTGGGTCATGTGAGACAACAAGAGGTAGGATACATTGGTCAGAGAGTACAAAATTAGTTAGAGGAAAAATAGCACAAGGAAGATCCCCCCCAAAAGGTTGGTCAAGATGCTGAACGTGGCCTGGAAGATGTTCAGAATCAACTTGAAAGATGTACTCAACAGGAACACTTGGAAATGAGGAAAAAGAGCCTCTAACTCTGACTGATGGGATAAGGTGAAGACGGTGATCTATGGTAGTTTTAATACAGTAATTCCTCATTAAACACTATAGATATGTTTCAGAAAATGATCGTGTTAAGTGAAAACATGTTATGCGGGGTCAATTTTCCTATTGAAAATAATGGAAAAGGTTGGCGTTGTGTTTCAAGCAGTGGTGTCTGTTGGGACCGGCACATAAGGTTGGGGGAGAAAGGAGAATGGGTTACAGCAGGGAGGGGAGGTGTTTGGCTCTGGGGAAGGGAAGGGGAGGAGCGGGGAGGGGGATTGGGTTGGGAGTATGCCCCTGGGACAGATCTGCCAGGACCAGCACTGTGTCTGGCGAAGGGGGGTCACTGGGGAATGGCACGGCGAGCGGCAAACCCTCTGCTGCTTTGAAGGGAGGCGGGGGAAGCCCCATGCAGCCGCCAGCAATGGGCCAGCTGGGAAAACCATGTTATTCCGGGAACAGTTGTATAATTCAAAAAACCTAAAAAAAAATCATGCTATCGTGAAAACGTGTTATGTGGGCATGTGTTAAATGAGGAATTACTGTACTCAGAATATAGAATGAAAACATGTTCAACCAAAAAGCCTACCTGTAAATTACATATGTTCTTTATTTTTGATCTTTTCTAATGAAACTAATGGACTGATTATTGATTATGGATTGACCTGAGTTAGCATGGTGAAGGTAACATTCAACCTTGATTACAATGGAGCTTTTACTTGCCTATACATACAGTTTAATTAAGTCTCTTAGACCAGATCTCTTTTCACCCTCTTTTCCTATCTCACCAAAGTACAGCGTAATATTGGTTACCGTTGTGGGGTTATCTCCCTCTTCTGATCAATGAAGATCTTCGTGCGGCTTAAGCTCTCTTGCAGCTTTGGGTGTAATTGAGGCCTAGAAAGTGAATGTAGCCATAGTACTGTCTACCCAAAGTGTTAAAAAATTATCAGTCAGGACCCAATAATTGATGAGATTCTTAAAAATCAAGTTTGTGGTGATGTTGTAGCTGTATTATCCTGGTATATTAGGGCACATCTACACTGCAACATTATTTTGATATAACTAACGCTATTCCAAAATAACTTAGTCTGCATCTACACAGCAGTCAGTTATTTAGAAATAGTGTCAAAACACTGTCAAGCTGGAGGACTTCTTACTCTGACTCCTGTAACCCTCACTGTATGAGGAATAAGGGAAGTCGGAGGAAGAGTGCTCTATTTCGAAATAAATGCTGTGTATATGCTCCCTAATTGTAAACAAGCTATTTTGAAATAAGATACGCAATGGACGTAGTTCAATTTGAGTTGCTTATTTCAAGTTAAGCCCTCAGTGTAGATGCACCCTTAGAGATACAAGGTGGGTGAGGTAATGTCTTTTATTAAACCAATTTCTGTTGGTGAGAGAAACAAGCTTTCTAACTACACAGAGCTCTTCTTCAGGTTGGGAAAGGTTCTCAGAGTGACACTTCACTTTGAATGGGGTCTTAGAATATGTGTTAACTATCAATGCTAGAAAACTGTTCTACCTTGCACTTAGTTATGACACACTGAATAGCTTTCCCAGACCGGATGAATAACTCTCTTTACCTTGAAATCTTTCCTTTTTCACTAACACAAGTTGGTCCATAAAAGATATTACCACAGCATCTTGTCCCTTAAAATCATGACATATATTAAAAACAATAGATTGCAGATTATTTTTATGTGCTGGAGGGTTTCTGAGCCTTGAGTGAACACTCAGTTTCTATTTTCAGGCTTTTCTCTGCAGCCAACTGTGCTTATAACTCATATAAAAATAATAATAAAAAACAAATAAAAGCTAAGATTCTCAGGTAGTCATATGTCTTAAGGAGTTGAGGCTTAAAAAAAGCATTAGCTACTGAATGATTTGTATGAAACTTGTATGAGTATGATTTGTATGAGTCGGGAACACTAAAGCTGTTCGCTCTTCTGTGTTGTGTAGTCTTGGGGCTCCTTTCTTTCATTCTTCTTCATTCAGGCTGGCCCTCCCCGTCCTTGATGATTCCACATTGGCTGTTGATGTGTGGATGGATTACCAAGATGGTGGATATATGGCTCCTCTTCTCCTTGCCTGGAGCCCTCTGATAGCAGGTAGTTGGCAACAGTTAATTCAGATTGAATACCTTGGGGAGGACTTTTGGTGAGCTGTGATTTTTCACTATGGAGTTCTTTTATGTTCTGCAAGTTGAAGATAGGAAGTGGCTTCATGTCCTGATGCCGGACTTGACTCTCTTCTATCTGAAAATGTGTTTTTCCAGGCTCAGAACATATGTGTGGATGGTTCTTGTTATTTACAGGCTTTCCTGAGCTTGTGTCTGACTGTTGTTGCTACCTTTCAGACTCCTAGCCAATTGGCCTTCCTCCCCTTCTCTAGCTCAGGCACTGCTGCTGGCTATCCAGGTGTACAAATCAAGTGGATTAGGCCCTTCTCTGTCCAATGAGTGCAATTGGTTCCCTGCTATGGTAGCTAGCTTATTTTCAGTTTCCTTCTTGCTGCTTCTGGGCTGCTATGTAGGGATGCTAAATTTAGTTTAATCAACTAATCAAATAGTCAATTAGTCGATAAGCAAGGGAGCCACAGTGGGGTTAGCTCCTGGCCTGGGAGCTATCGCCACTGCAGCTCTGCCTTTCAAATGTATTAAGGGTCTATCAGCTCTCAATACATTTAAAAGGCTAAAGCGCAGCAGGAGGGACCCAGCACGAGCCTGGGACAGCTGATTCCCAGCTCACTCAGGTTCCCCCCACTGTGAACCAACCTTTTAAATGCATTTCTACATTTATGCATTATTATTAATAATATAAATAAACAATGTATTTAAATGTATTGATAGAGGCAGCAAGGGGGGGGAAGCGGCTAGTCGAGGGACAAGTTGACTATCCGATAAGCTTTGGCTTTTACTTATTGGATAGTCAACTAGTCGCTCACATCCCTACTGCTATGGCAGTTGCTTCTCTAAAACCCCAGAGTAGTATGGATAGGCATGCTTCACACATCTGTGTATATAACTTACCAGTGAAAAATAGGAAACAGTTCCTCCACAGGAACTTATATATAATTACCTCTAGGTATTAAAAGATACATAATATGTGATCTCTGCTGCTAACACAGATAGGCAACATTTAAGGTTCTTTTTAATTATAATTGTTCAGGAAAATAAAACCCTGCCACATCATATAAGAACTACTATGCCTCAACTATGAATTGAAATCTACCATATATTTTAGAGTTTGTCTCTCTGTTTGATAAAGATCTCCTCCTACAGTAAATGGTAAGAGCTAAGGCCACCAAATTTGGCATACAGCTTCCTCTTATGATAACTTAAGCCACATAAGGGTTTGATTGTGTGAGGAAAATGGGATGTGCCTAGAATGGGACTGTAGAAATGAGACAGTCACCAAAGCAAGTACATTCCTCAAAAGTGACATAACTGAGAGAATGTTGAAAGAAGCTGAACCAAGATGAAGCAGAAAAATCGGATGAACCTGGAATAAGATTGCATCTCGAAAAACCTTACAGAAAACAGAGAAAACAGAGAAATTTGGAGTAGTGCTATGTTTTGGCATAGCTAAATCAATGCTTAAGGTTTGAAAACTAGAAGAAAATGTTACAGAAAACCAAAGTGACTACATCCCTTTTTTATTAAAACACAGCAAATGATAGGAGTTTATAGGGATGAAGACACAAAATACATTTGCTGGAATTAATGAATTACAGACCAGAGCAGTGCTGGATAAATTTTCTAGTCACTTATAACTTGCAGTCCCTCTATATTGGCAACACCACCGAGAATGCATTTTCTTGTACAGGCAGTCCCCGGGTTACGTACAAGATAGGGACTGTAGGTTTGTTCTTAAGTTGAATCTGTATGTAAGTCGGAACTGGCGTCCAGATTCAGCCGCTGCTGAAACTGACCGCCAGTTCTGACTTACATACAGAATCAACTTAAGAACCCCAAGCGTCCCCAAGTCAGCTGCTGCTGAAATTGATCAGCAGCTGATTCCAGGAAGCCCGGGGCAGAGCAACTCTGCCTCGGGCTTCCTGTAGTCAGCGCTGGTCAGTTTCAGCAGCGGCTAAATCAGGACGCCTGGGGCAGAGCAGCTGGGGTGCTGCTGGGTTGCTCCAGTAGCGCCGCTCCTCGGCACTACTGGACCAACCCAGCAGCATCCCATCTGCTCTGCCCCAGGCGTCCTGATTCAGCCGCTGCTGAAACTGACCAGCAGCGGCTGAATCAGGACCAGGGCAGCTGTGGTGCTGCTGGGTTGGACCAGTAGCGCCCAGAGCGGCGCTGCAGGACCAACCGGCAGCACCCCAGCTGCTCTGCCACAGGCGTCCGGAGAAAAGCCAAGTCTGCTGGGGGGGCGGCATACTAGCTGCGCCCCCCCCCCACACCAGCAGACCAGGAAGACACGGGCGGCGGAGAGCAGCAGACCAGGGAGACGGGGAGCAAAGCCTCTGAGGACGCCAGCAGCGGGACAGCCGCGGGGCGTCTGGGCTGTCCCGCTGCTGGCTTCCCCCGCGGCTTTGCAAAGCCATGGGGAAGCCGGCAGCGGAGCAGTCCAGGCGGCCTGGGCTGCCTCGCTGCCCGAGCCCCCCCGCAGCTTTGCAAAGCCGTGGGGGGGGGGGGCTCGGGCAGCGAGGCAGCCCAGTCGCGCCTGGACTGCTCCACTGGCGGCTTCCCCGCGGCTTTGCAAAGCCACGCGGGGGGGGGGGGGGCTCGGGCAGCGGGGCTGCCCCGCTGCCCGAGCCCCTCCGCGGCTTTGCTCTGCATCTTCCTGGTCAGCAGACCAGGGAGACGCAGAGCAAAGCCCCAGAGTACACGGGCGGCAGGACCGCGAGGTCCCGCAGTCCGTGTACTCTGGGGCAGCCCCGTTTGTAACTGCGGATCCGACATAAGTCGGATCCGCGTAAGTCGGGGACTGCCTGTACACAATCAACACTTGTCAAGGCCTAAAATCAATGGTCAAGATTTTTACACATAACTGGAGATTCAGGTACTGAACATTTAAGTGTTTTGGGGTTGTTGTTTTTTTTTTTTTTGGTGAGTAAGCAAGTCAGCACTTTCTAAAAATCAGTCTCCTAAATGTGTGTCATGCTCAAAAAACTAAGGCATCAGGTCTGAACCTGTAAAATGTTGTTACTACTACTTTGTTAGGATGAAATCATTAAGATCTCCAGGGTAGATGGTGATGTGAGCCAATTAAGTCCCTAGGTAAATTAAGGTTAAGAAGCTGCATACTTCTTGGAAATAGTGATAATGCTTAATTTAGGTAATATTTCTGTCAATGGAATAATCTAATTAGTCACAAAAAGAGGTGGCTAACATCTCACCTGATGGAGAACTTTTAAGTTCTATCTACTCATTCACCAATTTAAAATGTATTGGATGCCATTCTGCAATCCCCTCATGAAAAGAACTTCTATTGACTTCAACTATAGCTCAGTGTATGGAGGGCTTTCAGAATCAGGATCAGGAAAGGTTGGACATGAGGAAATACTTCCTAACTGTCAGGGTCAATAAACACTAAAATAAATTGCTCTGTGATGTTGCGCAATCTCCAACACAGAACATTTTTAAGAGCAGGGGATAGGAGATGGAGGAGTCAGGGCAGGAGTCTGGGGGCTCATGGCAGGGGGTGGGGGTAGAGGAATCAGGGCAGGGGGGTTGTGTGAGGGAGCTCAGGGCAGATACTAGGGGTGCAGGACTCAGGGCAGGGGGTTCAGGGCAGGGGGCTGGGAGATTAGGGGGTCTTACTGGGGCCATCTGTGGTGGCAACAAAGGTATTGCTCTGGTGGCAGCACCTCTTGGGGGGCTGGAGATGTGCTCCCCAACCAGCAGCTCCTCCAGGAGGGCCAGGTTAGTATTCCATGGATGGTGGCTCCTACCGGGGGGGGGAGGTGGAGGGGTAAAGACTGAGGCTCTGCATGTCTCTAGCTTATCTGGGAGGCTGGGACTCTGCAGGCCAGCCTTGGACTCCAACTGCACCTCAGGGGGAAGGGGACCAGCCCACGGTTACCAGCCTCTTCTGGGGGGGGGTTTCTCCAGAGGGGCGTCTTCTCAGGAGGATGGGGGAGGGACGGCTGGGCCACAGTTCCTGGCCTCTCTTCAGTGGAGAGGTGGCTCCTCTGGAGGCGGCAGGGTGCAGTTCCTGGCCTCTCCCAGGGGGTGACTTCTTGGAGAGGGGGTCTGGGCTGCATTGCCCATCCCCAGAGATGGTGCCAGGAATGCTGGGGCAGAGATGGTGCCAGGATTGCTGGCCCCTCTCTCTGGCACTATTTGGGGCAGGGAGGCCACTTACCCAGTGTGGTGGCTAGCAACGTAGAGCTTCATCCCCAGCTTCCAACTCTCTTGTTGGTGAGGATTCCCCTCAGTGGTCACTCTGCAGTATAGCTTTCTCCTGAGCTCGCTACCTCCACTGGTCACTCGGCAGTATAGCTACCCCTCTAATCAGTCCCCTCTCTTTCCATGGTATGGAAAGCAATCCTAGTCTAAGCACATCGCATTTTCCTGGCACAACCAAACCCTGACCTTGCTTTAAATTATGATAAGAGGAAGCAGCATACCAAATTTGATGGTCCTAGCTTTTATTGTTTAGGAGGAGTTCTTGAACAAATGGACTTACAGATGGAGGGGCTCACAGACAGACACACAAACTTTCTTAAATATGTATGTTGATAATGCTGACACTGCTACAGCATATACTGCTGTTTCAAGCAGTAATAGGCCAATTCACAAACACACTTTTAGCGAATAGCAGCAGCAGGATTCAAATGGATAATTAGTACAGAGTACATGGGAGCACAGAAGATACACATCTCAATTTTCCATGTGCTAATTCATTGTTTACACAAGCCCTTACCTTTAAAATACCCCCTTTTTAAAAATTGAGCAACATCTTGAAGCTGAAATTTTTGCTACATGAAGGAAAATTCACCTTCTGTAAGTCAAACATGGTGTGGGTTAGGTTATTTGTCTCTGATTCAGGAAAACATGTAAACATATTATTAAGTCAGTCCTTAATTAGGGAAAGCACTTAAGCACATACTTTATATTTGAACATCGGTTAAAATCCTACCCTCCTCAATGGGAAATATGTATGTGCTTAAATGTGTTCCAGAACAGGAACACATTTCTGCAGATATTTAAATGGTTTCCTAAATAAAGACACTTTCCTGAATCAGGAACTTTAAAGTGCTCTGTATATCAGCTATCCAGTTATCTGCCTAATTTAAACCTTCAACCTTTTAAAATCTGTCTTCTTCACAAAGTTGTTCAGAATAGTTGATAACTTAATAAGCTTAAAAGTTACACTCTGTGAGATAAGATATATGCAAAAGATGAATCTGTTTATTACTTTTCTATCTATTCCATTAATCCCCGATCACTCTAAGTTTTTGTGGTTTCATGGAGAGAAACATTTATATCGCTGGAAAATAATGATTTTTGTCCTTTCAAGTACACTCGCCATATTCAGGGGGCTGTAAAACTATATTAAAGAGCCAAGGCTTAAGAAGGAACAATTTTCCTGGATTACATTTTCATTATAAAATGTTCAGAAACTCTTTTACCTTAAGCCTAGCAGCATATGGTTGCATACATTTGAATATATTTTCACACAGAAATTCTTCATCTACAGATATTAGAATTTCAACTGCTCTAGATCAGCATGATGGAATATAACTTTCAACAACAGCTTTTCCTGGAGTTACCCTATTTCATAAATAATAATAATAATAATAATAATAATCTAAGAAGGAAAAAACAAAGGCTACGCAGGCTATTGTGTCTATACCCTATTGCATTTCAGTGTCTAGAATATTGGAATGATCTGAAATTAATAAAAGAGTCCTACAAAAAGTGAAAATTAGGTCAAATTAGGAAGAATGATTATAAACAAATAGCTTAAGTATGTATGAACAAAATTTGAAAGTTCAAGGAACATAATGACATTAAATTAGCTAAAGATATAACGGGTAATAAGAAAGCATTCCAGAAACACATTAGAAGAGGAAGACCAAGAACAGGGTAGGGACAGAGGCTAAAATATGGAAAGAAAAATTTAAAATTACTTAGAAAAGTTAGATGTCTTCAAAGTACTAGGGCCTCATGAAATACATGCTAGAGTAGATATCTAGAGCAGATATCTAGCAATTAGCAATTATCTTCAAAAAGTCATGAAAGATGTGAGAGATTCCAGAAAAATCAGTTGTACACATTCAAAATAGAAATGACTGCCAAGAAAAGAAAAGTATTAACAAGAATGTTGTAAGCGGTACATGAGAAGTAATTCTGCTCTGCTCCACACTGATCAAGCCTCTGATGGACTATTATGCTAAGTTCTGGACACCACATTTCATGAAAGATGTGGTCAAAATTAGAGACAATCTAGAGAAGAGGAACGAAAATGATTAAACGATTAAAGGCTAGCGTTGCTCTTGATTGGAACTCTTTTCTTATGCCTGTATATGTATACCTGCCTCTGGAATTTCCACGACATGCATCTGATGAAGTGGGTCTTTGTCCACGAAAGCTTATGCCACAGGACTCCTAGTAGCTTTTAAAAAGACTGAGTTTACTCAGTCTGGAGAAAAGAGGACTGAAAAGAGATCTGATAATCATTTTTAAGTACAAAAAAAGTTGATATGAGGAGGGAGAAAAAATGTTTTCTTTAACCTTTGAGAGGATGAGTACCAATGGCTTAAATTGCAGCAAGAGCAAGGGATCACGTGATGATTACCTATTGTGTTCCCTTCTTCTGGGGCATCTGGTATTGGCCACTGACAGCAGATAGAATATTGGGCTAGATGGATCTTTGGTCTGACCCAGTATGCTGGTTCTTATGTTCTTATGTTAAGAGCAGTTTAAGTTGGACATTAGAAAAACCTCCTTTCAGGACGGCTACACCCTGGAATAAACTGCCCAAGGAAACTGTGGAATGTCCATCAATGGAGATTTTTAAGAGCAGGCTACATGAATATCTCTGAAGGATGGTCTAGATAAAACTTAGTCCTGAGTGCAGGAGACTGGACAATGTAATAGGAATGATTTTATTGTAATAGAACCAAGATCACCATCCTGACCAGCTAAGAGTATTGAAGTGAAACTAACAATAAATGGGATCATACAGGCAAAGTCTGCAACATCCAGAGAAAAATCTGAGATCCCCCTCAACATGCTATAAAAGCTCCAGTGCCCAGGAAGACCAAGAGGTAGGTGGGGGGAAAGGAGGTTGGGAAGCAGCCTTGGGCATAGGTATAGTTTGACTTCTGGGGAGGGAGGGAGGGAGACAAGGGCCAGTAAGGCTTGAGCCACCTCCGTGGCAGGGTCCAGAAATGAAGTGCTACCTCTAGCCCCTGACTCCCTTCACCATGCCACCTGGGGAGGGACAACCAAAATATAACTCAGAAGGGGAGGGCTCAGCTCCACAACTTTGAAGACAGCTCAGGGAACGGGGAAAAGGATAGCTAGGTGTTGTGTGTGGCAGAGGCTGCTCAGAGTGCAGGGAGGAGGGGAGCTGGGTCTGTGTGGGCACAGGGACAGTTCAGAAGACAAGGAAGGGTTATCTAGGGATTGTGTGAAGACACTGGAGTAGGTCAGGGGGCAGGAAAGTGGTACTAGTGATGGCGTGCCAGGAAGGCTCCCCTGCAGTCCCTGTTCCCAGAGGAGTCTGCCAGCCATGGACCCAGCCAGCCACCTTGGTGGCTCTAATTAGCTCCCTCTGTGGAAGCAAAGGAGGCTTGGAGCTGAAGAGCAGCTTCAACCCAGGACACCAGTAGGAAACACTGCAGCTGCCTTCTTCATGGCACCAGACAGAGCAGCAGCTGTCTTGCACTGCCTGGCTCCAGCTCCCATTTCCCATGTGGCCACAGGGTGAGGAGAGGAGATATGGAGGTGGGGGAGGGGGAGAGAGAAACAGGAAGCGTGGAGTTGCTCCTAGAACTATCATGCTCTTGTATGGCAGTTTAGGGGAGACAATATTCTCCTTGTTCCCAATTCTGCCCATGGGCTCAGGGACCTTGCTGCACAGGAAGCACCAGGGCTCAGGGCTCTAGGATTCAGTCCTAAAGGGAACACTAGGGCTCAGGCTCTGGGTTTCCACCTGTGGGCCCCTTGAAATGATTTGTGGATCCCCAGAGGCCACAAATCACCAGTTGAAAACCACTCTCTGTCATTTCCCGATACCCAGTGACACTTACCAGGGCCTAACCAGGGCAGGTTGAGCAGGGAAACCTTCCAGGGCCAAGTCAAAGGGGCAGAAAAATGGGGAGGAAAAATGACAAAAATAATATAAGTAGGGGGCACAAATATGCTTGCTGACTCCACACACTAAAATGCAACAGCACTGCCACTTTCACCTCATAGGACTGTAATGAAGGCTTTTATAGGTCATCAGAATTGAGGGAAACTAGGTCTACACTAGAACATGATTGCTTATATAAACCCTCCTAGAGTACATATTGCTTGTACCAGAAAAAACAAACAATTCTTTTGTTGTTACAGTTTATACCAATTCAGTACCTGAAATAAACTATATTGGTAAAAGTACTGTGATGGACTGACCTCATTATTGGCACAATAATACTATTGATAAAATTACTTGTTTTGCCCATGAACACTTATGTCCAAATAAATCTTTTAGTCTTTAAGGTGCCACAAAACTCCTCACTGTTTTGGATAAAATTACTGTAACTTTTTAAAATATTAGTTTGTTACAAACTTGTCTGCATCTTTACTGAACAATAGGAGTTAGTCACAACTATATTATAGCCAGAATACTTGAAAATTCAACAATATCTGTGAACGTTAGTGTTAGTTATGTCATAAAATATTCAAGATGGTAAAGAAATTGTTGGAGGTTTCTGGTTTCAGTTGCCAAAGATAAGTTGCATGTCAGGGAAACAGCCCTCCTTACTCATAAAAGCGATTTTTGTTAGCCATAAAACCATCTTTATTACCTCTAAGAGTTCCTTATCGAGACCAGAACATCTGCCTTTGTATCAGATATCCATTTGGTACAAATGCAATTATTATCTCAAGGAAACAAACCAAGCAAAATATTCCTTATGAAAAGCCTTGAATTTAAAAAGGAATATAGGATTGGGTTATCAGAGCAATTGATCTAGATGTAAAGTGGGCCTTTCCATCTCAACAGAAAAAATAAGTAAAACCTATATAAAGAACTCTACAAATATCTTTGTTAAAATAAATGTTATACTTACTCTGAAACCTTTATTCAGAAAACTTCTAGCAAACATACAGTTGGAAATGTTTTAAATCTTCTGTTTATTTCTTAAATTTGAAATGGTGAAAACCTTGTAATGCATACTTACATTTATCTTAGCTAAAGGAAAAGCACCTAATATAATTGCAGTGTAAATGGTAGAATGCTTTATGTACCAACACAGACTCTAATGATCATGCTAAATGAATTACTAATGTAAGATACTATTTAAGTATATGATATTTATATTAATGGGGAATTAATTAATTACTGGCTGTGCTCAAGCAACACTCTTATCAAATTCAAGAAAACAAAGAGAATCATCTTTCCAAAAACTGTCATGTAGAATAAAAAATGTCTTACTATTTAAGCTGCAGCCTCTCATCCTTTCACTTTGCCAAGATGAGATCTTTGAAAAAGTAATACCAGAACTGGAAGGGACCTTGAGAGATCATCAAGTCCAGTCACAACAGGACCAAGTGCCATCTAGATCATCCCTGACAGATGTCTATCCAATCTGCTCTTAAATATCTCCAGTGATGGAGATTCCACAACCTCCCTAGGCAATTTATTCCAATGTTTAACAACTCTGAAAGTTAGGAAGATTTTCCTAATGTCTAACCTAAACCTTCCTTGCTGCAATTTAAGCCCATTGCTTCTTGTCCTATCCTCAGAGGCCAAGGAGAAATTTTTTTGTCACTCCTCCTTATAACACCCTTTTAGATACTTGAAAACTGCTAGCATGTTCCCTCTCAGTCTTCACATTTCTAAACTAAACAAACCCAGTTCTTTCAGTCTTCCCTCTTAGGTCATGTTTTCTCGACCTTTAATCCTTTTTGTTGTTCTTCTTTGGACCTTCTCCAATTTCTCCACATCTTTCATGAAATGCGGTGCCCAAAACTAGATACAATACTCTAACTGAGGCCTAATCAGTGCAGAGTATAGTGGAAGAATGATTTCTCATATCTTGCTCACCACACTCCTGCTAATGCATCCCAGAATCATGTTTGGGTTTTTTGCAACAGTGTCACACAGTTGACTCATATACTTAGCCTGTGGTCCACTATGACCCCTAGATCCACTTTTTGCTGTACTCCTTCCTAGTAGGGATATTCAATTTAGATTAATTGTCTTATTGAATAGTCTATGCAACAATCTCAAGCAGAACTGGTCCTGAAACAGATCCTGCAGAACCCCAATTGTTATGCCCTTCCAGCATGACTGTGAATCATTAATAACTACTCTCTGGGAATGGTTATCCAACCAGTTATGCATCCACCTTATAGTAGCCCCTTCTAGGCTGAATTTCCATAGTTTATTGATAAGAAGGACATGGAAGACAGTATAGTTATTTCAAAATAATGTTAGTGTGGATGCTCCGGTACAGCTATTTCAAAATAACTACTCCCCAGAGTAATTTGAATTAATAACCCCTCAGTACTTCCTGGAGCTCTAAGTCCATCAACATTAACAGAGCCTGGCTTGGACTAATTTCAAGGCTTCCCCATAGTGGAGACATGCTATTTCAATTATGTAAAATCAGGAGCTATTAAGTTGCATTTAATTATTTTGAAATATTTTCCTAATGTAGACATAGCCTCAAATGGAATTAGATTTGAAAGTCTTGTGAAGATTTTATTTGGAATATAAAAATGCTGTTGTAACTTAAAATACAATTTCTCCTATAAATCACTAAATTACAATGTTAGAATTTGTATTCCTGCAGAGGGCTAAGCAGGGTTTAAACATTAGTCAACAGAGAAATGGTGGAATATAATTGAATTTAAGATTTTTAATACTGGTTAACTGGTCAAGACAGCTTCTTTTAACTAATTTAAATATCTTCAGGGGGTAGCGGAGTTAGACTGTTACAGAAAAAAACAACAAATGGTCTGGTAGCACTTTATAGACTACCAAATCATGTAGGTGGTATCATGAGCTTTCGTGGGCACAGCCCACTTCTTGAGATCAGCCATACTATCACTAGTTCATTCACCTGCACATCTACCAATATAATGTACGCCATCATGTGCCAGCAATGCCCCTTTGCCATATACTGTCCAAATTGGACAGTCCCTACGTAAAAGAATAAATGGACACAAATCAGATATTAGGAATGGCAATATACAAAAACCTGTAAGAGAACACTTCAATATCCTTGGACACACAGTAGCAGATTTTTAAAGGTAGCCATCCTGCAGCAAAAAAACCCTCTCAAGACCAGACTTCAAAGAGAAACTGCTGAGCTACAGATCATTTGCAAATTTGACACCATCAGTTTAGGATTAAACAAAGACTGTGAATGGCTCGCCATGTCCAAAAGCAGTTTCTCCTCTCTTGGTGTTCACACCTCCACATCAGCTGCTAGAAGTTGGCCTCACCCTCCATGACTGAATTAATCTCATTATCTCTAGCCTTATTCTGGCCTGCATATTTATACCTGTCTCTGGAAATTTCCACTGCATGCATCTGACAAAGTGGGTCTTTGCCCATGAAAGCTTATGCTTCGATACATCTGTTAGTCTATAAGGTGCCACAGGACTCCTTGTTACATTATTAGTGTAACTATCCCTACACTAGGGCTTTAATCGATATGCAACTTTTGCAAGAAGTCACAGCAAAGTTTCCAGCAGATTTTGGCCTTTGATGTAATTTTCCCCTTTTACATTTTTCAGGGGGCTTTCCTGTTTCTTTTTTCTTCCCTTCCTGCCCTACAGTAAATGGGAGATGCAGGTCCCATAGAAAACAAACTGTAAATTTGGTCCCCTTACATTTAAAGAAAGTCTTACTGTATCAATGTAAAACTAATATAAATACAGAATATCTATATGTTCAAAAATTATAACAGATTTTATCATCCCTTGAATTTGTGGAAAGGCTGACATTTTAAATGCAGCCTAAGGAAATTAGATATATCTTCCATTAATTTTAATTGAAGGTGTATGACTAAATCCCCAAGAGTCCTTTAAAAATCTCCACCCTTACCCAGTTTTCCCAATACATTAGTCAACCACAAAACTATGCCAAACTAATAATCCTAAATAAACTTAGTGTGAATGCAACCCTGGAAAAATATAAGCTTCAAAAGTATGCATCTCACATTCCTCTTTGCATTGCTGTAAATTAATACAGGAGAACCCAGGAATCCCAAAGTCATATCAAGGCCTCACATTTCACTCGGTGCTGAATGCACACATGCTAAGAGACAGTCCCTGTTCTAAAGAAATTACATTCTAAATAGCAAAACTTGCTCTTTTGTTGCTACATCGTTATCAGCTACTGCAATGCAGGTAATTGCTGGAGATTTTGTTTATTTTGCAAGATGCATTTTTAAGAGTTTAGCGTAGTCTAAATGTGAATACATAACTAAATAAGGAATCAATCAAAGGCTTTTTCTTTGTGAATATCTCCTTACAGCCACAGTTTGATTTATGAAAAAGGCTACAAAAAGAATGTCATTTAAGTATCATGGGGAACGTTTTCATAATTTCAGTATATTCCAGGTGAAGGATTACCATCCATTTTTATACTAACATGCTTTCAGCCATATTCACCATCTCATCTGCTATGCATCTTAACCTTTTGTTTTCACTCCTGTCTACTGCTGCATATTGAACAGATTTTTTTGAGTTGCTCACAGAGACGCCCACTGCTCCCACCCTAAGTTGTACATTTGATACTGTTAATGCAGAACCTAATAGCATGTGAGTAGTTCAAACTATTCCTTCCAATGTGAATTTCTTTACATTTTTCAGTAAATTTTGCCTCTGACCATGGGATCATAGGGCTGGAAGGGACCTCAGGAGGTCATCAAATCTGAGCCCTTGCTAAAAGCATGACCAATCCCAACTTAATCACCCAGCCAGGACTCTGTCAAGATGAGACTTAAAAATATCTAGGGATGGAAATTTCACCACCTCCCTAGGTAACCCATTCCAGTGCTTCAACACCTTCCAAGTGAAACAGTTTTTCCTAATATCCTGGACCTCTCCCACTGCAATTTGAGACCATTGATCTTTATTCTGTCATATGCTCCATTTGTGCATCTGTGGAGAACAACTTCTCTCCATCCTCTTTGGAACACTCCTTCATATAGCTAAAGGCAGCTATCAAATCCCTCCTCACTCTTCTCTTTTGTAGACTAAATAAGCCCAAATCCCTCAGCCTCTCATCCTAAGTCATGTGCTCCAGCCCCCCTCATAATTTTTGTTGCCCAACGCTGGACTCTCCAATGCTTCCACGCCCTTTCTGTAATGGGGGACCCAGAACTGGACATAATACTCCAGATGTAGCCTCACCAGTGCTGAATAAAAGGGAATAATGACTTCCCTACATCTGATGGCAATGCTCTGACTAATGAACCCGAATATTCCATTAGCCTTCTTGGCTACAAGGGCACACTGTTGACTCATGTCCAGCTTCTCATCCACTGTAACTCCCAAGTCTTTTTCTGCAGAACAGCCGTTTAACCAGTTGGCTCACAGTTTGTAGCACTATTTGGGATTCTTCCATCCCAAGTGCAGGACTCTGCACTTGTCCTTGTTGAACCTCATCAGATTTCTTTTGGCCCAAACCTCCAATTTGTCTAGGTCACTGTGGACCTTATCCCTACTCTCCAGCAATCTACCTCTCCACCTAGCTTACTGACATCTGTGAAATTGCTGAGGGTGCAATCCATCCCCTCATCCAGGTCATTAATAAAGATGTTGAACAAAACTGGCCCCAGAATTGACCCTTGGAGCACTCTGCTTGATATGAATTGCCAACCAGACATCGAAATGTTGATCACTACCCATTGAGCCCAGCCAGCCTTCTTTCCACCTTATAGTCTATTTATCCAATCCATATTTGTTCAACTTACTTGCAAGAATACTGTGAGAGACCACATCAAAAGCTTTGCTAAAATCCAGGTATATCATGTCCACCACCTTCCCCATATCCATAGAGACAGTTACCTCATCATAGAAGGCACAAATTGGTCAGTCATGACTTGCCCTTGGTGAATCCATGTTGACTGTTCCAGATCACTTTCATTTCTTCCTCTCAAAATGGATTTCTTGTGAATTCCCTCCATAATTCTTCTGGGGACTGAGGTAAGGCTGACTAGTCTGTGGTTCCCCACATTCTCCTTCTTCTCTTTTTTAAAGATGGACACCAAATTTGCCTTTTTCCAATCATCCAAGATCTCCCCTGATTACAACGAATTTTTAAAGAAAATGGACAATGGCTCTGCAATCACATCAGCCAACTCCCTCAGCATTCTCGGATGCATTAGATCCGGCCCCATGGATTTGTGTATGTCCAACTTTTCTAAATAGTTCTTAATCTGTTCTTTATCCACTGCAGGCTGCCCATCTCCACCTCATACTATGCTGCTCAGTGCAGCAGTCTGGGAGCTGATCTTGTCAGTGAAGAAAGAGCCAAAAAAACCAGTAAGTACTTCAGCTTTTTCCACATCATTTATCACTACGTTACCTCCCCTATTCAGTAAGGGTACATCTAAACTGCAACACTGTTTTGAAGTAACTAGCGCTATTCCAAAATAACTTAGTCCACGTCTACACAGCAGGCAGTTATTTCAAAATAGTGTGAAAATACTGTCAAGCTGGAGGACTTCTTATTCCGACTTCTGTAACCCTCAGGGTACGTCTAGACTGGCAAGATTTTGCGCAAAAACTTGCCAGCTGTCTACACTGGCTGCTTGAATTTGCGCAAGAGCACTGACTTGACGTAGCTTAATTTGAGTAGCTTATGTCAAATTAAGCCCTGCTGTGTAGATGCACCTTTAGGGTCCCACACCTTCTCAGATTACCTTCTTATTGTTAACATACCTATAGAAACCGTTCTTGTTACCCTCCACATCCCTTGCTAGCTGCAATTCCAATTGCGCTTTGGCCTTCCCGATTACACCTGTGCATGCTTGAGCAATATATTTATACTCCTCGCTAGTCACCTACCCAAGTTTCCTCCCTGTTTGTGAGCAACAGGTCAAGCTAAACATGACCGCTGGTAGATTCCTTCAGCATTTGTACTTGGAAGCTGTCCTTTGTTTGGTCAACCCCCTTTGAAATTCTGCAGTCTTTGTTCCTGACAATCTGAATAATTTTGTGTTATCTTCAAATTTTTGTACCTCACTGTTCACCCTCTTTTCCAAATTAGTAATACATTTACCAAATGCCACTGATCCTAGTCTCGAATCTTGTGACACTCTATTGTTACCCTTTTGCCATGATGAAAATTGAGCATTTATGCTTCCTATTTGTGTTCTAACTCATATTTTTTTCTAATCTATGATAGTACTTTGCTCCATACATAATTACTTCATTTTCTTAATAGCCTCTTATGAGGAATTTTATCAAAGACTTTCTGAAAGTAAAAAATAGATGATGTGAACAAGTTCTTTTTTATCTAGCACTTTACTAACATGTTCAAAGAATTCTAATGGATGAAGGGTTGCAGAAGCTGTGCTGGTCAGACACTGTCATGATCATTTAAATGTTTCCTAATTTCATTTTTAATTATCATTTCAACTAATTATCTGGTGTTTACTGATCTATAATTCAAAATCTCTGCTATTCTCCAATCTTTTTGGTGTAGACACTTATTTTAATGAGAGATGGCTCTTTCACAAGTGTAAGTAATGCCATCAGCAACATTTCTTAAACAAATGAAAAATATAGAAATAAAGAACTACAGCTTCTCTGTTAACCTAATTATTCTACATTCCATATTCACATTTCCACATAAAAAGACCTGTTATTAAATAACATTCAAACCAATGCTGCTGGCTCTCTGAGTAATCTGAGAGAAAAGTGAAAAACTCCCTGTAGAGGAAGAGCTACTATCCTACTTGCAAATGGCTGATAATCCCACAGGGTTGGCTTTTACCTTGAAGTGACTTTCAGTACAAAGTTATACAAGTTATACTTGAGATTGGCTGAAAGTGCAATCTAGTTTCTCTGTCACATTACGCAGATGTGTGAGTGCCAAGAAAATGGAAACATCTTAAAAGCATATATTTGATATTATGTAAGGGCTGAAGTCATGGCCATCTAAATCACAAGAAACTACAAGTTTATTTAGACATCT
This sequence comes from Pelodiscus sinensis, assembly GCF_049634645.1. Classification (NCBI taxonomy): domain Eukaryota; kingdom Metazoa; phylum Chordata; order Testudines; family Trionychidae; genus Pelodiscus; species Pelodiscus sinensis. The sequence continues at coordinate 252,847,902 of NC_134711.1, forward strand.
TTAACCAATTTTCTTGTCACAAACAATGTTTCAGATAGGCTGAAATGCAAGTGAAGAGAACAAATTGCAAGTGAACACAAACTAAACAAACAAGATATAAATGGAAAAGTCCCTCAAGTAACTTTAGAAGACAGGAAATGTTGTTTTCAATATTCCCATTTCTCTGCAAGACAAACTTGGGAATGAATGGACGTGGAGAAAAAAAAGTAAAACAAAAGTAGGGATAAAAGAAATATTCTATTGTGATTCCAAGTCAGCACAAGAAACTGCTACTTTACTATAGACATGCTTTGTCCAGTCACCTTTAGAATAAAGCACTGCTCCAGGTAAAACATTTCGGTCCATGGTCCAAGCTCAGAACAGGAAGTAGAAGCACATGAGACGAAAGAGAATGGTAAACATGCATATGATTGACCAATGAAAATACATTGCTTGAGCTTCAGAGGCAGAAGGCCATGCTTGAAATTATTTCTAATGATGCTGTCCATTTGCCATCCTCCTACTTCTCATCCTTTCCTGGTCCTGTTTACAGTCTAAGGGTATCTCTACACTACAGGACAAAGTCAAATTAAGATATACAACTTCAGCTATGTTAATTGCATAGCTGAAGTCAAAGTAGCTTACCTCGGCTTTTGGCACTACACTGCAGGAAGTTGAAGGGAGAACACTCTTCCTTCAACTTCCCTTTCTTCTTTGTGAAAGCAGGGTTACCAACATCGACCGGAGTGCACCTCTCACTTTGAATTAGCTGTGTTAACTAGACTGCTAATTCGAACACTGGAAGAACAACAGTGACAGCTTCAATCTCCCTCTGTAGTGTAGATGTACCCTTTTAGGGCCTTGTAGGGAAGCAGGTTATCAGAATCAGAAGAAGGTGGTGCATTTTTGACACTCTGCCATAAGAAGCTGCCTGCTTTGTCTATCTGTGTTCTTTGGTTACTCTGTGTTGTCATATTGGATTCAAAGAATAAAAGTAGAATTATGTTGAAATGCCTCAAGGAAGCATTTAATAACAACCGAGGAATCTCTCAGAAGGAAGGCAGGTATGGATGGTGATAAGAAAAAGGTCCGGGTAGCGATCGTCGAATTCAGGAAGTAAATGCGTTGTTGTGCAGGTGGTGACACAGAGAGGGCTTTGGTTTCTTCGACCACGGGACTCTATTCTGGACACATGGATTGTTAGGAAGAGATGGGATCCAGCTAACCAAGAGAGGATAGAGCATCTTCGCGGGCAGGCTTGCAAACCTAGTGAGGAGAACTTTAAACTAGGTTCATTGGGGGACGGTGACCTAAGCCCAGAGGTAAGTGAGGAAGTCAGATACCAGGAAGAAACACAAGGAGGAACGAGCAACAAAGGAGGCCACCTACAGGATGCCAGATTAAGTGGATAAGGTAGATAAGGCTTTCTTCAGACAACTGAGAGAAGCTTCTAGATTGCAGGCCCTGGTTCTCTTGGGGGACTTTAATCATCCTGACATCTGTTGGGAGACCAATACAGCAGTACACAGACAATCCAGGAAGTTTTTGGAGAATGTTGGGGATAACTTATTGGCACAAGTTCTGAAGGAACCGACCAGGGGCCATGTGCAGCTTGACCTGCTGCTCCCAAACAGGGAGGAACTAGTAGGGGAAGTAGATGTGGGTGACAACCTGGGAAGCAGTGATCATGAGATGGTAGATTTCAGGATCCTGACCAAAGGAAGAAAGGAGAGTAGCAAAATATCATACACTGGACTTCAGAAGAGCAGACTTTGACTCCCTCAGAGAACTGATGGGCAGGATTCCCTGGGATGTTTACATGAAGGGGAAAGGAGTCCAGGACAGTTGGCAGTATTTTAAAGAATCCTTATTAAAGGCACAGAAAGAAACCATCCCGATGCGCAGCAAGTAAATATGGTAGGCGACCAGATTGGCTTACCAGGCACATCCTTGGTGAGCTTAAACACAAAAAGGAAGCTTACAAGAAGTGGAAACTTGGACAGATGACTAGGAAGGAGTACAAATATATTGCTCTAGAATGCAGGGGAGTTATCAGGAAGATTAAGGTACAATTGGAATTGCAGCTAGCAAGGCATGTGAAGGATAACAAGAAAGGTTTCTACAGGCATGTTAGCATTAAGAAGGTGATCAGAGAGTGTATGGGGCCCTTACTGGATGAGGGAGGTAACCTAGTAACAGATGTTGTGGGAAAAGCTGAAGTACTTAATGCTTTCTTTGCTACTGCCTTACAGACAAGGTCAGCTCCCAGATAAATGCACTAGGCAACGCAGTATGGGAGGGAGGTGGACACCCCTTGGTGGGGAAAGAACAAGTTAGAAACTATTTAGAAAAGCAAAATATACACAAATCCATGTGTCTGGATTTAATGCATTCGAGGGTACTGAGGGAGTTGGCAAATATCATTGAGGAGACTTTGGCCATTATCTTTGAAAACTCGTGGAGATCGGGAGAGATCCTGGATGACTGGAAAAAGGCAAATGTAGTGCCCATCTTTAAAAAAGGGAAGAAGGACAATCCAGGGAACTACAGACCAGTCGGCCTTACCTTAGTCCCTGGAAAAATCATGGAAGGGATCCTCAAGGATTCCATTTTGAAGCACTTGGAAGAGGGGAAAGTGATCAGGAATAGTCACCATGGATTCACGAAGGGCAAGTTATGCCAGACCAATCTGTTTAGCTTCTATGGTGAGGTAACTAGCTCTGTGGATATGGGAAAGTCAGTGGATGTGATATACCTTGACTTTAGCAAAGCTTTTGATACAATCTCCCACAATATTCTTGCCAGCAAGTTAAGGGAATATGGATTGGATAAATGGACTGTAAGATGGATAGAAAGCTGGCTAGACTGTTGTGCCCAACGGGTAGTGATCAACGACTCAATATCAGGTTGGCAGTTGGTTGGTAGCGGAGTGCCTCAAGGATCTGTTCTTGGACCAGTTTTGTTCAACATCTTTATTAATGGCCTGAAAGAAGGGACGGATTGCACCCTCAGCAAGTTCATGGATGACACTAAACTAGGGGTAGACGTAGATATGCTGGAGAGCAGGGATAGGGTCCAGAGTGACCTGGACAGATTAGAGGATTGGGCCAAAAGAAATCTGATGACGTTCAACAAGAACAAGTGTAGAGTCCTGCACTTGTGATGGAAGAATCCCAAGCTTTGTTACAGGCTGGGGACTGAATAGCTAAGTAGCAGTTCTGCAGAAAAGGACCTGGGGATTACAGTAGATGAGAAGCTGAATATAAGTCAACAGTGTGCCTTTGTAGCCAAGAAGGCTAATGGCAGATTAGTGTGCATTAGGAGGAGCATTGCTAGCAGATCCAGAGATGTGATTATTCCCCTTTATTCGGCTCTGGTGAGGCCACATCTGGAATACTGCGTCCAGTTTGGAGGCCCCCACTACAGAAAGGATGTGGACGTATTGGAGAAGGTTCAGCAGCAGGTAACCAAAATGATTAGGGGGCTGGAGCTATGAGGAGAAGCTGAGGGATTTGGGCTTATTTAGTGTGCAGAATTGAAGACTGAAGGGAAATTGGATATCAGCCGTCAACTTCCTGAAGGCAAGTTCCAAAGAGGATGGAGAAAGGCTGTTCTCAGTAGTGACGGATAGCAAAACAAGGAGCAATTGTCTTAAGTTACAGTGTGGGAGGTCTAGGTTGTATATTAGGAAAAACTATTTCACTAGGAGGGTGATGAAGCACTGGAATGGGTTACCTAGGGAAGTCATGGAATATCCATCCCAAGAGGTTTTTAAGTCTCGGCTTGACAAAGCCCTGGCTCAGTTGATTTAGTTGGGATTGGTCCTGTCTTGGGCAGGGGACTGGACTTGATGACCTCCTTAGGTGTCTTCCAGCTCTATGATTCTATGTAACCTTCAGGAAAGAATATATATATATTTTTAAATCTAACTTCTCTGTTTGTATTTTATGGACATAAAGAAAGGGGAAGAGAACTATTTCAAGAGCATCCTTAACAGATCATCAAAGTCAGAACTAGAACAGAAGCAAATCAAATAAAAGATATCTATGTCATTTCTGACATATTTTCTTATATTAAAGCATGATCTGCATTCAAATTTATGATATAGCTCATTAAACATTCAGCTTAGCCACATAGTGTAAGCTTTGTACTGGATATTTCCACCACAGATAATCCAATAGTGCATGATCCAAACAGCTTTTTATATAAAAGAAACAATATATAGATCTACAAACAGAATTTTTCAGGTATATCATTTTATGTCAACAAAAGGAAAAGTTTCTGTAGTAATGCAAATGAAAATTTATTTCATTGCAATTATTGATGAAAATAGTGACTCAAACAAATCAATACAATTAAGTGGGTACAAAATATGAATATTAAAAGGGAGCAATCAAAGGCAATCAAATAAGAAAATGTAGCCATATAAAAGTACGGCTGAATCAATGAAACAACAAAGAGTATCAATAGATAGGGGCATTAAAATGGTTGATAGCAAAGGATGAAACATAGAAAGCAACATAATGCCCTTTGGCTATAATAAGCTAAGTATCTTTCTAGACTTTCTCAAATATGAGAGGGAAATTGTGTACTGTTTCATTAAAGTCAACATATGGAGTGCCTTGTTTCAATTCTCATCACTTGGCTCAAAACAAAATTGATGAGAAGTTTTTGCGAAGAAATGCCATAACTACAATGATAAATAAAAATCCAATCAAGAAGGAAATTTCAATGATTTAAAATACTTCCTTATCCTTAAATTTAAAACTTACATAAAAACTCTTTGTACAATACTCTCCATTAGAGATAACTGAAGTTCTTTGATCAACTTCCGTCCATCAAAAAATACAGATTTGAGTCAGTCAAAAGATTTCATGAATTTGCAACAAGTGTGAAACATTTTTGAGGCAAACAACAAAAATTAAGAAAAATTGATAGGTATAATTTTGACATTTTCTAAATTTAAAGAATTGGTTTTGAATAAGATGTAATTTCAAAATGTAATGAAATGTTATTATAATACTATTTAAAAGATCAAAAACAAACTGAAATGTATAATTTAGCACAAAACTAATTATCCACTTCCCAATGTTTCAATGCTAGCAAATCTAAAGAAATTAGTTATTTGCACAGCTCTGTGTGCTACATTACATTAAGTTTAAATTAATGTAATGAGAAGTTAGCAGTAGAAATTTTCGGAATTTTTCTGAATGTACATTTAACAAATCTGAGGAGTAGTTGATACTTTCCGGTCGACCAATTACATTTTAATTTAATTATTTAGCACCAATTAAATACTTACAAAACAAATGAAATACCTACATATTCCACCTAGATGGTCCCTAGGGCCAGAAAGGACCACCTGCTCATCTATTCTTACCTCCTATATATTTTAGACCATCAACACCACTAGCTACCTAAACCCAGCAACTGAAATTAGAACAAAGTAATTCAACTCTCAGGAGCCTGAGCTATTGTGTGCCATTAGTAGAGAATGGAAAGGACCAAGGTGAATCAGTGCCCAAGGCCCCTGGAACAGCATAGCACTGATTATGTGAGATACAATATATTAAGTTGTGGAAGGCAAAATATAAAGATACTGCCAATCTGACCCGCAGGAAAAAATTTTCCTAACTCCACATATGGAAACCAGTTTGATCCTGAACATGTGTGCAAGAATCAACCACCCACGCACATGAAAGAATTCTCAGTTCCACCACAGAGTACTAGCCAACCTTATCCAGAGTCATCTTTGATGCTTCAGGGGAAAGAGACAAAACAAAAACAAACAAACATCACATACATAAATACATGGAGTGAAGCTCAACACAGGACTTTGAGTAGCTGAAAAAATAGATCCTTTTGGTCTCAAATGAATTTCCCTTTTAAATCAATTTCACTGAAGGGGATCCTTCCCATAAATCCTGAAATTAAAATCAGCAATAAAAATTCCTATTATATATTAACAATTCTCAGCACTATTTTAAAAATCAAACTTAACAGAAAAAGAGGCTGAATTCAGAGATGACACAAATTACACATAATTTACACACAAATTGGATGGCATAAACTACCATAAATTAGAGTAAGCGAGGAGGAAGTGGGTAGAAATTTACCCCAGATTATTTTCCATTAACCAGTTTTTTACTGATTCAAATTTGTCATCCAAAATTTGGCTAACACAGCATGGCTACGTCTACATCGGCCCCTATTCCGTAATAGGGATGCTAATGTAGCACTTGGGAATAGGCAAATCTGCGGGGGATTTAAATATCCCCCGCGGCATTTGCATTTTCATGGCTGCCGCTTTTTTCCGGCTTGTAGATAAGCCGGAGAAAAGCGCCAGTCTGGACGCGATCCTCCAGAAAATAAGCTCTTTTCCGGTGGATCTCTTATTCCTACTTTCAAGAGCTTATTTTCCGGAGGATCGTGTCCAGACTGGCGCTTTTCTCCAGTTTATCTACAAGCTGAAAAAAGCGGCAGCCATGAAAATGCAAATGCCGTGGGGGATATTTAAATCCCCCGCGGATTTGCCTATTCCCAAGTGCTACATTAGCATCCCTATTACGGAATAGGGGCCAATGTAGATGTAGCCCATTTGTGTAATGTGAATTCTTGTGAATATGTGTAAATATCAATTATTTTTACTGAAAAAAATGTTGTTTCACAAAATTAATTCCAGTTAGTTACCTGGACCATAATCATAGTACTCAAGTTGCCTTTTTTGTTATATTTATTGAAACACAGCATTTGAAAATGAGGTTGTTCACAGGTTATTTTTTATTTCAGAGTTTGTAAGAGATCCAAGAGGCCAGGTAAACAAAACCATGTATTGTAATCCAGAAGCTTGTTTCTCCTGCTGAGCTGACAGGAGTTGCAACAGATTCAGGAGGACATCATGGTTTTTTCCCTGCTGCCCAACATGCATGGGTCAACATGAGGCACTAGCAAGAAGGTTTTAAATTAAAGGGAAAGTTTAAATATTCTCGCTAGTTCCTCAGGATGTCCCAGAAGCTGATAAACAGCAGGATAAGCCAGGAAGCCCTGCTGTATCTGTCAGCTCTGCAAAAAACAAACAAAAAACCAAACACCTTCCACATTCCAGTATCAAAGTTACCAGTGATGCAAAACTCTTCCCTTCTTCCACCCTCCCCAACGTAGTTCAAGAAACAAAATGCAGAGATAGTTATGAGTGTCACAGAATGGAGTGCCACTATAAGTGGATGACTGCTAACAGGTCTGTATGTTGGTGGGCAGATGAGTCTCATGTCGGACTCAATCCCAGCCATTATTACTCAAAAACCTCTTATTGACAGGAGATTTGTCTACCCACAGCAAGATTTGCTTCTAGTTTGATTCTTTAATTTTGATGATTCCTCCCATACCACGTGGCTTATAAAGCTATTTTTATATAAAAATAATTTTCCACTTTCGTAACCTGCATTTTTTCTCCATATACAGAACAGTCTGGAAGCTTCTTTCCTTTTTCAAATGCATTCTTTTAAAGTCAAAATTAACATGCAGGCCTCTGTATAAAAACCTGCTGTGCCGTCTTTCTTTTCTGAGTTCATCCAACATGAAGCAGTCAAAAGCCATTTAGTGACTGACATTGACGTAACTTTGCCACAAGCAACTAAAGCAATTACAAGGCCTGGTTTGGGCACAGCTGAAACACCTTGATAAGAAGTCAGTGAAAAATGACACATCACATAAACTGAGCGGTTTCATCAGCGCAACACTAAATCAGCATGTATGTCTCCTGCACCCTTCTTCCTGTCGATAAAAGAATAATCAAACAGAGAGAGAACTGTTATCCCTGATTTTTGCTGACAGGCTAGAAAAGAACAAAAATAAAGCATGTCTGCATGCTGTCATTTGATTGCATTTTAACCAAGCTGGTTTCAGTTTACTGTTCTATACACCACTTCATATTTTAGTCTAACATGTCCGTGGTTAATATGCTCAGAAGAAGGTCTAGTTTCCCCATCAGTCCCTAAAATAGTCAGAATTGACTACTGCTATTGAAAACTTTAGTGGGATGGCACAGGAAGTAATGGGAATTTGGGGAAGTTTGCTGACACACACTGGTCCAGATTTCAGGTTTTGGAATAAGCTGAACTCAGCATGGGACCTCTAGCACTCGGGCTCCAGGTCCAAACAGGCCCCAAGTATAATTGCAATAGAACACCAATAGTTGGCCTGTGTCAAATGATTCTGGTTCTTAGGGGTCAGGCTGCAAGGCTACAATATTGTGATGAAGCTTTTTTGGGTCAAAATGGGTCACAGAACCCAGACCCCAGGACCAGTCCTTCACTTTTACTAACAATAACTAGCTGTGTCAACATGGAGATGATGGGAGGATTAAATCCTGTGGGATGGGCGTCAGGGCTCCAGCTCCTGCCACTCATGATGCTTCAGAGTTGTAAGATCCCCTTGCCATGGCTCAAAGCTCTAGGTCTCCCCGCTGCCTGCAGTGGCTGAGAGTTGTGGATCTCCTCACCACCTGTGGTAGCTTGGAGCTCTGGGCCACGCAGGACTGAAGTGGAAAATACCACATTAGAGTCTGGAAGTCAAAGAATCCATGAATTCCACACCATAGCCTTAACCTTAGTGATGGAATATTTGACATGAGGCTTCCTCCTGTCAAAGCGGCTCCACTGTGGACAAATAATGCAACTTATTGGAGCAGGGAGACAGTACCCTGGGTCTTCCGTCTCTCAGGTGTTCCCTAATCGCCAGGCTACAGAATCATTCTCACTCTCTCCCCCATCACATGAGAGAGTTAGAAAGTCTCTGTGGCACAGCAAGGTACCGAACCTGCTCTCCCACATCCCAGGGAAGAGCTCTGATCGCTGGACTAAAAGTTAATGTGGGGATCATTACGACCACCTCCTACTCTTTCTGTGGTGTGTGCAATTAGGTGTCTGCCTAACTCATTCTCATGAGAAATACTTGATGTACCTGAGCTGCCTTCCTCCAGGGTTCTTGTTGTGCATTACCAGAAGGGTTAGCCTGCACATAGCTCTGGGAGAGAGGTAGGGCTTAGGATGTATCTGTCTCCTCAGCATTCCATAGAGACTAGTTTCAGTGGCTCTCTGCCTAATATGCTGTGAATTGTAGCCTAAAGCACCTGTCTCTCCCCACTAATTATATAGGAAACCTAAGCAGCACACTCAGCTTTTGTGACTCACAGTACTGTTCCTGTGATTTTTCTAGGTGTCTAAATGTTAGACTGGGGCTACGTCTACACTGCAGCCTTTTGCCAGCAGAGAGTATGCTAATGAGGTACTCATTAGCATTTGTAGCGCTGTCATTTGCATATTCTCTGCCAATACTTTTTGAGCAAGAGGTTTTTGTGTAAAACTAAGCAGTGTAGATGGGTCCGTTTTGCACACAAAAAGAACCCTTTTGCGCAAGATCTTTATGCCTCAAAAACAGAAGTATAAGGACCTTGTGCAAAAGGGTTTTTTCTGCATAATTGATCCATCTACACTACTTGTTTTTGCTCAAAAACCTCTTGCACAAAAAGCATTGGCAGAGAATAAGCAAACAACAGTGCGACAAATGCTAATGAGTTCTTCATTAACATGCTCTCTGCCAGCAAAAGGCTTCAGTGTAGATGTAGCCTCAGTGTCACAACACTTAAACTAAGCCACTTCGTGACTCTAGCCTCTTGTAATTACAACGTATTATCAGTAATGTGCTACTTCCACTCCACGCGCACGAAGATTTAAGGAACCAAACCAATACGTTTCATTTTTTAAAAAACAATTGTGCAATTGTGTTGAATCAATCAATAGAATTATATGACTTTGTTAGTTTCCTTTTCCTTTATCAGCTCTTATCCTGACATCCTTTAAATGACTATGCTGAGTTTGCATATCTGAATAATTTTGCACCTATCCTTTGTTTTTCCTTCAACTTTCACCTTATCCTCACAAACCCAGCCTTTGGATAAAATGCCATCCAGACCCTATCAACTCCATTGTGTGTGCCAGCCAGAGAAGCAATGAGGTGTTCTCTTCACACAGAGACTGAGCCACTGTATTTACAGCATTCTTTCCTCCTGCCAAGCCCAGGGACAGGCTCGTTATCAGGAATAAGAAACTCAATTTTGTGTATGTCCATTACTCTGCTACAATAACATAGTAGCCACATAAATAATACAACCCTTGATTAGAATAACATGAGAGGGGAGCATTTTCCAAGCAGTGAACAGAGGTCAGTAAAAGCAGCACAGCACCCTCAGGGGCTACAAGGATAGAAAGCCACTAGAGCAAGGAAATTCAGTTAAGAACATTCTGTACCCTTAAATAATCCTATTATACTTAGGTGCTGCCACTGCAAATAATCCTCTAACTGGGGGACTGAGAATATCAGGTTGTTTTTACCAAGGGAATTTTCAGTACGTCTGAACAATGGGTTGAGTTGAGGAACTTAGGTGAATTTCTGTGGTTATGTGGGTGTATTGTCAGGGCTGGATTTAGGGTCAGGCCACCTAGGCAATGCTTGGGGTTCCAGGTCGGGGGTACTGAATCTAACATGAGGCACAAAGCCTGGCAAACCAAATGACTGACTTCAAATTTTCTGGTATCAATTGTGGTTTGACTTGATTTCATTGTGGCCTGCAGAGACAATGGGCTTGAAGGCACCATTTGGTCTAAAGGCAGGCCTATTTCAAGCAGAATGTAAATATAATTTTCAGTCTTCTTTTCCTTATTATAGGACTAATATGTGTACGATTCTTCACATGGCATTACAGAAAATACACCAAAATTATTCTTATGATACAGCCACTTTCATCATAATCGCATTTTATATTAGTCTTACTAGGTAAAGTTCCTTTAAAATCAAACTTGAATGTCTCCTGTTCTTTGCAATGGGAACATATGTAACAAAAACAGTGTTGTCCCAGCAGTGTTGGACCCAAGATATTAGAGAGACAAGGTGAGTAAGGTAATGTATTTTATTGGATCAACTTCTGTTGGTGAGAAAGACAATCTTTTGAACTTACAGGGAGCTCTTCAATACTGTTGTAAGTATTGAAATGTTCGAAACCTAAAGAAGAGCTCTATGTAAGCTTAAAAGTATCTCTCTCCTACCAACAGAAGTTGGTCTAAAAAAAGAAATCACCTCACCCACCTTGATTCTGTAACCCCAGTATTTATAGTAAATATGCCACAAACTATTGAGATGCTATTTGATTGAAATATTAGAGATCTGATTAAAATATGGCACAAGGGCAGAATGCATTAACCAGCTTATAAACTGATTGTCGCAGGAGCGACCTTTAAAGACTTTTGGGGAAGATGTGTAAATGATAAGTGGACTGTTACACTGGTTAGAGTAGAACATTGAAATGCAAATGTGCATTGGTAGAGCAGCAGAATGGAGGGGGGGGGGGCTTGCTCAGTTCTTAAGATGTGAACAAACAATCCTTGTCTATGATAGTTTTGATTCAAGATCATAAGGGAATATTAACATTTTGGATGACACTTGAGTGAAGTAATATTATTGTTTTTTGACAGTGGTGGTAAACTGTATGTGTTCTGTTTTGTGGATAAATTATCGTGTACCAATGGCCATGATATTTGGGAGATAGAAGGTTACTGTGTTCTCCAAGGACAAGAGTATGCTGCAAAGATATAAAGGCCTTGGAATCCTGATCTTGTTTGTCTCAGATCTGCTTGAGGTTTCATACAGGGGAAACTCAACTGGTTGCCCTGTTACCCTTTTATCATAATTACTTCCCTCCCTACCAACAGAATAGAACAATAAAATACTGCATGACCGAAAACAGTTAAGAGACTGTAAAGGCAAGCTCTCACAACTTAGGGAACATCATAATGAAGGTTGCCGTGTTAAAATGCAAAATATGCATGGATCTATATGAGAACAGCAAAAATCATCTCCCTGAGACTAAACCTATCCCACTACCCAACCAAATTTTGGTTTCAAAATCCCATAAGAGTTAGAACATAAGAATCACCCCACTGGGTCAGACCAAAGGCCAATGCCAGGTGTCCCAGAGTGAATGAGCGGAACAGGTTAGAGCACTTCTGAGCAATGGGGAAAAAATAACATTGGCAGAGTTGTCTCTTTCCCCACAGAGCTTTGTTCTGGGAAATGGATGAATCATTTTTGCTGGTAGGCAGGGAATCAGCCTTAGGCAGAAAGCCAGCAAGGGAAACATCTGACCCAATGGTTGAAATCTGGCAGTTATAAGCTACTGAAGAAGGAGGCTTCTAATAGAAAGCATTATGCAATCCTAATTATAGATATCACTGCAGGCTCTGCATATTATAAAAACAACCCACAACCACATTATTCTAGCTGATTTATACATAACCAATTTATATTTACATCTTCGAACATAAGCAGATATTGATCCTTGCTAAAGATTCATTGACCTGAGAGGTTTCACCTTGGTCACCACTTACCAAGAATATTAAATCTTGAGATTGGGCCAGAGTAAGTGTCCAAGACAGATTGCTATGTTTATTATGGGCTACAAGGGAAGTTATTTCAAAACCAATGTTCTTATCTGTAGCATATGACTTACTACAACAGATGATATTTAAAAAATATTTTTTTCTGGCAGAATATCTATCATCTAAATTATGATCCATCCCATATGCTTCTTTTATTCATTAATATAAAAACTGATGCCTATTATGCAGGAGCTTTCTGTAGTTTTCTGTGATAAAAATATATTGTTTTGGTCCATTAGTTTAAGACTAATTGAAAAGAAAACTAGCTGATAGTTCCTTTTTAATGTTTTCATTAACATATTGATCTTTATTTGGAATTCCTGTTTGTTCTTTATCTAATTCCAAATCTTGACAAAAATACTAATATAAGACACTGGAATTCTTAAATTTAAATTAAAAATTGACGTACACATTGCATTGTATATCTGATATTTATATGCCAGCACTTTTCACCCCAATAACACTTTAATAAACATGGCTGAGACAGCAAAGTTCAAGTATCCCATGAGGCAGAGATCAATGGGCTTAAAGTTCTGGAGGCAGTGCAGCCTCCAGCATAAAGCAGGGCAGTTAAAAGGCTACCTTAATTTAGAGTAGTCTTTCAAGGATGCCTATGTCATGTTGCTATACCATCAGAGTAGTCCAGAATAATTGGTAATGCTCCATGCTATGGTCCTTCAGGCTCTGTTTCTTGCACACTTCCGACAGCAGCCCAGTCTAGTTTTGATACAGATACAGTATATCTATACCCTTGAAAAAAATATGAAGTTGTTAATATGTAGTTGTTAATCAGTGTTTTAGGAATATATAAGGCTGAGATCCTCCAAGGAGCTATAATCAGACAGGCATCTCCATGTGCATGGAGTTCCTTGCATGGATGTTTCCGTGGATAGATTTGTATGAAAATAATTTGAGGACTTCATCATATAGTTGCTAGTGTCATAATAAGGCCTTGAGATTTGGTAATACTACTATGCCACCTCTTTGCTCCACCAACCACAATTAGGCCAGACTGTAAATTTGGGCCAAAGTGAGCAAGGACTGTCCAGTGCTAAGAGGCAAGGTAAGACAGCACTACCAGCTTTCATGAACTGATAGGTGATGGGAGTCTAGTGCCTGCAGGAGTAGTTATACAGGCAACATAAATAAGTGTTCTGTTCATAAAAGAGAGAAATTTGGGACAAGTCTTTAGTGAAAAATGTGATTCAGAATCAAGGGATAAACAGAAATATTTCTATGAACTAAGAAATTCCAATGAGTATAAGGATTTTGTATTGACTTAGTGAACTTTTAATTTTTGATTTAATGCTGAAAAGTTTCTAAAGTGAAATTATGTCAAAACAACCTTGAGGCAGAGTTTCATAGATGAACTGAAAGGGATAAGGAACAGCTCTGGACCCATATGACCCCACCCAGCCCCACATGCAGAGCATGTTTCAAGCTAGAAGTGGCGTTTAAAAGGCATCAGTGAGCCCAGAAGGGGCCCGAAAGGGCACAGAAAAGATGCCTATCCTGATAGCTACTGAAGAAGGCTGCTGCCTCAGCATTCCTTGTGGATATAGAGCCTCTCTGCTGAAATCCGAGGGACTGGAAGTTTAGTTACACTCATTCTGTTTACTACTTTGTGTCATAAACAGTAAGGTTTTGACAGGAGACTGGATGGTAGGAAGCATCCCAGGGAGGCAGCTGTAAGGTATGTGTTGATTACCTGGGCTGGAGCACAGTGTATTGGGAAAGAGTGTGCTCACCACCAACCACTCATTATGAAGAACATGAAAATCCTCACTTCCAGACTTCCCCAAGGGGAAGCCCCAGAAGAGAAAGACTTTGAAAACTCAGTGGCTGGCACTTGACATCTATGTGGGGTAACAGCGGGAATGAACGTCCCCCATTCCTCTGTTAAGAGAGAGATGAGAGGGATGAGTCAAGACCCACCCAGAAGCAAGAGTCTTAATAAAGTTCAGCCACTCCACCTGTGTCTCTTCCCATATGTAGCACACCCCAGTGCTTGAGGGGTGTGGAGGGCAAAAAGTCAGTGACATCACACTGGTTTTGCTGGCTTTAGTTCACTTGGGGATTCCACTATACTACTACCATCCTACACCAGTGCAATCTGTGGGTAGAAACCTGTTTGATGCAATAGGAAAAATACACACATCAGTTACAGCACATTTTGGGGCATTAGTGTGAAGAAACCACTTAAAATGAAGTAGGTAATACCTCTGCAGTCATACGACAAAGGAAGGTTAGTAGGTTAACTTATTGATGTAATGAGACATTAAAACAGTGTTTCTGTAGATATCCTTATTTTCAGTCTCTAGTAGAGTTGTGAATTTAAGTTCCCAGACTCATCTTTTAGAAGCGCTGTGCAGATTTCCTTTGAGAATGAGGACTGATACTTCACATATTCAGTGATCACTTTGTGCAAAGTGCTCGCCCCTAGGTGAGAGGGCGTTTATGTCTCATCTTTTTTCTTTGTGAGTTCGTTGGAGAGCGTACTGATTTTTGTGTGTAACTGGAGCAGAGAAAATTCTCTTATGTCCCCTTCTCCAGAACACCTAGAGTGTAACTGACCTTGCTAAGTGTTAACTCTTTTACTTCACATGGCTTGCCCTGACACTGTGATTGCTGAATTAAATGTCGAGTGTTTTTACCTATTCTACCACATGTATTATAGAACTAACTATTCTTAATTACCCTCCCACCCCCCAAGTAATTAGGTAAAAGTTAACAAATGTTTTTGCAGTTACTCTCATTGATTGCTGGTTTGAATGTAGCATTTAAGCGTGGCATTATATCTCTCTCTGTGCAACTTTTATAGGAAAGTTATACGTAGTTAAGGGGGAACTGAATAAGGCAGAGGAAGATGAATCAGCTGATGGAGCATTTTTGTTTTGTCGATGTTCAGAGTTAGCCCTAGGCTTTTGTAAGCTTCACAAATGTAATTAATGGTTGTTTGTAAATTCTCCATTGAGTGTGAAAGTACAGTAAATTAATGTGTGTACTAGAGTTTGGTTATTGTTGCAGATATCACTTTAGCTCTGACATGGAAATAAGAAAGGTTGAAGAGATTGTCATCAGTCAGATACTAGAGGCCAATGCATGTGGTAAACAGTCCTTTCTTAGCTGCTATGGATATGGGTGAATGCCAGCACACAATTTTGTTTTATGCCAGTTTGGATGATGAAGGGCTTAGGGGTAAAGCCACTGTCCAGGATGATGGCAGTCATCTGACCATGGAAGAGTCTTACAATGGTGCTACATTTCCATTGGCAGCCAAACTTTGATTATCCTCAGTGCCTCACGCTTGAAAGAGTCAAAGGCTTTGGTCAGATCAATAAATGCTATATAAAGCTTCTGGTGTTCTTCTTGACATTCTTTTCTGGTTCTGCTAGGTTATGAAAATTATGTCCATCTGAGTGGAGTTCTCTATTTTTTTTATTCTTCCAAATTTCACTTCAGGTACTGGAAATGGCTGAGAAACAGCATTGGTTACACTGGGAGTCAAGTGTTCTCAAGAACAGAGTCATCCACTTGAAATATCCTGCAACCAGAAATTCAAACCAGCCCAAGTTTTGCCAGAACAAAGCTACTTTGGAGGGAAAGGAGAGGAGTGTATTCATTTGAGACAAGTCAAGTGGATTTATTTCACCTGCTCTATGCAGGGGTGTGACATGTTAGGGCCAGAACACATGATGCTCCAACTGAATTTTGGCTGCTCTAAATTACATAGGGGGGAGGGAGCCAGAGTTAGGGGAAGGAAAAGTTGAGCGACCTTTCCCACTCTCTCTCACTAGCAACTAATATATATTATACAAAGGGCTGTTGATTGTTGCAGTTTTTTAAAAACAAGTCAGAGGAGAGATAGAGTTAAAAAGAAAATGAGTTACAAGGTCACACAGGCATTTTATAATCTGTATTTTGCCTTTTTGGTGAAACTAAGGACTGTGATTTTTCTGAAACAGCATTGGATGCATCTGAACATAGTAGCCACTACCAACTTTTTGAAAGCAGTCTAATTCTTGTATTTTTACATATTTATTTATATCCATGGTGTACATAGTTTACCCTTGGTAAAGGGTAAAACATCATCCCTTGAAATATTAAAATTTTCACTGACCATTCAATGGTCTGGATATTTGTCTTCTCACATTGTTTTTACTGAGTTCCTTCTCTCTAATGTCATCCCTATTGCACAGGCTTTACTGTGTCAGCACTAAGTATCTCAGTAAAACTGGTTCAGCGGTTACTACTGAATTTACTGTTGACATTTTTGGGGGGTAATTGATAGTTTTATAAAAGTATGAAAACATTACAGAACTCATGATTGTTATGACAGATGCGACAAAACTACAGTTATAGCCTACTTTTTTTATAGGGAAATACTGTGTAATAACAGGTGGTGAATACTGATATTTCAATGACTACCAATGTATGCACCTACCAACAGGTTAATGGGGACAACAACATGTAGTTTCTGACTACAAACACAATATGAGAAAAGGTGAGATGGTTCTCCCAATTGGCACTCCAAAGACCTGAGGCTTCCCTAGTCAAAAACAGGGACATTTTGGGATTGTGGAACCTTTATTCACTTTGGTGAGCAATTATTCTTATGAATCAGAGGGGTAGCCGTGTTAGTCTGAATCTGCAAAATCGGCGACATGCATCTGACGAAGTGGGTCTTTGCCCATGAAAGCTTATGCTCCAATACTTCAGATAGTCTATAAGGTGCCACAGGACTCCTCGCCGCTTATTTTTATGAAGAGTTCCATTGACTTTACAAATGTTCATTCCTGTCATGACAAAACTCAGAGACAATGTCTGTTATTTTTAAATAATAAAAAAGATGATGATGAGGAAAATGCATCATTTTGACTTCATTGCAGTTGTAAGTGCCTACACTAGTTGTCCATTTCACTGGAAGAGCTTAGTTGCTTCAGGTGTGATTGTGGCGTGACTCTCATAAAATGGCGTACAGTCTTTGGAAGCAAAAACTCCATTATACTGAGACTGTCAAGAGTGAATTTGAGGCAAACATTTTACATTTACTTTGATGTACTGGGCACAGATTCAGTAGGTGCTTACACTCAGAAAGTGAATAAAGTCATCCTGATGAGTGTGAAGTCAAACCTGATGATTCTTCCAAACTTTGTGAAGACTGAATAGTATGCATCATCAACTGCTACTTATTAAACAACATTAGGAGTTCAAAGAATGGGAATGCTAGAATTCCAGGTAGTCTGTCCTTTGCACAACCTACTATTATTGTGAGATTTGTGGATATTAAATTACAGTTTCAGGCTTGTTGTAGGTAGCTGCAACTCCACTGGAGAAAGAGACTTTATTTTATATCTCATATATATTTTTTTCCATTTTTTGTGAAAATAAAAAGAAATTCTGGTGACAGTAGCAAATATATAGGAACACAGTAGCTACAAGAATAGAAACAACCCTTCCTAGCCCAATCTGATTCCTAAAATACTTGTGATTATACACATGATATTAGTAAAATATATTGCGTAGATACTATATGATATTGTACTAGAATACTTACCTGACATTTAGGAGACATTCTTGAACAAACTCACAGATGGAGAAACATTTCTAAAATATATAGATAGATTATCTTAAGTTTTACAGGTGACCTCACTTACGTTTCAGCTGCTTATACCTTGTTTATACTAGATACATACCTTGAAAATATTGGGAAATACCTCTCCTGTTTTCTTTATGCATTTTCTAACCTTATTTGAATGAAAAAAATCTCTATAAATGGATTAATGAAAAAGCCTTTATTTACAGAAAACTAGAGAATCTCTAAACTAAAGATAGTAGGAAGACTCTTAAGCATAAAAAGTTACATGTTTTTGACAACTGAAGCATGAAAAGAAATTCACAAAATGCCACATTAAACATTGTCATGGAGATTATCATTCCTAGTGCTATTAAAGTCAATAAAAACAACTACCAAGATTAAAATTACCAAATTGCTGTCCACTACTACCACAAAGGTTTCTACAATTAAGGCTTTAATGTCTGTGAGAAGCCTTCCTAATGACTTCCCTTAGCTCTTGGGAAAGCTCTCTTTCTGGGAAAGTCTCTCTTCATGGTAGATGTCATTTCTGCAGCAAGTATTTTTTTTCTCTTGGGATTTTGCATAAAGAAGTTTACTGAAGTAAGGGTTAGTAGACACATTGGCTGTGACATGTATCATCTTCAAGGGGGGGAAAAATCCAGAAAAAGATTCCCAGTAGTGCCTGCCTTGAAAATAAGAGATCCAAAGTGTTGAAATTACTTGTTTTGTGGAAAGAAGCAATTTGCTTTTTGGGGAAAATCCAGGGAAATTTTCCCATCCATTCTTAGCGCTCTAAATACAGTAAAACTCCCTATCTAGGAAATCAGTTCTTTTCTCCTCCTCTATATTTTGCTTATGGGTTGCATATTTGCTAAATATGTTATGACCTCAGTCCCAGCTTTAGGTGTTTCTGTGTTATAAGAATTTCAAAAACACATCACAGTCATGTCTTATAAATAGCTATATCTTTTGCTGGGACTCGAATGGAAACCCACATAAAGTAGTCATTAAGTGAAAACTGCTTTGAATAAATACATATCATTTCCATAATTTTGATAAATTATGGAATTCTCTTGCACAGAATAAACACAAATTCTGCTGTAAATTAATTTTCATTTCAAAGTCCCTTTTGCTATTTTGCTATTAAAAAAAGATCCAAACGGTTCTCTAATACTTTGAAAAGAAAACAGCTGAGCAGACCTTCAGAGTGTGACTCTCTGCTGCACTGCTAGGTGGTAAGAGTCTTCCCCTTTGTCCTTCTCCCTCTCAAGTGTTGAACATCAGGTTACACTTTTGCACTTGAGTACAGGCTTTGTATAACCTAATGCAATTTAGTTGTGCCAATCTTCCTGAAAAGGGCGAAGAAAATCATAGAGATAGTAGGAGCGTGACTTCATTGCCTACTTGTTTGATTCCCCCTCCTTCCCATCACAAATACCTTTATGTTTTCCTCCATGGTATCCCTTATCCATAGGAACAACCCCCTTTCAAAACCTGCAAAGCCACTAATTTACTCCCTCAGATGTCTCCCTTGAAACCTCCACTGGTTTCACTAACGCTGATGCTGATTAGACAGGTGGCTCCCTGTGACTGATATGACAACTTAGTCTATTAATTTAAGCAAATTTATCAATCTTCCATGTTACCTTGTCACAGCCTGTTTGCCCCATGTATCAACTTTTGTGTCTCATCCCAATCCTAAAGTGAGAGCTCTCCAGGGCAGGCACTGTTTAATTCCTGTTTGTATTTATTTGTGCAGTAGGTAATGGAATGGGGCCCTGGCCCTAACTGAAGATTCTAGGGGCTGCCACAGAGTACATAAGAACATAAGAACGGCTGTACTGGGTTAGACCAAAGGTCCATCTAGCCCAGTATCCTGTCTACAGACAGTGGCCAGCACCAGGTGCCCCAGAGAGAGTGGACTGAAGACAATGATTAAGCGATTTGTCTCCTGCCATCCCTCTCCAGCCTCTGACAAACAGAGGCCAAGGACACCATTTTATCCCCTGGCTAATAGCCTTTTATGGACCTAACCTCCATGAAATTATCTAGCTTCTCTTTAAACTCTATTATAGTCCTAGCCTTCACAGCCTCCTCTGGCAAGGAGTTCCACAGGTTGACTACATGCTGTGTGAAGAAGAACTTTCTTTTATTAGTTTTAAACCTGCTCCCCAATAATTTCATTTGGTGTCCTCTAGTTCTTCTATTTAGGGAACTAATAAATAACTTTTCTTTATCGGCCCTCTCCACACCACTCATGATTTTATAGACCTCTATCATATCCCCCCTCAGTCTCCTCTTTTCTAAACTGAAAAGTCCCAGTCGCTTTAACCTCTCCTCATATGGGACCCGTTCCAAACCCCTAATCATTTTAGTAGCCCTTTTCTGAACCCTTTCCAAGGCCAAAATATATTTTTTGAGGTGAGGAGACCACATCTGTACACAGTATTCAAGATGTGGGCGTACCATAGTTTTATACAGGGGCAGAAAAATATTCTGGGTCTTATTTTCTATCCCTTTCCTAATAATTCCTAGCATCCTATTTGCCTTTTTGACTGCCGCTGCACTCTGTGTGGAAGTTTTCAGAGAACTGTCCACGATAACTCCAAGATCTCTTTCCTGATTTGTCATAGCCAAATTAGCCCCCATCATACTGTACGTATAGTGGGGGTTATTTTTCCCGATGTGCATTACTTTACACTTATCCACATTAAATTTCATTTGCCATTTTGTTGCCCAATCACTCAGTTTGGTGAGATCTTCTTGGAGTCCCTCACAGTCTGCTTCTGTCTTGACTATCCTAAACAGTTTTGTAACATCTGCAAACTTTACTACCTCACTGCTTACCCCTTTTTCCAGATCATTTATGAATAAGTTGAAAAGGATTGGTCCCAGGACTGACCCTTGGGGGACACCACTAGTTACCCCTCTCCAATCTGAAAATTTACCATTTATTCCTACCCTTTGTTTCCTGTCTTTTAACCAGTTCTCAATCCTAGAAAAGACCTTCCCTCTCATCCCATGGCCATGTAATTTACACAAGAGCCTTTGGTGAGGGACCTTGTCAAAGGCTTTCTGAAAATCCAAGTATACTATATGTACTGGATCCCCCTCGTCCGCATATTTGTTAACCCCTTCAAAGAACTCTAACAGATTAGTAAGACAGGATTTCCCTTTACAGAAACCATGTTGACTTTTGTCCAACAAATTATGTTCTTCTACATGCATCACAATTTTATTCTTTACTATTGTTTCGACTGATTTGCCCGGTACTGAAGTTAGACTTACCAGTCTGTAATTGCCAGGATCACCTCTAGAGCCCTTTTTAGATATTGGTGTCACGTTGTCTACCTTCCAGTCATTAGGTACGGAAGCCGATTTAAAGGATAGGTTACAAACCACAGATAATAGCTCAGCAATTTCCCATTTGAGTTCTTTGAGAACCCTTGGATGAATGCCATCTGGTCCCGGAGATTTGTTAACATTCAATCCGGGACAGTTCCTCAGATTCATCACCCACAAAGGACAGTGCAGATTCGGGAATCTACCTAACATCCTCAGTCTTGAAGACTGAAGCAAAGAAATCATTTAGTTTCTCCACAATGGCTTTATCGTCCTTGATTGCTCCTTTTATAGCTCGATCATCTAGGGGACCCACAGGTTTTTTAGCAGGCTTCCTGCTTCTAATGTACTTAAAAAACATTTTGTTATTTCATTTTGAGTTTTTGGCTTGCTGTTCCTCAAAATCTTTTTTTGCTTTTCTTATTACATTTTGACACTTGAAAGAGTATATAAACAAACAAAATAATCCTGCTCCCACTAACTAACAGAGCTGGCTCTCAGTTGACTGGGGTGTGTGCTCCATTGCCTTCCAAGAGTACATGCAGCCTTTTCCCACCAATATACTCAGAGGCTGTGTCTAGACTGGCAAGTTTTTCCACAAAATCATCTGATTTTGCAGAAAAACTTTCCAGCTGTCTACACTGGCCGCATGAATTTCCAGAAAAGCACTGATGATCTCATGTAAGATCGTCAGTGCTTTTCCAGAAATACTATGCTGCTCCCGTTTGGGCAAAAGTCTTTTTCTGAAAGACTTTTGCACAAAAGGGCCAGTGTAAACAGCACAGTAGTGTTTTCCGCAAAAAAGCCCCGATCGCGAAAATGGCGATCGGGGCTTTTTGCGGAAAACCGCATGTAGATTGGCCATGGACACTTTTCCGGAAAAAGTGCTTTTGCGGAAAAGCATCCTGCCAATCTAGACGTGCTTTTCCAAAAATGCTTTTCACGGAAAAGTTTTCCGTGAAAAGCATTTTTGGAAAATCATGCCAGTGTAGACGTAGCCAGAAGCTCTGACACTCTGTGTGCCACTGGAGTTGCATCCACACAGCCACCAGCATGTATTTAGAGGAGTGGTTCTTAACCTTATTTGATCAGACCTCTTTTCTTTGTGCCTGTGCTTTGTACCCGGCCCACAACCTTTGTTCTGAGCCACCCAGCTCTGAAGGCAGAGTGGAGAGTGGCGGCTGCTGACTGTGCACCCAGCTCTGAATGCAGAGCCACTGCTCTCTGGCTGTGCAGCTTCAAATGGGCAATAGCCATCCACTGAATGGGCACAGTGGGTCTTTCTTCCCCCTAAGTCTTCTCATGCCTCCCCCCAAAAATATTTCAAACCTCCAGTTTGAGAATCTCTGCTTTAGAGGCACAAGAGAGCCATTAGCACCTACATCAAAACCCATTAAAATCAATAGGACTTTCCATTACTTCAGCGAGTTTGTGATCATCCCTAAATGAAAAAAGAAATCTAGCCATAGCTAAAAAAGTCTAGCCATAGCTAACTTGTTCTTCTGTTCCTTTTGCGGGGCAGTGAAGTTTAAGGATGGAGGCTAATTTTATTTGCCTAGTTTGTTTTCATAAAATTCTAGACCCTTATCCTGCATGTATTCAGGGAAAGGCACTCTCAGGGTATGTCTACACTGCCACCCTAGTTCGAACTAGGGTAGCTAATGTAGTCATTCGAACTTGCAGATGAAGCCCGGGATTAAAATATCCTGGGCTTCATTTGCATGTTCCTGGGCACCACCATTTTTAAATGCCCAGTAGTTCGAACTCCCTGCCCACGGCTACATGTGGCACGGGCTAGGTAGTTCGAATTAAAGCTCCTAATTCAAACTACCATTACTCCTCCTGCAATGCAATACTCCTCTTAGTGCTCTGCTCATGTTAGTGGCTTACTTTACTAAAACAAGAACATACGATTTTGAAGATTAAATGTGAAAAAAATTAAATAGTTACCCTGAGTAGGACTTTGGTGGAATGATACATTGCTAGTTGATCGAAAAATACATGTTGAACATTAATATGAATTTTGCTCCATTCATGAAGAGTGAACCGTTCACCACAATCTTGATTTCTGTAAACTTATGTTTTAAAAAGGATTCACCAAATAGTCTGAATGAAGAGGTTGTTTGTGGATTTTTTTTGGTATTTAGGATTCAAATATTTATGCTTATAGTAGATTTGTGTTTTTAGAGATCCAAAAGTGGTTCGCTCCTAGCTCAGTTGCCAGGGTCCAAGAGTGGGACATTTGTGATATGTATGTAAACTGAAAAAAAGATCTGTTTGTTGGGACCTCCAATGCTGTGTCCAAATTCAGAGATATTACAGTATTATGGAGCTGATCATATATCATCATAGAATACTAGAACTGGAAGAGAACTAAAGAGGTCATCGAGTGCATTCCCCTGCCCTCACGGCAAGATAAAGTACTGTTTAGATCATCCCTGATAGATGTCTATCCAACCTGCTCTTAAATATCTCCCGTGATAGAGATTTCACAACCTCCCTAGGCAATTTATTCCAGTGTTTAGACACCCTGACAGATAGGAAGTTTTTCTTAATGTTCAACCTAAATCTCCCTTGCTGCAATTTAAGCCCATTGTTTTTTGTCCTATCATCAGAGGCTAAGGAGAACAATTTTTCTCCCTGCTTTTCTCCCTCTTTTTTTTCAAATACATTGTGAGGTTGAAAATAAACATATTTTGATGCCAAAACTGTTTAAATTTAGTTAAATTTATGTAGTATCTAATGAAAATAGGGCAGTCATTGAATACAAACGAACAACACATAATACTTCCCATGCATCATATTGAAACAGATATTTGCAAATTAGGATTTGGTCTCAATCAGCATAGCATGTAATGAGAAATTTACAAAGTCTTTGTAATGTTTCAGTCTACAGTGTAAATACACATAACCAGCAAAGGTCAAATATGTAATCATTCACTGTCCTTAACGAAGATGATACAGTATCTAGGAGGTTTCATCATCCTAAATGTCCATGACATTTTCATTTCAGGCCTGGCAATTTAAAGGCAAATGTTGATTAAATTAAAAGCCTACTATTATTTAGAGCAAATGCATTTAATCTGAATAAAAAGGTCATATGGAACGGTCATAAACTGTACTTTGTGATATATTAATCATATATAAATCATCATCTCCTTATTTTATTCAACATCTGTCTCTTGCATTTCCCTTTGTAATCTGGGACAAAACAAAACAAAATACACCATAAACTCAAAAATAGAAATAATATCTGCAATACATATTATGTATCGTATTTCAATCAATTTCAGAAAATACATGGTTGGTTGTTGTTATTCTCAATGTAAAAAGATTAGTTGTTCCATCACTGTACATATTAATAAAAACAAATCCTATCAAGTGTTATAAATAGTTACTTCCTGATCTGAAAAAACACCAAGTAGATTCAGATTACCAAAAAAAGCATTTCAGTGAATAAAATGACTTTACAAATTCAAAGTTACTCATTTTACAATACACATAGAATATTCACTCTAATGCTTATTTTCATAAGGCAGCTTTATTCCTCCAGTTGTAAATTACTGAGCTCTTTAATCAGTTAGAAATCTTTCCATATGATGTAATATGAAAAATGATCTGTAATGTTACTAATATTTTCATCCTGCAGAAGTGTTACTGCACATAGTCGCAATCTAATTTTTGTTCCATACTATGTCTCTTTATTTTGTATATTATTTTCTAACAGTGCTAGTAAAACAGCTGTTGAAGACTGAGCATCTCACCCATCATATCTCATTACATAAATTCAGCAAAATAAGGGCCAAAGTAAAAGGAAATATACTCCATCACAATTAGTGTGGGGGTAGTTGTCTCACTTTTCAATGAAAAAGTAACTCTCAAGAAGCAAACATGTTCAAATTGTTTCATATTAAAAATCTAATTTTACTAAAGATCTTATTCTTTCCTGTGGCAAAACCTCTTTTCATTATTTTTAGCCGAGAGGGCTTCCCCAAAAGAGATGAATCTGACTCTTGGTCTAATTTCATGTTTCATCCATTGAGTGAGTTATGGAAGTTAAATGTAATGAAACAACTAGGCTATGTCTACACAGCAGCATTATTTCAGAGTAACTGACGTTATTCTGAAATAACAAAGAACGTGTCTACACTATAGTTCTTTATTTCAAAATAATGATGAGCTGCAGGACTTCTTACTCCAACTCCTGTAACCCTCATTTTACAAGGAGTAAAGGAAGTTGAAGGAAGAATGTTCTTCCTTCAGCTTCCTGTTGTATAGACAGCTATTTTGACATGCAATAGACATAGCTGAAGTTGTGTAGCTTAATTCAACTTTAGCTCTGCTGTGTAGACATTTCCCTAGAAACTGCTCTATATTATCCAAAGACAAATGGTCTGGAGGAGAGGTTCAGTGGAAATCTAAAATCTATGCTGTGGATGTATGCTAATAGGAAAGTTCAAGACTGTGATGAAAAGCTGCTGTATTCTTGTTTATTTATACAAAGATACCTCAATAATAGAAAAGTTTTTCTTCACACTTAATTTTCTATATCAGGGGTGGGGAATCTCAGGCACGGGGGCTTGCAGGGCTAAAGCACACAAAATCTACTACCCTACCCCCTCCACCCCATCTCTGGCTCTGGTTTGCAAGGGGAACATGGGGAGTTTCTTTTTCCTCTTAGTCAGGGGCTTCTCACTTTGCTTCTCACTTATATGTGGCCCCCAACTGCTTTTTCTGTGGTTCAGCGGCCTCTGACCAAAAAAGTTCCTCACCCTTGTTCTATATAGAAGGAAAGTTAGGGGACTCCTATAACTCCTCAGAGACTCCTGGGAAGGGAACAATAATGTGGAGGGAGATCCAGTAACTGAATATGTAAAAAAAGGTTCACAACAGAGTTAAAATATGATGGACATGGTTCAGATTAATTTATGGGATAGTCCATCCAAAAAAAAGGGCATGGTATGACCTACATACTTGTAAATGCTCTTTTGATACAGTTGACTTTGTGTTAGTATTAAGCACTGTGAAAAAATACAACATGGAAAATTCGTAGGTGATAGAGGAGGTGAATGAAGATACATATTATGTTAAAAGGCCTTATGGTAATGTCCCACAGCTGTTGCATGTAAACAGATTTAAAGCTTATCACAGGGCAAAGAAGCTGTGGAAAACATGATCTGTTGTGTGGAAGGGGAAAGTAAAAGAAACTCATTGAGTTGCTGGGGAAAATTACTTCTTGCCAAAGAATGGCCAAGGTTATTTTCTACTGCACATTATAACACAATATGTACAACTCTTGAGTTATGCTCTTAAGAAAACACCTGCTCCAATTTTTGCATAAATAACAATGTAACATGTTGTTTTCTACAATTTACAGTGTTTTTGGAGAAAGTGATGGAACACTATAATGTACCTATATTCCCAGTACAGTTCCATGGCCTACTGGGAAAATGATTCTGTGCTTTTTCATAATTAACAGATTGTTTCTTTTTCTCAAAGGAAAAAGCAGGCCTGGTTTATGGATTTGCTTTCATACTCTGTGGGTTCCTTATTTTAATTTCAACACATTCAGCTTCAGATAAATGCAGCTTTGTAACAAAAATGCTTAACATGTTGAAAGTGATAAGACAATGCACTGAGTACAATATGTGCTGTAAGAAATATAATAACCCACATTAGCCTACTGAAAACAAAGTCAGCTTTTTTCTAGTGTGAATCAAGAATTGGGAAAGATTTCATAGATCCTCTAGTCCAATCCTCCAAAAACAAGAAGGCTGTGTGTAGACTGCATCCCTTTTCCATAAAAGGGATACAAATTAGACACATCGCAATTGCAAATGAAGTGGGGATTTAAATCCCCCTCGCTTCATTTGCATAAAAATGACTGCCGCTTTTTTCCGGCTTGGAGCTTTGCTGGAAAAAAGCGCCAGTCTAGATGCAGATCTTTCAGAAAATAAAGCCTTTTCCAAAAGATCCCTTATTCCTTATTTTAAGAGGAATAAGGGATCTTTCGGAAAAGGCTTTATTTTCTGAAAGATCCGCGTCTAGACTGGCGCTTTCTTCCGGCAAAGCTCCGAGATGGGAAAAAGCGGCAGCCATTTTTATGCAAATGAAGCGGGGGGGATTTAAATCCCCGCTTCATTTGCAATTGCGATGTGTCTAATTTGCATCCCTTATACGGAAAATGGATGCAGTCTAGACACAGCCGAAGAGTACTAGTCATGGTCCAATGTATTGCTTTGTTGGTCCTAACTATAAATGTTTCCAGGGCTGAGGTGTCAGATTGGACTCATTATTGGATTTCCCACTTTTGACATGATGTAGCATAGCAGGCCCCCCTAATCAAGTGAGCCCTGATGACAGCTGCTCCAGTCCTGCAAGTTTTTGCCTTTTCTTATGGCTCAATCCTCCAAACAGATCAGGATGAAATCTCACTCCTTCGAGCGCAGCAGAATCTCACAAAACAGTTTTTACATTAGGTCTTCAATTGAATACTGGGCTCAGTGGCCTGATACCTCTTATATCAGGGTCTTCCACCCCACTTTCCTGAGTGGCGAGTAGGGGAACCTCTATTCTGGCTCCAGTCTAGAGACCATGTTGCAAGCAACTAAGCTCTGCTTTCCCAGACCCATTGCTGCCTCCCTAGACTATTCCCTGCCCTTGGCCTGTCTCTAGGCCCCTTGTCCCTACCTTCTTCACGGATTCATTCCTCTGCAGACTCTTTGCTCCTTCTTGGTCTCTGCTGGGTTGTTCCTGGAGGCCTGGCTCCTGTCTGCTTCTCCCCAGAATCTCTGGGGACCAGAAGGTGCAAGTGTCACAGGGAAGTGGTCCAGGGAATGGGAGCAGCGAAGGGGAATGAAAGAGGGCAGGATGAGGCTACTGCCAGAGGGTCCCTGTGCTGGAACCCTCCCCCTCTTGCACCATCTAGCTATCAAAGAACTTGGCCTGTATGGGCTGCAGCTTGCCCCTGGGGCCAGGATCTAGAGTTTTGGGGCTGCAGTTGGCTGCTCAGGCAGGTGTATGGACTAAGGACTGCTGGTACCCCTGGAAAGGGGTAAGAACAGAGTCGTGGGCACTGCCAGAGGGCAGTGTCCTCAAACAGATGCTACAGACCAAGGAAGCGATGCAGGTCTAGACCCAGAGGCTATGTCTAGACTGCAGAGTATTTGCTGTGTAAAAACTCATGGAGCATCCACACTGAAAGCGCATTTTTGCACAAGTACATTTACAGGAAATCTGAAGAAGAGAGGGTTTTTTTGCGGTGTAGGTATTCCTCTTTCCATGAGGAATAAGCCTTTATGCACAAGAGCTCTTGCACAAAAAGGTGTGTGTGGGCAGGAAACTGGGGGTGTGTGTGTGCAAAAACAGCCTATCAAAAGAAGCACAGGTGGCCATTCTGTTAATGGCAATCAAAGCTTTCTTGCGAGAAAGCGTCCATGCTGTCTGGATGCTCTCTTGCTCAAAAGCGCATTGCACCAGAGGGTGCAGACAGGAGTGTGAAGTGATGATGGGTGAGACAAAGCAGTTGGGGATGCCTTGCTAATGGAGAAAACTAACTCCCAGCAGAGCCAGGAGGCACCATAGTGGTGAATCAACTCCGCTACACCCCATCACACTGGGATTCTCTATTAGGAACGTCTCCTTACATTTTAGCCTACATGTTTCTTTTAAAAACATTCATCACATTATTTCTAATTTTAACTGGAGAATCACTGTAAATATTTCCTGAGTCCTGAAGTCATGCTGTCATAACCTGTGGACCTTGAACCCTGAGCATCGTCAGGCTCCGACGCTCCACTTTAATGGATTAGGGGCATCCCTAGTCCTAGAATTCCTTGAAGCCCTGCTCAGATAGATTGCTCCACCCAAACCCAGATTGGTGAAACACTGGACTTCCTAACCAGCCTGCTCCTCCCTCTTAAGCCAAGAGTAGGAACAGGAAGTTGTCTATACAACTGGGCTTGACCCTGTTTTACACTGCTTCCCCAGCACTTCCCATTCCTGTACCATAATCCTCACCTCCTGGTTTCCCAACTTGACCCGATTCCTGGTATCTGACTTTTGGTTCCTGACCTCAGATTTTGGTTCTGAACCCAGTTCCCCTGCTCTAAACTACACATTAAGATTGGCTACCTACATCCCAGCATACTAAAAATACACTTTGAAATGGTTACATTACCATTTACTCAGGCTTTACAAGCAACACTTTGTTCTGTCAAATTCCCCTCACAAATCTATCACACAAGCACTTTAATAACGTTGTTACTCTTCTCATAGTTCCCTCTAATTTACTGATAGCTTTTTTACTGTGGGAATGTACAGGTTTTACACTTTCTCCTCAATTTGTGGATATTTCATAGATCACAGACACAAAACGTAGTAGAATCTTCAAGTCTGCATTGATGTTTGGAGAGCAATCCATTATGGCTTAACAAAGTGTTTTCTGTACAGCTTTGGGAGAAGAGCAAGGAACTAATTATTCATATCTCCTTAGGGCTAATGCAAGAGCCCATAACCTCACTCGCAATACTCAATTAAGCCATGAAACAGGGCTACTGAGAAGAGTTTTGTCTTCTCCCCTCACTTTGCATGGCTGCTGAGGTGGGACCAAGCTGTCAGTATTGCATCATTCCTCAACAAAAATATGAGTCTTTCATGCACCTCTCATCTCTCTTAGAAAAGATGAAATCCCTGAGCCTAAATGGCTTCTTTTTTTGTCAGATAACCAACTTCAGTTGGCACAGCCTAAGCCTTTCTCAGAACCCTCTAGCAGTCATCCAGGATCAAATCTACCCTCTGGGGAGATACTAACTTTAGCTGGGCCAAGCTAGTGTAAAAAAACCTATGATTTAAAAAAAGTAGAATAGAATCTCAAATATGGAGCTATGGGTCATAATAAAGTCATGGATAGGTAGAATAGTATATGATAAGTGGGTGTGTAAAAAGAGATCTTTCCCCTCAAAAAGGAAACTTACAGCTGTTACTGAACATGGAAAGCTCATGGAGAGTCTATAGAATAGTAACTGCAAAATGGTTAAGACAGCTCTCTTTTGTTATGGGAACTTCATCCTTAAATCTCTAATGAAGAAGTAGAACCAACACAGATTACCTATTTTTTCTAAAACTACAAAGCTTTGTAATTGCATTTTTTTTCTCCTGAACAGGGAATATAAAACAAGTTTCATACCTGTTCTTCAGTGCAAGCAGTTGGAACTTAACTTTTTTTTTTAAGAGCCTGATTCAGATACTCAATGGGGTTTAATCAGGCCCTTAGAGAATCCAGCCTAATACAACTTCATGAAAAATCCCACATAATGCAAAATTTACAAGCATCAGATTATAGGATATACAGGATTATGTAGTTAAAATAAACATATGCCAAATCCATGACACATGAAGGTCACAGATGATTACACAGTGACTGTTGATTCATTCTCTGTTTCCCCACAATAATGCATTATATTATCTAAAAGTGATGAAATTTCTTCTCTTTTGGCCACTATTTGAGCTCCTAATCTTACTAAACTGTTAGCAAACCCGAAGACAAGTAGTGTACACTGAACTCTCAGACAACAGCATTTTTGTGGCAGCTGCTGGAGGCATTAATCTACTTCATAAACTGACATGGAAAATCCTGTATCATATTCAAACAAGCCTGAGCATTAGTTGATATGTCGATATATACAAATATTCCTCAGGCACTTGTCATGTTATATACATCTGTATACAATTTGCTTGAGTTCAACAACTAGGACTGTAAAAGTTTAAGGAAACATTCAATAATGGGATTGCAATGTAACAGGGCTCCAATCAGTTATCAGTGTTCCATGAAGAAGATTGTATTTAAACTTTTACAGTGTCTTTTCTTACTACAGAATTAGTCTGGCATTTGGTGTTTGAAGATGGGTATACTGAAGAGCCATCTGTACCACTCTGTTTCAAGAGAGACATTAATTTTTATTCTTTTTGGATCCTGCAGGAATACTCTCGCTGCAACAACTCAGTGTGCTTTCTAGTTAAATATAATTCAGTCATCCAACTGTGGCCAAAATGTGCACCAGCCAGGAGCTAGCATTTGTTTTCCTGATATTTTAGGTGATAAAAAAGACAGAAACTAGGTACTCCTCAATGGCACTGGCTGTTACACATCCTGATAGCGTGTTTTAACATACAGCATTAATATAAGAGCTTTTGAAAAGTGTAAAGACTGGTTTCCAAGCGACATTTGGTAAAATAATAGTCTCTGCTCAGCTGATAGGAGGAAAAATAACAGCTATTCAGACTGAGGGTCAGGGTTAAGCAGTACCATTTGGCATGCTAGAATTCAGCTACATTTTGCCCTTTACATTATAATAAAGCACATGACAAGTAATTAGCATGACCATTTCATCTAATTATGTCTGTCAATTATGCTTGATATTCATTCACTGCACAGACTACATAAAAGTATGTTTCAAGCCTGGGATGTAGTGCTGTTCCCAAGAATCGGGGCTGGCAGCCGATGAATAGGCATGATGCAGGTCTTTCCCTTTCACTTACTAGGTGGTCACATGGGTCCTTTTCCCTTGCTATTTTCAAATGTGCAAAACCTCTTTCTTCATATACATTTAGTTGCCCCATGCTTTTGCCCTCATGTGCTGATTAAAGATAACAGTTAATAGCAGTAGCTCTTATTCTGTGAAAGGGTGACCAACCCTCCCTGTTTCACTGGGAGTCTCTGAGAATCAAGCCCTGTCTGCTGGAGGCAACTGCAGCCAAACCAGGAGATTCTGGGTACTAACAGTCCCACAATGCAGCAGGGCTAAGGCAGGCTCCCTACCCACCCTCACTCTGCACTGCTTCTTGAAACTGCTTGCATCATCCCTGTTACCTCTGGGGCCTTTCATCAGATGAGCCTTTCATCAGGTCTGACTTGGAGCAATCTGGAAGGAGAGATGGTCACTCCTAACATCTTTTGAACACGTCTAGGAAACGTGCTTTGCAAGCCTCTCTCCCACAGCTTATTTCACCTATTCCTGACCATCACTAAGGCCAAGGCTGGGTTGAGAGTTGTAGGATAGCTAGTGAGAGGCTGTTTGTGACACAGATTGACTCGTTTCACATGAAAAACATTGTATCTGTGCTATTGTCTCTCTTGAGGTCCCTTCCAGTTTCCTGCTGTAGCAAGGGCACACCAGTCACGTGTTCTCAGTCACATAATTAAGCCAGCAACTTCTTCTGCTAATGAGCTACCCTTTCTTGAGAGATCACAAAGGCTGTGAGGCTCAGCTAAAGGCTGCTGGATAAGAGGAAACTTGCTGCCCCTAGTATTATCCATATCAGCTCTGTCACACCTCAGCAGAAAGTGGACCCTTTTTCCCAGCTGTTGCCCTAAGTTAGCAAAAGGAAGCAGAGGCTGGAAATGGCAAACAATATGAGGGTATGTCTACACTACAGCACTAATTCGAACCAACTTAATTCGAATTAGTTAATTCAAACTAAGCTAATTCGAACTAGTGCATCTAGACCTTAAAACTAGTTCGAATTAGCATTTTGCTAATTCGAACTACCATGTCCACATTGAGTGGACCCTGAACCAGAGTTAAGGATGGCCGGAAGCAGTGCCAGCAGGGCATCAGGTTAGGACTCAGGAATGTCTCAGGCTAGCCAAGGGCTGTGCTTAAAGGGACCCAACCCCCACCCCGGACAGACAGTTCTCAGGGGTTCCCCGCTTGCTTGTCTAACTCGATGAGGGACAGCAAAGCAGTCCTGGCTTGGAGTGCCCTGAGTACCCACGCTCGACACATCACAGCACTCGGCCATCAACCCAGCTGCACTTGCTGCAGGCTGCCATCCAGGGAGGGGGGTCAATCGGGGGGCTGCAGGAGAGCTTCCACCCCGAGGAGCCCGCAGAGCCACCCCAGTCCTCCCCATCGGGGGCTCGTACCCCATTCCTCCCTCACCTCCTTCCACTTATCCCTCCCTAGCCCCCCTTCCTGATGTACAAAATAAAGGACACGTGTGTTCAAAAATAGAAACTCTCTTTATTGAACAAAACTGGGGGAGACTGGGAAAAGGAGGTGGGAGAGGGTAAGAGAGAGGGTGGGAGACGGGAGGGCAACTAAAATGATCAGGGGTTTGGAACAGGTCCCATATGAAGAGAGGCTAAAGAGACTGGGACTTTTCAGCTTAGAAAAGAGGAGACTGAGGGGGGATATGATAGAGGTCTATAAAAGTATGAGTGGTGTGGAAAGGGTGCAGAAAGAAAAGTTCTTCATTACTTCCCATAATAGAACGACTAGAGGACACCAAATGAAATGAATGGGTAGCAGGCTTCAAACTAATAAGAGAAAGTTCTTCTTCACACAGCGTGTAGTCAACCTGAGGAACTCCTTGCTGCAGGAGACTGTGAAGGCTAGAACTATAACAGAATTTAAAGAGAAGTGAGATAAAGTCATGGAGGTTGGGTCCATGGAGTGCTATTAGCCAGGGGGTAGAAATGGTGTCCCTGCCCTCTGTTTGTGGAAGGCTGGAGATGGATGGCACGAGACAAGTGGCTTGGTCATTGTTTCGGTCCATCCCCTCCAGAGTACCTAGTGTTGGCCGCTGTCGGCAGACAGGCTATTGGGCTAGATGGACCTTTGGTCTGACCCAGTACGTCCATTCTAAGCTCAGGGTCGGGGGTCTCACTGGACCACCTTGATTTTCATGCAAACCTGATCCTGGGTGGCCAGGCTGGCAGCTATCCTGCCCTAGACAGCCACTTTCCTGTGCCTACTGCAGCCATCGTGGATGAGGTCCACAATCTCCGCACTAGACCAGGTGGGCGCCCGCCTCTTGCGGACCCGGGCAGGCTCCCGGGAGCTGCCAGCCTGGTCCTGGGAAGAGGTGGAGGGCTGGGTGGCAGCAGGTAGCTGGTTCGTGCCATGCTAGGTGCAGAGTCTGCTGGCTGGGTGCTGGCAGGCTTGCATCTGGCACGGGCACCATAGCCAGACCGTGCCCCTTTAAGGGCTCCGGGGCTGGGATGGGGGCAGACAAGTTTCCCTGGTGGTGCCCAGAGTGGCCACCAGGGAAAGCTGGGGAGGGCTAGCCTCCCACTATTTCGAATTAAGTGGCTACACAGCCCTTAATTCGAACTGCTTAATTCGAACTAGGCGTTAGTCCTCGTAGAATGAGGTTTACCTAGTTCGAATTAAGCGCTCCGCTAGTTCGAATTAAGTTCGAACTAGCGGTTTGTATGCGTAGCGCCTATCAAAGTTAATTTGAACTAACTTCTGTTAGTTCGAATTAACTTTGTAGTGTAGACATACCCTGAGAGTGTGCAAATAAATGCAAAAACCATTCATACTGCTAACAAGGAGAGTGTGCCTATCTGAAAAGTGAGTTGGGGAGCGGGGCTGGAGCCAATCACAGAGTTTAAATGAATCCGTCTTCAATACCTGGAGTCAATTACAAAACTAAAACAATACTGCTACATAATACTATATCAAGGTTCCTCCTTCTAGGAGGAAGTTCTCACTCAACTGCATTTTCTCAATGTATCAATCTGATATTTAATTTAATGCTTTGTTGTCTTCAATATTATTGCTTTATATATAAAAAAAACCCTGCACAACGTCCATAGGGTCAAAGCGATCCTTCAGGTTGTGTTTGTCTGGCTATTCTTGATATCCCCTCTTTTGGCTGCACAAAACTATGTAAATATACTGCTTCTGTGTTGATTTGTGCTCAAGGTCATGTTCATTCTTTTTGACTCAAGGGACAATAGGTAGAAAATGGCTGAGTTTAGCAGGAAAAGAATCTTAGAGAGAAGACATGTCTTCAAATGTGAACAGGGAAAAAAATGTCAGAGGAGATTTAAAATAGTCGTGCCATCAG
The DNA here is from genome assembly GCF_049634645.1 of Pelodiscus sinensis. Taxonomy (NCBI): domain Eukaryota; kingdom Metazoa; phylum Chordata; order Testudines; family Trionychidae; genus Pelodiscus; species Pelodiscus sinensis. The sequence continues at coordinate 252,883,149 of NC_134711.1, forward strand.
GCTATATGCATGGAAATAAAACTTGTGTATATAATCTTAATAATATCAGTCTTTACCGTGAATGCAGTTGTTTAGCACGATAGGCTAACATATAGCTTGTGCATCTTAGCTTATTAAATGTCTGCAGAACCTATTGGATTGAAGCATGAGATCTGACTATACAGATATATTAGATATATAGTGTGCACAAAGAAGAAGAAGAATTCATTTACAGTCCTCAATGTCACAACAGCTGGGTGAAAAATATGAGGTTGAAAACAAAACCAAATGAGACATTCTCACTGAATTCTGATGGGGCCAGATGAAGAAAACATTGTGTGATTTTTACTTTTTAAATTCTTTTGTGGGGGAGGGAAGGGTTAACATTACCAAGAACATAAATACTTATAGTAAGAAACTCTGGGACTTAGGTAGTTAACAGGCTGTGACATTTTAATAGTCAAAAAGAGTATCAAGATGAAAGGGAGGAAAATGCTTTTAATAAAATGCTTTTGAAGATACTCTTATCAGTGAAGTAGTTCTTAGCAGTGTGCTGGTGAGAGCATGCCTTTTTCAGTGTCAGTAAAAGGTGCTGTTACCTCAAGCTTTTCCGCTCCAGAAAGCTCTAGACATCAGTGCCCTTTTGCTCTGAAGATCTACATAGCACACTCTCAGCCAGTATTGATAATGGCAGGATGATAAGTGGCTGCCATACATTCCACTGCATAAGCCAAAAAGAAACTTGCTTAAATACAATTTATATTGGGTACAGGTCATTTTTCCAACAGTAAAACAACATTTGTTAAGTTTTTAACAACATCTATAGATTTTTCTCTCCTAGATCTGTCCTAGTTATTTTACTGATATTACCACGAGAGGGAAGTTTGTATCTATTTTTTATTCAGTATTTACATCATTTTGATCACAGTTGACTACTTCTGTTTCATATCCCTGATGGCTGTTGTCATATTGATTTATTGAGTTTTTTAATATTTTATTTTTCATTTTATTAATGCAGGTCCATGTGAATCTCCTCCCCCAGTAGATAAAGCAATGCATTCAGGTGATTTCCAGTACTTAGTCAAATGTTACCTAACGTTCAGTAATCTTTCCTTAAATAGCTACCATCAAAGAAAAACAGAACAAAATTTTGCTCTGAAAATATTGAACATTGAGAAGAAGAGCCAAGTGGCTCACTAACTGAAATATGAACTTTCTTTTTGGTGGTTCCTGCTCGCAATGTAATAATAGGTAAATTAACTGGCATGTTTTAACTGTGGGACAACAGAACTGTGTGGTATATGCCACAATTATGCATTAGCTGCCAAGCAGCAGCCAGAATGTTAGGTTAAAGAGTATGAATCACTGAGAGTCAGAGAAAATGCAGGGAATGATATACACAATATTTGAGCCAGAGCTTGTAATCACATATTTCTTGAATTTGGAGACTTTCCCAGACTTTATAATCATCTTCACAATTGGACAATTTTGTTAGATCAAAGAAAACAGGCAGAAATGGGTGGCACTCAGTCTCTCTCTCCACACAGAAGTACTGACAATATTTAATTCTACAATACCTCTTTGCAAGTAAGTCTTTGATATTATTCAGTTCTTTTCCATTTTTCCCAATTTTATTTACTTATTTAAATAGTTCAACAGAAAACACTATTATAGTTCAGGTTGGACCTCCGTGATTTGGCACCATTGGGACCTGAGCTGGCCCAGCCCAGGAAATTTAGTGGACCAGGGGAAGAGGTCAATATTCCTCTAGTGACTGCCTTTGGGGTTCCTGTCTTTGGGGCTCCCTGCCTTATCACTGGCCCTGCTAGTGCTTGCCTGGTAGGGATCCTTACCCTGCTGCCTGCCTGTTGCTCCAGGGTCTCCCAGGATTCCCCATGGGGACTGCTTGGATACTGCTGGCTTTCTACCGCAGGGTGTTCCCCGGATTCCCGGATGGGGCCATCTGGCCATCCTGCACCGCTGCTAGGGTCACCCCACTGACACTGGGGATTCCGTGGGTTCCCTGGCTAGGGATACCTTCCTCCAGCAGCCCTGCTTCAGCTGGGGCTTCCCCGGCAGAGGCTGTCCAGTCATCCCACCCCTGCTGCAATCATGGATTTCCTGGGGTTCCTGGCTGGGGTTGCCCGGTCACCAACAGCCCTGCTATAGCTGGGGATTCCCCAGCTGGGGCCAGGACTCCCTGGCCATCTGGCTATACAGATGCCAGTCATGCCCTGGCCACAGTGAGGACTCTCCAGATGTTGCCTGGCCCAGCCAGAGCTCCCCAGCTCCTGTGTTGTCTCAGCTGGCTTGGGGGCCCTTTGATCCTGCAACATCTGTGGCTCTGCCAGACCATGAATGTTGCCTGACCAGAGAATCCCAGATTTGGGAGGTTCAACCTGTACTTTTTAGAGTGGTGCTCTTTCACTGAATAGCTCTGCAGTGTTTTTGGCACAGAAGCAAATGGAGAAAGTGACAGTAATCTCTCTGCTGAAGATTTAGAACCTGAAATACATCAAGAAATGCCAAGAATAGTGACCTAATCTTTTGCATGTTCCATCATACTGGAGCTTTCTGTATCAAAGGGCTAGGAAGAGGAAGATGATGATACCACTGGGACAGGACAAGCACAAAAAGAAATGTTCTATACTCTTACTATTCTGCTAGCTGATGACATAGTGAAACTAATATCTCCTCCTATACCCTGATGTGCAGATAATATAGCTAGTGCCAGGTTGTTATTCTATATTAGACAGATGGCTTTGTATTCACTGACTCAACAGAATGGTCTTGCTGATCTATGCATTCATATTTTTCATCCAATTCCCCAAATCACAGCTTTCAACAAGAAAACCCCCATATTATTAGGGCAAAGTTTTCAAATTGTGGCATTTATTTGTACATGTGCACTTTCACAGGGTGGCCACCTGACAGAATTGATGTTCATATATCCCCACTTGCAGACACAAATCAACTGCCACATATTTTTTTTCTGTTTACGTATGCCAGTGGTAGTCTGTAAAAACAGCTTATGCAAATGATTTGCATAAGATCAAATGTAGTTGAAGTCATAGAAAGTTGTCCATGAATTGAAAAAAAAATTCCTTCCAACTCTAGTGAAGGATTTCAGATGACAATCACATTTTAAAAAAGAGCACGTAAAGCAGTGGTTATGTTTTACACATCTCCTCAAATCACATATGCGTGTCCTGATAGGTCACAGATATAAATTGTTAACCACACCATCACAAATATAAAAGCCTAATTTGGGATTGTCAGTTCCCCATCAGTACCCCGTACATATTCCATTGAAATGGAAGTAAATAATTGGAAGACTTGCACATCAAATAGACCACACTCTGATCACCATTTAAGGTGCATCTACACTGCACCATTATTTTGAGATAACTAGAGTTATTTTGAAATAACAATGCAAGCATTTACACAGCCATTCTGTTATTTCGAAATAATTTTAAATAATAAATAGCTTATTCCGAAATCTATAAATGTCATTCTATGAGGAATAATGCCTATTCCAAAATAGCTATTTTGAAATAAGGTGTGTGTAAATGCTCCACCGCTGCTATTTCGAAATAGCCCCTCACCAGGGCCATTCTAAGTTATTCCTCCCCAATACCTCCTGGGGCTCTAAATCGAGATAGCACGTCTATATTAGGGAAGCCTGCCTCGGACTAATTTTGAGGCTTCCCTGCAGTGTAGACGTGATCCACAATCACTAGCCTACAGAGAGCCAAAAAAAAGTCATGTGCAGGATAAACCTATGTCAGTAATTTTTTTTGTTTTACCAACTCGTACGTTCCATAAGTTCTGCAGCATCATAGTAGTTTGCCATTTCAGAAGGCTAAGGTGAGTAATATGTGACAGAGTTTAAAACAAATAGTTGATTTTCTGCTTCACTATTAGGTAAATTCAAATAAATGTTGTGTGTGTATGTGAAGCTGATACTGTTAGTGTTCACATCTCTTGCAAACAACTCATTCCACCTCTGCTTATTATAGTTAGCAATATATGCAGTACATTTAAAAAATGTTTTGCTGAATACACTATTCCCTCATGACTGACAGGCCAAAATTTCAAAAGCCAAATAAAATCTAGGATTCTACAGACATTCAGTAGAAAACTTCATACGCTGAAGCAAACTAACAGATGCTTTCAAGAAAGCCAATGGCACCCAAGGGAAAGGAATGAGGGTTACAGAACCCCTGACCTCATTCATCACTTCCTGACAAGAGCCTAGATAAAGTTTGTAGTTTCTTCCATAAAAGCTGCTTTGTGAAGTGTAAATGCTCCAGGTGCAGTGACACAAATTTCTTGAGATTAGCATGTTCTTTTGAAACAGGATTTAAGTTTATATAGCTAGAGTAGTTCTCTCTCATTCACTCCCTCTCACACACAGACAGCTATGTGATAAACTCCAGAGACATATGAATACATGCATTTATCATGCACTTGAAACCATCTTTCCCCAACTCTGTCCACTACTCTCCTGCAGACTTTTATTAACATTCCAAAAATGGAGCATGCTCCAAAACAATAGAATTTGTCACATGATTATGCATATCACGATTAATTGTAATGTTTGAAGTACATATTTAGATATATATATATATGCAAGCACAAGAGAAAATATTGGCAAACAGAACTCAATGTATTCCAAAGTGTCCTTGGCCATTTTCACATGATGGAAGTGCGATGGTTTCCTAAATGACATCAACAGGGATCTCTTTCCCCTTGAAAATAATTCTAAAGACATTCCCTGATATTCTATACCATCGTTCCATTCTTAGGTGAAAAAAAATCCTGCCCATATCGATCAGGAAAACATGCTAGCATTAATTATTGTATATACTGTGGTATCTTGAGCATTTTCTAGAGATGAAATGTATGACACAATTAGCTCGCTGAATATTTTATATCTACTGAAATATTTTTCCTCCTTGAATTTTGCCCTGTCCCTTATTCTGTGTTTATATTTGGCTTTAAATTTGCAGGTAGCATATTAACAAAAATTAAAAGAGCTAAGGATACCTTGGTAAAGGAACATCA